>NC_060167.1:25390637-25505642 GCF_021292245.1 Micropterus dolomieu
GGGGGGTAGATTAACATACGTAACAGACAGAGATGGAAAAAAAAGGACGGCCAAAGAGGATTTGAGTTGATTGCGGTGAAAGTGCTGTTGCCTGTGTGTGCATTATTAATGCCCATCTGTTTTGATTACAAAAACATGTGGCAGCAGCTGGGGATTCACAGCACAAACCCAAACATCCCCTTGGTACACAGTTCAAACTCCCCCTATCATTATCATTTGTCACTAAAGACAGACATTTGAAGGACCATTTGTTTGTGATGGTGTATTTGACATATGTTAATGTGCCCTGAAAATGTATTGCATCTAAACATAGAAACAGGATAACAATTGTTTGGTTTTGTATGCAGAGGCCAATGAGTGATTATGTTTTTTATGATGTTCACTGGTTTGCCACAAAGAATATAGTTTAAAGTATACAAGAACCAGTTTTAAATATACTGTACATTATTCTGTATTGAAAAATTGAAACGTATGGGCTTTTTTGTTTGAGATATGATGAACATTTCATTAGATTATGAGGTGATTTGTAGCTCCTACAGTGCAGCCCATTTATGGGAAAAAAATATGAGTGCTGGAGGCTGAGGTACATTTACAGAAAAACGTCTGTATGTGTCATTCTTTTCCTCAGTTTTCTTGTAAAAGAGAGAGCAAGTTTATCTCTTGCACAAAGCACACATATGCACCCGGTGGTGGATTATTAATAGCAAATCAAAAACTTTGTTTCCATAGTGACTGTTTGAGTCCATTATGGAAAGTGTTTCCTGTTGTTACCAAGACAACAATCCAGCAATGGCAAATGAATGCGGCTCACAGTGACATGCGGTGAGCCGGTGATCTCTCCATAAACAAGCTCAGCACCAAACCAGGGGGCATGTGGAGGACTGGAGGTATGACAATGAGAGGGCTTAAAGGATGTGAAAACATTTTTACATATGCACCCATCAGTTGTTGTATACACTTAAACAACCCAAGTTTGGCTTGATATTGCTATATTTACCTGCACATAATATCCCACTTTTCACTATAGGATGTAAAGACGGCGCAATAAAACAATAATGATGATTATCACAATACGATTTTCCTCAATAACAATATATCACATGTCCAATAAGTGTTTGATTTAATTCATTTGAATCATGAATGAATTAGCACTTATTTATTTTATTAAGGAAAAGACACTGAAAAAAAGATTTTACTTAATTTTACTCATGCGTATTTGTTGATTTTTCTTTTATCACAATAGTTTTGAATGTTCTATCTCAGATCCACTGTTTGGCATCACGTGTTTGTCATGTTCTGACCATAAAGAAAAGTTCACAATCACAGTTAACCATCTGGTTTCTTAACTTTCACTCAGCCTTTAAACTTGAAAGAAATATGGATTTGACATTTATCGTAATAATTATCGATATCGAATTATATGATTTTTTTTATTGTTTCATGCATCAGACTAAACGTAACTAACATTTTGCCTTTATTAGAGAGTTTACAGTAGAAATACAGACAGGAAAGAGGGTAAGCGGTCATCAAGCTGGTATGACATATTTATAACTGTGGTTAAGTTACATTAGATTTTAACTCATTTTCATTAAGTGCTTACAATATTTGTTCTACCCTCTGTGCATCAGTGACTAAAGAGCATAAGGATGGTTTCATAAACTCACAAAACAAGCTTAGGTTTCATCTTGTACTAGTGTTCACACAACTTAATCCTGGACTAACAAGGATGTGGGTGTATCTAAATGGTGCTTCAAGTAAGACACCTTGGATAAACATCCTGTCTTATGACTCTCAGCATCCATGCTTAAGGATTATAAAACAAAGAGTAGTGGGATTAAAATTTACATTTAACTGCCATGCACTCTCAAGATCAATTTGTTCTTTGAGAACAAATTAGGGTCCAAATTGCGTCTGCCCATTTGGTAAAGTTGGGGAAACATTTCACTGTGGGATGGATAGCAGGACCATTTAGACAGGAGGACCAAGTCAACCTCAGGAGGAACTCGAGAGGAAAGAAATGGTCCTGTCCTGGTGATGAAATATGCTCTATTGTATCAGGTTCCAAACTACATTTGGGTTTGGACAAGTGTACTGTATAGCTACCAGAACGGTGTTCCTGCTCACTTGCGTAAATATCGAACTGACTACCATATAAGTTGGGCTTGAGAGATGCAGAAAACGAGTTACGGCTACAAGTGATAAGCAGCGGGCATGCCATCATGCACTCCATAAACCAAGCATGACCATTTTGAGACAAATGGATATCCCACACATACGCACGCACAGCACACAATGTCCTCAAAAGTTAAGAGGTTTAAGAGAGATTCCAAGGCACCAAGAAAATCAGAACAGCAAATAAGGAGACACAGCACAGACACGTCCAACAGAACTCAGGGTAAAATATCCCAACAGTATTCTACCGTGTAACACTCCTCTCAGAAAGTACTGCTAATATGGGCATATATATATAATAACCTGGCAATATCTTGCAACAAGGCAAGCGCTGTCATCCATTTTTCATTTTCAAAAATACTGAAATAGGGCGGAAAGCTAAAAATCTAAATTTAGAAAACAAATCTGATTAAAATCACTTTCACAACATTCAAATGGACCCATGCCTGTTCAAATCCAAAAGCATAAAGAAAAACAAATATATATGCAAAGATCTTGTTTGTGGCGGCTCTACTGTACAACAAATGTGGGCCTGCAGCGTGACTGATCCCAATGCACACACATGGGACTGAATGCGTCTAATGTGTCACTGTACGAAGCTACTTCCCAGGATGCTGCGGGATAAGGGGCCTTTGTTCATGCATTGTCACCTAGATGGGAAATCCTTAGAGCAAAGAATCTTGCCCTCAAAATGAAAATAAAACTCAAACCCCGCAGTAAAAATGCAGCCCCCCTTCTCCCCAAATGTCTCATACAGCTATGCAGACATAAACACACGGTGGAAGACAGAGAGGCTAGATTCCAAGGTTGGAACTGGTATTGAGTAAAACTCAGTCCTGTAAATTACTACTTTTTACATGTGGTTAATCTTATACTGTGTCAATCAATAAGTGTTGGAAATAAGGAAAAATGCAGATATTCAACTAAAAAGTATTTTTAAGAACCATAGCACACATTTTCTTATGTTTCGTCCATTCGCACGTTTTCTAAAGTTGTGAATCTGAAATTATTGTTGATCAGTTAGGTCTAGCTGTCTTGTGTCTGTAAAGTCTGTTGGGAGATCCTTAGGAGTTACCAGTTTATTAAACACACCTGTACAATCTAATGTAATCCAATACGACAGCCCAGCAATAACTCCTATCTTTGGGAAGTGTATCGTGTTCAGTTTTTGTTGACACTGTGTCAGAGGTATTGACTCAACTCTGTGGTAATTTATGAGGTTGTATATTTAGTGGTGCTGTTTCACAGCGAACTGCATTTATCTTAAGAGAAGCTTTCTAATATTCTGTCTACAATCATTTACGTGCAGGGAGCAGAATATCAGCCTCTCAATATGATGCTTTGTGGCTGGTTTGTTGACACTGTGTCAGAGAGGTCAAATCCACAAGTTTCTTGATAACAGTGTCAACAAAAGGGAACATTATAAACTTCAAAAGATGTATTGCAGTGAGCTTCTATTACTTAAAATCTACTGCAGGATTATTGTATTAAATTGCATTAGACTATACAGACTGATCGCTCCCAAATAATCTTGTTTACTTGACTGACACTATCCTTTTAATTACCTGGCCAAATGGTATTCAGAGTTTTGCCCAAAGAAAATAGTAATAGTGCTCAGGACAGTCTGGAGAGACTGTCTTAATTGCTTTAAATACAGTGTTTTAATGTGTTTTATAATATTTTGTAGAAGTCTTTGTGAGTTTCAACTAAAGCACAAAAATAGCTGTTTGTACTAACATTGCAATATGAGGTGGACTGAGCAGCTGAAAATGCAGGTGCAATGTTAGTCCAAAAAAACCCCCAAACAGCGCTGCACCACCTGATCTGCATTACAACAAACTCATCTGTGCCACTCCACCTACCTTAGCGTAAGCACATTTGTTTTGAGCCATGAAAATACCAAAAGGTCTGAGAAAAACAGCATTGCTGCAACTGCTGGCTTTGCTCTAACACAGGTCACACACACACATGCTGCTCGCACCACATCAGGTTCATATTAGGGCCTGTTGTGTTCCGAATTAAGCATCAAGTTGTTTATCTAGGGACAATGACAGGAGCAGTGACACATTTACAAAATAGAGCAAAACATTGTCAGGAGGCTAGTTGCACAGAAATAAATTCACGGCCAATCACTCCTTACCAAGTCGAGCCTATCTGGTCATTACACAGCAATAATTCCCTGTGCAAATGCTTGCATAATTAAAAAACATTAAATCCGTAAAAAAGTGTTGGGATCAGAAACAAAATAAATGCAAATTTTCTTATTTTGTCCATCCGAGAGAACAGTTACACATTATATGCATATTGCATAACTTAAAATGGAAAACAAACCCTTTATTCAAATTGTGCCAATGTTTCCCAGAGTGTGAAAAAGCCACCATAGAAAGCTGAAACACAAGGGTTTTTTGCCGCTGGCACTGACACACTTACGTTCCCAGGATCTCTTTGAAGTCATACTGATCCTTCACATCTGTAGTCTTCTTTTTCCAGGGATGGCAATCGTCACCCAGTGGCATCTTCTTGTTGTTACGGTCAGAAACAATACTAGTGAAGAAAAAGAGGATAAGGAGGAAATGCTTGTTAATACCAACAGTTTAACTCCCTCCATCCGCCACCTGCAGTAAATACAATACTGCTCACCTTTCTTAAATGGTTGATTATTATGATGATGATGATGATTATTGTTGTTTTATAACTTGGATTACTGACATCATTGGATCTATTACAGAGTTTGCCACTTGTGCTGACACAGTGTCCAAAAAACATCTGACATTATAAGGAAAAAAAAGCTTTATTCGTAAAGCATTTTTCAAACACAGAGGCAATTCAAAGCACTTTACATTAACCAAGTGTAAAAAACAAAACAAAAACAAAAACAAAAAACAAAACAAAAACAAAAAATTAAGCCCATGTGAGCTTAATTATGTTGTGTTTGGAATATTTAAATTTTTGGTCTTGACAGCTGGGGTTTAGCTGTTGAGGCGTTGATTTTTTTGCCTTGTGGATGTGTATCAGAGAAGAGCACTTCATACAAAGTCACATAATGAAGTTGAATTATTGTTTGTTCAACTTTCGTAAGGAATTGCATGATGCCAAAAGAATAACCTTTATTCTGCAAGTTCAGTCGAGGAACTGTCCTAAACTTGCCATTGCTTAAAACAAACTTTACAAATGGATTGTTGCAAAAATTTGGTCAGTCTGTTACATGCAGACAGTTGCATGTGTCTCAGATGACTTAAGAATGCGATAAATCCTGTTTCTTCACACGCAAAAAACATTTCCTATGACACCTGCTATTGAACAATTCACCCATTATACTCTGATACTTGTCACATGTAAACACTGACTCACTGCTGTTTTTCGGACTCCTGAGTCTGCAAAGATGTGGCTCAGGTTATTTCATCGTGGCTGTTGCAATGTTGTGGTTACTTTGGGAGTTCAACGTGGCACACAGAGCAGAGGATCTGTT
Organism: Micropterus dolomieu; assembly: GCF_021292245.1. Classification (NCBI taxonomy): domain Eukaryota; kingdom Metazoa; phylum Chordata; class Actinopteri; order Centrarchiformes; family Centrarchidae; genus Micropterus; species Micropterus dolomieu. Next base: position 25,396,279 of record NC_060167.1, read on the forward strand.
CTAGATGTATAGATTATTTATATGGACATGTGAGCAATATTTATTTCCTGCAGTCATATTCAAGTAATTTTAAAACCAACAAGAGTGGAATTTATGGTCAGGAGGGCTAAAAGGCATGACCGATATCTACTAGGTTAAGTAAACTACAGTTTCACTCTAGTAACCCAATTGTTGCTGTAGAAGTAGGTTCATCTTTTTATACCGGCCATGTCAGAGCTGCATAAAATACTGGCTGTGAGCAGGGCTGCGGACCCAGGTCAAGTTGACAAATTAATAAGCACAGCAGCAAATAAAGATTTTCCCCTGGTGTTTACTTTGGTGTAACACTGTTGTTGTCAAACTGAAACTTTAAGATCTGTCTAAAGAGAAGCACATGTGTGGGTAACTTTACTGAGCTTGTGTAATGCTCAAGTTTAGGTAAGGTGATATGACGAATTACTATAAAAATGCTCTAGCCTTTAAGAGTTAGGAAAAGACACAAACAATGTTAATTCTTCGGTTGTCTTTCATTTTCAATTTTGTTTCACATTTTTCAGGAGAAGTTTACATTCACGTGTTTGTCCTTACCATACTCTCAAAAGCGGGACTGATCACAGAGGACCGTGCTGTCACAGCTATCATCATGAAACCCACAAAGTGGCATATATTGCGAGACCTGGAAGACTAAAATAGCCCTGTTCATATCAGCACACCTCACTCCTCCACTGTTCCTGCTGCCTGCCTGGCAACTTCACAGTCTGTCTATATGAGACAATCTAACATATTGTTCTGGGTTGCACAGGAGCCATTTTGTTACAAGACAATATAATAGCACGGTTTATCATTTGCCCGTCAGTTCAGAGTCAACTCATTTCATTTGCCGAATTATTATTTTATGAGTGCAATCAAGCGATAGACAGAGGAAGGCTTAACGCTGCTGTTTTCTCAGAATAAATTATCATTAATAGGACACCTCTAGCTGCATTGAGGTGCAGTCACTGATTGATGCACACACTGGCATGGATTCATAGAGCCTCCCATGTGCCATGTCCTGCCATGCGCACACACACACACACACACACACACACACACGGTGGCCCTCTCGTCGCCTTCACTAATCAGAATCCGGCTTCATACCTGTCGTCATGGAAACCCCAAAGAGCTGCTTTGGTAACTGAAAGTCTAAGTTTCTTCGGTGACTAATGGAAAGTGGCAGCTAAGGGTTTTTTTAAACAACAAAAAAAGAATCTGGTGTGCGGTTATTGGATATGGTTTAGAAGGACACACCCAAGAAGCAGTGAAAAATGATCCAACCTGATCAGGTATACACTACATACAGTACAATTCATTAGTTATGCACCCACATGACCACTGAGGAGGTACTCTGTGTCTGTTTTTAAATACCGTATTAATTCGCAGACAGTGTATTTGTGTGTCCATCTGAAATAAACTTACTGAACAATGTAACAAAAAATACAAAGCTTTCTGTTAAACATTTAAATTGACATCTGAGTCATTCGTCATTTCCTCCACTGCATTTTACATGCTATTTAAGCAACAGAAGTAAAAGGAAGTATCTCTAAATAAGGCATGAAAAAGCAGCATGCAAAGCAATGTGCTTAGGGGAAGCAGTAAGAGGAAGTCCAGTCAATTCTGCCTTACTGGGGACAATCAAACAATACATAATGACTGTAAGTCTATTTCTGAGTACATTTTTCAACTTCACACCAGTCTCTTTCTGCAGAAATTGAGGATCATAACCAGGCATGATTTATTTCCAATGCTTTCAAAAAGAAATGATCTGGAATAGGTCAAGGCGTACTAATCACTGTGTGAAAATACAATAGAACCGTTTCTGTGCAAAGATTTTTGTATGCTCTGGCATCTTGGGATTCTTTAGTCTTTCCCATGTCTGTTTGCAAAGATTTTGAGCTTGTAGTGCTGAAAGTAACTGATTGGCTGGTCAATACGGAAACAATTTGTATAATTTACTAAGTAAAAAAAACAATCACTTGCTGAGATGAATGTGAATATCTGCTTACTTATCCCTATTTCGTATTGATTTAACAGAAAATACTTTTTGACTACTGGTCAGAAAGAGCAATTTCAACAATTACTTTAGGCTCTAGTAAACTGTGAAGGAGTTAGCTTTTATTTTACATTGAAAAGATGTAAACATGAACAAATTAAAAAAATGAAAATAATAGTGGCAGCTCTAAACTTATCTTCACTTTCTGACCAGCATTTATTAATTGCACTGTTTAAAGAGCTAAAAATAACTGCAATAGTTTGACGGAAACTGAAACCACAGAAAGAGTGAAAATGCCTCTCACATACTGCTTGTTTGTAGCATCCCACCTTGCTCTTATGGATATTCATGGAGATTCATGTTAATTCACACACTGAGAATGGGTGGCATTGAACATCAAAGTCATTTAAACATCAAAGACATTTAAACATCAAAGACATTTAAAATCTATGAATGCATCAAGCCTTGCTTGTCACTGGTTGTGTTCATTTTAGAAATATACAGGCAGTTGGACTTCATTTCAGTGACACAAATATCTGTATATGTTTAACATTATGCAACATCATATTAGATTTTAAATAACACATTTCAAGTAAGTGGAGCTTTAAGGACATTGTCAAAATCAGGAAGGGGTCTGGTTTTCAAACAGGCAAAACAAGGTTCAAGTTTGAGACACGCAGGGGCAGATAGGTAAGTTTTATAAAAGGTGGTAGAGGAAAGACACATGCAGGTATCGTAAGACCATGAAGGCTAGAGGGCAAAACCAGCTCAGTTTTGACCAGTGGGTAAAGATAAGCTGCTCAAAACCTAAGAGGCAACAGGACAGAAGAGGCTTGAGACAGGGAGATGCACAATACCATAACCACATTCCCTGAGTAGTATGTTACATGCAGCATTCACACTTGTTTAAGGTTTACAGAAGAGAGTTGCTGTACTCACTGGTTTCCCATTCCTGTGATGTGCAGTAGACAGAAGAAACACACACACACACGTACGCATAACCACAGTTAAATGTGACAAACTGATGTGTAGTTAGGGTGTGTTCTTTGAATGTGAAATTCAAATTTGCAATGGTGTGACGTCTGACAACACTTTAGTGCTTACAAAACGCACACACGCACACACACACACACACACATAGAATCAAACATACAAACTTATATTAAAACCATATTGCCTGAGGCTTAACTAAAACTTGACCAAACTGAGCTCTGGACAAACTTACGTGTTCTCTAAATTGCCTGCTCTAATTCTACAACAGTGTGGGTAACAAACTAACACTAACATTAGTGTTCTTTAGTAAACGGTGGCAAATATTTATTTTGGCACACCTTTACTACTATTACTTCATATCTCAGCAGAAAATCTATGGCACAGCTCCAAACTGTAAGGACTTCTGCTGCCAAGTTATGAACAAATATTAGGAGCCAAACAGGACAAAAGCAGAGTGGAAATTGCAAGAGGAAACGGTGATCCACACGCGAGGGTCCAAGTTAAAATGAAATGGGCTAAAATAGTGTTTAGTACGTGAGAGGCCCAGTTATTGCGCGAGAGACTGACTTATAGTGTGAGAGAGAGACCGAGTTACTGCGTGAGAGAATGACTTATAGTGCGCACGAGAGTCTGAATTATAGTGTGAGAGAGAGACCGAGTTACTGCGTGAGAGAATGACAGTAACTCTCTCGTGCGGTTACTCGTCTCTCAACCTCTCTTGTACCATAACTCTGCCTCTCTTAACAGTGCTTCAACATCTCTCGCAAATATTTGTTTCCTCTCGCAATTTTTGAGATTTTCTTCTCACAGTTGGCGCCTCATAAACAAAGACTTAACTCACACAATTCCTGCATTCCTGTTAAAGCAGATTCACTACACAAGAAGACAAATACTTTTTGAAATGATTTGATTTCTTTTCAGGGCTTGGTTAGGTCAGGTGCATAGCTACATCTATGATCTTTTAAGCCTTTCAGATGGGGAACAATTTATCGAAATCGCAATATGGCCAAGTGCAATATCCATATTGCAGGAGCTATAATTTTTTGAGAAAGGTAATATGAATCACAACATACCATTACAAATCATATTCTTCAGACTTTACAGACTGCAACTAAAATAAAATCTTACTATTTTGTTCAGTGAAAATTAAATACAAAAATAACCATTCCCACACCAATCGCCACTCATAGCACAATCACAATATCAAAAACTAAAATGTTTCTATCATTCAGCCCTACTTTCAGAGCTACAGAAGACAAGGCTCTTGCTAAAATTTGAACCACAATATGAATCACCTTTCATACAGTATAGTGCATTCAGAACGGTAACCCTTTTTCTAAGTCCCAACACTTGTAATGGTTTACCTTAATGGCTTTATTGTCTCTTTGGAATCTGGGGTTTTCCAGGAATTTTGTAGATAAGAAGAGATATGCACATTGCCCAGGGTGAAATACAGCAGCTCAAAGAAGCTGGAGCCAACACAACTCCATTCACATATTTAGCACAAATAAAAATGATTCATTAGATCAAATGGTTGAACTGACAAAAGATCGAAAGTCTCTGCTGTGGTGGGTGAGTGCTTTTTCCTGTGTGCCAACTAGAGCAATATGTTTAAAAGCATGAGCACAGAGACAGCAGTGAAAAGGCAGTTTGTGATTCCCTGTTTTCTTAACTTGTAATGTCTATCAACTATTGCAGAAAACAGAAAACTATCCAATCTATACCATCCATCCCTCAACAGATGTCAACTGCTTGCCATGGTGCCTACCCAAAACTGCATGGCCCCAATGAACCCTCTGGCTGACTGACAAACAGAGAGGTTTATGAAGAGCAGTCTCATTGGTCAGCTGGTGTAAATGACCCACAACAAATCTCCTCTGTAAATGAGCTTATTCATTGATAAGCAGACTTCTTCTTACAAGACGCCATGAAGAAGTGAGGGGTGTGTGTGTGTGTGTGTGTGTGTGTGTGTGTGTGTGTGTGTTTGTGAGAGGGAGAGAGTGTGTTGACAGAGAAAGGGAGAGGGAAACTGAAAGAGGGAAGAAGAAATGAGAAATAAGCGAAGGGGTCAACACTAAAAATACTTCAAGCCTTAGAAAATTAGACATCATGTCATGTTTACTGAGAAAACCTTCGCGCCATTTCTGCAGTAAAGATTAATAATAACACCACCAGGGCTCTGTCAAACATAGCCTGTTATTATTAGCCAGTTATTTATAGATGATCAGACTGTATAAACTTGACTTCATTTTATCGTATTAATTCAGAGAGCAGTCTTGTTATACTGGTTTCTATGGAAGAGGACAAGTAAGCTATCACTTCGGTCAATCCTCATGTCAGTATCTGATCTTGAAACTGCAGCTTCAGTTACACTGAGGTCCTCTTGATGTGAATGATAGTATGCATAGCGCGACTGGCGGCTGCTGTTAACTTCAGCAGTCTCTCCCCTATAGAAGAGTAAACATAGTTATAGCTTTAAAGTAATTAAATCTAAGTTCCTCTGAGCGAAAAGTCATAACACGGAGTGAATGTAAAGCGCCCGTAAGGTTAGCTAACGTTTCTCACTGATAAACGTTGCTTGAAAACGGACTATCAAACCCCCCCTGACATGAAACCGCGCTTCAACTTTCCATCTAGCCTTTGAGGAAGAGACATAATGAAAGTTTGTGTCATGACAGCGTAGCAGCAGTGGTCTCTACCTGAAATTCAGCAGTCAGTGAGGTCCAACAGTGGTGCTCAGGGTCCGCCCGTCTGTCTAACTCGTAGAGCTGTCACACTGAATCTGTACTTGGCAACCTCACCAGCAGCGCTCCTCCTGACGTCACCTCAGGGCAGGAAAAGGACCAATCACCGTCCGAAGCAGCGGCGCACAGGTAAACATCTCTGCCAAGCTATTGGTCGCATCTCTCCACACGTGACCCTCCCTGCTGTACTTCGGATAGAGGGCTTGGAGGTGAGTTGGTGGTTTGACGGTGGTTGTCATAAATGGCCCCTGCACTAATAGGACTTTAAAAATAGAGATACAGCTATATACACGGACAACAAAGCTGAACAAAGACAGATAAAAGTAAACATAGAACTATGTAAAATAGGTGTGTGTGTGTGTGTGTGTGTGTGTGTGTGTGTGTGTGTGTGTGTGTGTGTGTGTGTGTGTGTGTGTGTGTGTGTGTGTGTGTGTGTGTATAAACTAACAATGACCAGCAACAAAGCATTGTAACCACATACAAATATGCTAATCAGTACATATTGAATAAACATTATGGTGATGACAGCCATTGTGATCATGGCCTACTTGCGGCTAGGTATTATCTCAAACTCTGGACCACATAATCCCTTACTTAAGCTATACTGTAGATTTGATCCAGTGGCAAAGTGTACAAACACACAGAGAGAAGCTATAGAACTATTAATAGCCTACTCAGCCTATTACATTAGCAGGCTACTCGTGGTAGTAGTTGTAAACTTAATAGATACTTAGAAAAAATTCTTCATTTTCCTATGTAGCCTACATTGAGATGGACATGCCTCAATCAAATCTGCGTTTTTGTCTTGGTTATCTGTGTTTTCTGTGTGCCAGTGAGTGATGTTTCTATAGTGTTTCACAAAAGAATAAAACCAACACCAAACCAATTAAATCTATTTATTTGTGACCTAAAATAAAGCCCACACAACTGACTTCCTCATGTCTTTTCACTCTGCACCACTTTGCTTCACTGAATTCGTGCGCTCTCAGTTTGTGGTGGTCTAGTGCCCCACCTAGTGGGGTTGCATGGCCCCAAACAGGCAAGGTGAAGTCCACAGAAACGGTCTGCCCGAAATAAAATAAAAATCTGTAGTGGATGCAATATGAGGAAACCAGACCTTTTGATCATTTTTATATATTATAACGTTGAAATACTCGTGCCATGCAATTATAATAAGTTAGTCATTGTTTATAGTGACCACTTGCTCGTTTGTCCCATGTGCTTAAGATTTTTTGGCTTTTTGATGACACATTACTGACATATGACATGGCAGGACGCATCTCATTTACAAGTAAGCTACCAATTACCTGATATTTTAGTCGCTGGGTAAATGAAACGGGGTATGATAAAAATGATTTGTTACACTTGTATATTTAAAAAAAAAAAAAAAAAAACTGAGATCGCTTTATCCTACAGCAATGTGATACAATCAAGGTACACCAAAAAAAGGAAGGGAGACTGCTTCCAGGGTTTATCAAAAAGAGAGAATTAATTTTTAAACTTCTAAATAAATGCTATCTCAAGTGAATGCAGGGTATTTGTGAGGCACGGTTGGTGTGATGGCTGTCCGGTGTCTAGATGCGGACGCCTGGTGGCGCTGTGATGCAGACGGAGCAGAGTTTCGGTCTGATTGGACCCTCTCAGCGTCGTCGGCACTGAACTCCCGGTTGCCTAGTGAGGAAAAAACTTATCGACTGCTGCAAATTTCCTGCGTTTTCAAAATCACATCTGTGACACTGAGAGCGAAGGTTCCCCGAACATACACGTACATCCCGTCTGTACAGCTGAAGGATGGGACGAAATAAACCCGCTTTTGTTGCTGGGAGTGTCGAGTAACGTTTCAGCGTTTCAGGCCGGAGAATGATGAATAATTACACTTTCATCAGGGTCGTTGGTAAAGGGAGTTATGGGGAGGTGCACTTGGTGAAACACAAAACAGACCGAAAACAGGTGAGAAACGGAAAGTGTTTGTGCAGTTCAGTACAGCCCACCAAAGTTTAACGTTAAATAAGCAACGTAACGTTATAACGTTAGCGTTATATTCACTTGAAGTTTTATAATCACCAGGCTTGACTACAAAGACCCCGCTAAGGTATAAGTAGCTTAAAGTTAGCTGAAGTCGGTTTGTTACGCTCTTTCACATTATGTTGTGAAGCGAACACAATAATGTTAACACATCCAGTGCGCTGGAAAACACAACAAAGTCATATGTTAGAGAAGAACATTTTATTTAGTTGCACGGTAATAACACTCAGTTTGACAGTTGCTAAAAGTAGTTTCCTGTCAACAGGAACAAATTAATTGAACCTATATAACCTTAAAAAGCTGTAGCTGCATGATTATTACTGACCATCATGGTGACTGTCATCCACCTTCTTTAGAGAGGAAGGTTTGTAGTTAACTTAAGCCACCAAACAACAAAATGTTTTTCTGGTTCATGGTTCCAATGTCAGCATTGCATAGCTTGAAAAGTAATCATTCATGTGTGGATCACTAAAATAGAAGGGAATTGTGAATCCCAGGTCCATAACAGTCATTAACTTTAGCTAAAATAATGTAATTATGTAAATGTAAACTTAAACTGGGTCCAGTTCTTTGCAGTCTGGTTGAAAATGCCTCAGTTTCTTCACTTTGTGGTGACAAACATTGTATGTTTTCCTTAACTTCCAATTCAGGAGACTGATGCATTGTGTGTGTGTGTGTGTGTGTGTGTGTGTGTGTGTGTGTGTGTGTGTGTGTGCGCGCCCCCCCCCCCAGTATGTTATTAAGAAGCTGAATTTAACCACCTCCTCCAAGCGGGAACGGCGTGCTGCAGAGCAGGAGGCGCAGCTTCTGTCCCAGCTACGACATCCCAACATTGTGACATACAGGGAGTCTTGGGAAGGAGATGACTGCCAGCTGTACATTGTGATGGGTTTCTGTGAAGGCGGGGACCTTTATCATCGACTCAAACAGCAAAAGGGAGAACTCTTACCTGAGAAGCAGGTGGTGGAGTGGTTTGTCCAGATAGCCATGGCACTCCAGGTATGTTGTGAGATTGAAAGTGGAGGCCTAAATTTTTTTTTCTTTAAACAAGTACAGAACATATGAACTCACTGTTGTGATTTTGCTCTGCAGTACCTGCATGAGAGGAACATTCTTCACCGGGACCTTAAAACACAGAACATCTTCCTGACGAAGACCAACATCATCAAAGTTGGGGACCTTGGCATCGCACGAGTATTGGAGAATCAGAATGATATGGCCAGCACGCTCATAGGGACCCCTTACTACATGAGTCCAGAGCTCTTCTCTAATAAACCCTATAACTACAAGGTAATTGATAGATTGGATTGTGGTATTGAGTTGTCTGCTCTTACTGTCTATTCATGAATGGTGATAGGCGCTGCTTTATAAATGGGTGTTGTGTTTTTTTTAGTCAGATGTATGGGCCCTGGGTTGCTGTGTGTATGAAATGTCCACACTTAAACATGCCTTCAATGCCAAGGACATGAACTCACTGGTCTATCGCATCGTAGGAGGAAAGGTGGGTTTTGTCTTTTTTTTATGCTATCTATATATGCTACGATGATGAAAACTATTCTAAACTCTCACTCACTTCCACTAGACAAGCTTCACACCAGATGACAGTTGAAATAGGGATTTTACATCTGCAATGTCCAGGAGAGTCTAGCAGATTTGTGTTGGACTGCTTCCCATGAAAGAGGGCGCATCTGGGCGTAGTTGTGATAGCCCCAAAGTCCGTGTGAAGTGAAGCAGTGGTCAGGTGGGGAGAGAGATAGTAGGGGAGAACTGGCTTTAAAGACACCACTAGAGAGGTTTGAATGGTTTTATTTTTAATAAATTATTTATGCTTTTCCAGGTGACAGAAACTATCGTTTTGCAACAGATATATAAATCAGCTATTAATCTGATTCTGAAGTTTGCTTTTCAGCTCCCTGAACAGACTGAAGTTGGAAATAGTCTTGTCCTTTCCCGAGTAACCACATAAGACAGAGCTGTGGGTTTATTGATCGGTAGTTTTAGCCATCTTGATCAGGAGTTAAATAATTGTTTATTTACTAGTTAATCCAGTACATTATTTCTGAATTTTATGGCAAAAAAGTTTCACAATGGTGTGTAATATTTTCCTCTGGTTTTCTCATCAGCTGCCACAGATGCCCAGTAAGTATGATCCACAGCTGGGAGAACTGATCAAGAGCATGCTGTGCAAGAGACCTGAAGACAGACCTGATGTCAAACTTGTCCTCCGGCAGCCCTACATCAAAAGACAAATTGCCATGTTCCTTGAGGCCACTAAAGAGTAGGTGGCACAGAGAGCAGACTGGCTTGCTGTTATTTTTCATTTCTTCGAAGCTTTTAGTTTCATGCAGAAACCTCAATCAATGCTTTTTGTTTGTTTTCTTTGTATAGATCTCTGTATGAATGCTGATTTCCATCCCTCCTTTGTCGTTGCTCCTCTGTCACAGTGAGCTGCTAGCAGTCGATAAAATGATTAAACTTTACTCAGGTGTTTTTGTTTTTTACCAGAAAAACTGCCAAGTCAAGAAAGAAAGCTGTGGGTGGCACTGGTGATTGTAGGGCCAAATCACCTGTTGTGTCATCTCAGCTAAAACCTGAGAGAAGTGCCCAGCCTGAACCTTTAGCCAGGGTGAAACGGGTGAGTGAATACAGAATAACGAGGCTGGTTTAACACAATATTTTAGAATATTCCCATAGTACCTCATGATGTCCATCACTCAGTAGTGAATTACTGCGTTGTCACATATTGAAAATGTATTCTGGGATTTTCTTTTATTTCTCATAATAGATCTTAAAATAGACTAATAGTAACATACAGGTACTTTCTGTTATACTCAACAATTAAGCTTCATTATGAATAGGAACTTTTTGATTTGAATGGTAGCATGTCATCGGTTAACTCAGTCCTGCTAGTTCAAATAAAGTGCCCACCTAATCATGTAAGTTGAAAGTATTGGTTTGTCACTTGGACATGGCTGTCATGGACGGTAATGCATTGGCCAAGATGAACAATGTCTTTTATAATTAATTAATTAACGGTGGGCTGCTGTGCTTTGTAAATAGCCAGCAATAAGGACGACTGACATTCATATTTCTAAGCTTAATTAGTTTAATTGGGACACTGAATTAATTGACTTTTTCAATGAAAGCACTTTACTTGGTCACAGTAAGCAGGTAGAAAACATATTACTGGCACATTTCTTTACTCTATTACAGTAAAGCCAGCGAGCAAGTGTTGTTGGATTCAAGTAACATTGTGTAAATACCTTTCAGAACTTTTTATTTTGAGACAGAATCAGTACACATGTATAACGTTCATATCTTTAGATTCATAACATACAGTACATGACATCGCATTAAGGCTTTCCAAGTTGTCATGACCAATCCTAAATAAGTTTTATTATTGTATATTTTTTCTCTGTGTGTGTGTGTGTGTGTGTGTGTGTGTGTGTGTGTGTGTGTGTGTGTGTGTGTGTGTGTGTGTGTGTAGGTTTATCAAAGTAGTAAGATAAAACAGTCCAGTGGGTTGCTCAGATTACTGTACAGCTGAAGCTGTTTGCCGGATTCTCTGATGTCATGCGGGGAACCATCAGTGTTTATTATAGTTTCTGTTTTTTCTCTTCATCAGAAAGAAGAGACACAACATAAAGTCTGGAATGGCGCCACCGAGTGCACTCCAGTCCAAACACCTCTGCCACCCAAACCCTCTTCACCTGATGCTCTCAAAGCCAGCATCACATCCCTGGCAACCATCAGCAACATTAATATTGATATCCAACTCCAAGGGGACGAGGACCTGCTGAAGAGACAGGCGCAGGGGCCCCAGACAGTTGTGTCTCACCACCTGGCAGGTAATGAACCTGTGGCTCACACTGTTCACAAAGACAGCAAGGGAAGAGGGAAACCCGATCCTTCTCCCCCTCCTTCCCCTCTTAAGCCCACTCTGAAGTCTGTATCAGGTGTTTGCGGCAGGGGAGGAGATGAGAGGAGGGCATCCAATGGATTGTTAGACACTCATCCCCAGGCCATGTCAAACCCTGGGGATACATTTTCTGTCTCTGCAGAGAAACAGATGTCAGATGTGGATGATAAGAATGACACCATGGAGTTACTGAAAGAGGCTGACATGCAGAACCCAAAGGTAGAAGTGGAGAACGAGGCTGCTTTTTCTATCCCTGAGAGGAGACCTGCACACAAATCTAATATAGGAAATACTGGAGTGGTTGTGGAAGCTAATGTAGACAATAAAAATGACACTGTTACCCTTCTCAAAGGAGCGCTGACACAACACCATACCTCCAAAATCCAAGTAAGTGCTCTTAGTAGTAGAGCGGTATTTCTACTGTTTTCTTGTGAAGAATTTGTTTGCATGCGTTAATTGATGTGTTTGTAGGAAAACCTAGAATCTACTGAAAAGCTGTTGGAGCCGTTTCCTCCAACACTGGTGAGCATTAAAATTCTTGTACTCATTCTGTGGCAGCTCCTGCCAGAATAAATTAAATTGTGGGAAGATTTTCTGCCAGTTTAAATGTATTGGTGTCTGTCTAGGAGCCTGTTGAGGAGGACTCACCCTTACCAGTCAGTAACCCGGGTCTGAGCACTCCATGCAAAACTCCGCTGTACTTTTCATCAGAACCTTCTGTATCCCAGCAGCACAGAGGGAGGGACACAAGATGGACACATGGCGATCAAGACAAAGTAAAGGCAGATACAGGAGCTACTGTTAGATATCTTATCTTTAGCAACCCGAAGTGCAAAGATTGTTGGGCTCTGAATCAAAATATTAACAAAAAAGGAAAGCAGTTCAGTTTATTTATCCTAAGTGCTATTGCCTCATAGGACAACATGGAAAACATTTTTCCCAGAAAATCATGCTTATGCAAGCTTATTAAATGCTGTGAACTGTAAAAATGTATTTTCAGATCTAAGATAAAGTCAAGATATGATTGTTGAAAATATCCTCTTTCAAGTACATTTTTCTGCTCCGGCCAGACAATAAATTTGACAAATGTGAGACTTTTATGCCTTCTGTTAGTCCAAGGTGTCTGCATCTAGACCTTTACCTCCACCTCCTGTTGAGAGCACAGCCGTGGAGGGGAGGAAGAGGAGCAGGAGGAGTACAGAGGGCAAGAAAGCTAGTGTAGCCGCAACCTCCACATCAGTTATTTCCTGTAAGGACGGATTCTTACCACTGCCACAGGTGAGAGTGCTCCTCCACTCACACAGAGCATACAGCCACATTACTGCAAAGACTGAATATCTATTTTGCCTAATAAGCTGTGTCATAACATTTCTGCAATATGAAAAATGATTTAAAAGTTTTCTTTCAGTAGGTGTAAATCATTTGAGACCATGGTTTGAATGTAATACGAGACAATATCAAAAGCTTTGTTTCTGTCCTAATTCTTTTTGTGCTTGTGGCTGATGGTCTCGGTCGGTTCTTGCTGAAATCAGCAGATGCAGTTTTTCAATCACAAATAATGTGGGCCGATTTTATTTTCAGGATCGTCCTCTATCTGCCAGAGAGAGGAGAAGACTGAGGCAGTCACAGGAGAGTGCCGGCCAACAAGGTACTTACTGTCTTCTCCTAACTAAAACATTATAGTTGGACCAATAACGAAAAAACAGTAAAACTTAAGTTGTAGAAGCTAGGAAAGGAAGGAAAAATCAAAAACAGTAATCCAAGAAAATGTACTTCCATACACACATATTTTTTTTTATACTTCAGGACACCAGGAAACAAACATACACATGCACATTGTTGGTGAGATATTTTATACATTATTACAGCTCGATTAAAAAACAAAAAAAGTAGCAGTTGGTAGGTGACTGATTTTCTTGATTTAATTTTCTGCTCTTTACACAGGCGTTAGTGTGGTAAGAAGGGCGTCTTATGATGTCACTTCCACCAAGGATGAGCACTACAACACCCCAGTTACCAGATCTGTTTCAGACACTGAGACCAATAGTAAGGTACTGACACCTCATCACCGTGACATTCAGTTGTACTTTGTACAGTTGTTAAAAGGGAATTGCACTTTTTGAAAGCAAGACAGTAAAGGCTAGATATGCCTTGTGCCACTAAACTTATGTTATAATGAATGTAAAACAGAAGTCTCTGTCAAACTATTGTGACACAGCAGTGGGATATGTTTCATTACAGCAGGATAAGCTGCCGGAGCAAAGGTCAGATGAAGATGAGTGCAGCTCGTCCACAAGTTCCACAGAACGTTCAGAGGCAGACTGCAGGGAAAGGTGAGAGCGTCGACTACAGCAGAAAATAAAGTGCAACTGAACTACAGTCAAGCTATTGCTTTGCTATTTATATTTTTAGCTCTGGAAAGTCTCTGTTAACATATATGCTGTATAAACCACGATTTATGGGTCATCTGCAGGAAGACCGAATCCAGCGACATGCAGGATTTAGTCCATATGATGACCCAAACCCTGAGAATGGATATTGGAGACGGTGTGAGCGAGGTGGGAAAGAGCAGCAAATTTGGCTCTACGGCACTGCCGGAATTTAAACTCAACAAGAAGTACAGGGACACCCTGGTGCTTCACGGGAAGGCTCGCGAGGGAGCAGAGAACCTGTTGCTTGGTGAAATACCAAAAGGTTAGACACTTCAGTCAAACTCTGTTGCCATTCTGGAGCCTCCTTGTGTTTAACCAGCTTGTATCTCCTAAAGGCTCCACGTCTGGCCCAGCCAAGATAAGGAGAGCCATAGAACACCTGAGAACAGATCTAGTGAAGGGCCTGGGGGTCAAGCTGCTGGACAGAGTCCTGGATATCATGGAGGAGGAGGATGACAACAAACGAGAAGTAAGATTTTTAACAAGTAAAACACATCACACCGAATCATTTATACTGCACCCACGGTGTAACTGCTAAAATCTGTCAATAACATAAAATGTACAGGAGGAGCAACTAAATATGTTGTGTCCATCTGTGCACAATGCTTAGAGATATTATGGTTTCCTTAAGTGAAATATATTGTGCACCTCTATACCATAAGTATAATATATAAGTCATAAAGATACAAGTTACATCCAGAAATGGCTGTGATTTTCAAATGCACTCATCAATTTGTATGTCAGACATACGGAAACTGCTTGTTCACAATTAAATGGACCCCTTTAAGTAAAGTAACTAACTTAACACTAACTTCTAATCACACCTGTGAAATAGATTAACATGTCCTTGCACAGTGCAGCCAGTTTATCTGCAAACTTTAAGAACTATAATTCACCTGTCCTTTGTTTCCAAAATGATCACAGTTGGCATCCCTTTTTCTCACTGCAGCTGTGCCTTCGTAATCAGATGGGGGATGACAAGTACCACGCTTATGCTGTAATGGTGAGGCAGCTGAAATTCTTTGAGGACAATGCCTTCAAGGTTTAGAGAAAATGCTGCATACACATTTGCGTTTCCAAAACACCACTTGTGAGAACATGTTCACGAGAGGCAAGAATCTTGACAGGTCTCGTTTAACAAGAAACTTTCTCTTTGAGAGAAACGTCTCAGTCCTCGAATAGAAACTTGTACTCAAGTGAAAACCTGTCTATACTGTGAACAAGAAGGTTCATTTGTTTCCTGCCAAAAGACCACCCTGTTTGTGTGGCATTGCTACTTTCTTCCTCCTGCTTGCATGCATTGATCATTTATGCTTGCAGGTTTTGTCACAGAATTGCCACAATGTCTGCCCTTGTGTGAGCAGTTAAAGTTAAAAAATTAAATTACTGTTTTTAAGTTGTTTTTTTCCCACCTTATTCTTCAAACAGGATTTGTGAATTATTCTTGTAATTTTCAGGATTCCTATGCAAAGTTTGAGTCATGTTAAAGCACTCTTTCTACTTTTTGTAGTGGATACTCTATTTATAATGCAGGACAGAATTTGAACAATTGTTTTTACCTATGCTGTATCTTTGAAGACACTAGATCTCACTTCTGTTGCTGTATTGTATTTTCTTAAACACAAAATAATGTAATGTAGATGCATTGTAGATATTAACATTTCAATGATTTCTAATAAATCCTAAATGTATTGTTTTGTTTATATCCGTTTTCCATAATGTTGAGAACCACAATAAAACAATTTCATTGACAGCGACAAATGAAAGAAGAAGAAATGCATCACAGTAACATACTCAGCAAGTCCTGCAGAAAAATAATCCCTCATCCCATTTATAAAACAAAGGCAGTATCAGATGTTTATTATTTGGACACATATGTTTTTCATTATTGACTGATAAACACTGTAACAACGTTTTCCCCCCCAAATGCTTCTAATAATGGAAACTGAGAGACAGAATTCAAAATAATTTCCAATATAAAACGATGTATTAACAGCCAGGTAGGGATAGTTCACAGTAGCTCAGAGTTATTTGTGCTTCTTCTTCTTGAGACTTTCCTGAGGCTTTTGGCTGGACTCGCTGCTGGGCTCTGGTACAACTGGCTGCCAGGAGAGAGGATTCTGTCTGAACATAGGCCATGGCGGCAGGGTCAGCTGAAGTCAAGGGCAGAAACAGAAGAAATTATGATTTGGGCTGTTAAAGGCCCACTGTAAGAAGCCTTCATATGGTGTACAGCCAACAATGTGCAGCAGAGAGGTATGGATTAGCAGAAACAAAAATTAGCAGAGTTAATTATTGTGGCTACACAACATCTAAATCTATATGTTGTTCCTTCTTCACAAATGAAGCAGACAATGCAGATAGAAACTTACCACACAGGACACAACAAAACCAGCCAATACTATGTACACCGTCCACCCAAACTGTTCAATGATCAGACCGTAGACGAATCCAATGACCTGGAGAGACGATACAAATGATATCAGTGATCCTGATTACGGGTAACAACGCAGTATCATTCTGTAGACCTATTTTGAGTTGGTAGTTTGTAGAAGTCATGGTTAGTTACCGCTGAGATGAGTATTATTCCTTGGAAAATCTGTTCAGCCAGCTTCTGGCCTTTATAATCCTGTAACACAAGGGGCACATCGTTTAAGCAACTTTAATAACACAAACTCCGTACAGGCTGAGGTAAAGAGGGTAGTGTGTCTGCAAAATAAATAGCGGGTGAGAAATTGGTGTTGTCTGATAGCGTTGTTTAACGTTATACAAATTTATTGGCAATACCAAGCTAACGGTTCTTAAACAAGGTCCAATGTAGTGAAGTCACAGGTGTGCGCCACAAGATCAGGCAACAACTGGCGACTTAGGTTCATTCACAATACATGCATATTCATTTGATATGTGGCTCTGTTAAAGCCACAACTGATCAGAAAACGATGTTTATTGTAACTTTGAACGATGTTATAACAATAGCTAGCATAGCAGCTGTTACCGATGTAACGTTAAGGTTAACTTAACAACTGCACTGGCTAGCTAAGAATTAATGTTAGCTTGACAGAAAAGCAAGAATGACGACTAGCGTGCAGCTCAAATTATCTCTTACCATGTGAGTGGGAATAGACTTGAATATGGACAGCATCTTTTCACTTAAAATAAACACGCATACACGGGAAGAGTTTGGTTCAAACGGTATAACGAGCCGAAGCGATTTGACTTCCGGTACCAAACCGATACGTCGTGTTGTGAAGGACCCATCCAGCCACTCCTGCGTGTTATAACTTAACGTTACGTTTGCTGCGCCGCGCAGTTTCACAGATCTATAAACAATATGAATTGAGCAAAGTGCTTGTGGATGCTTCATGTTGATGATCCATTTGGTTTGTGTTAGTTCGCCTCCCTAAATGACTTTACGTCAAAATGTCTAACTACGTTTAGCTATTTTAAGCTATATTTTAAGCATACAGTTTTTACCCGGTATCTCTTGTCATTAAGTCATGTATACATATTATTAAAAAAAACAATAATTGTTTTATACAAACTGGAAACAGCAAGTTAATGTAATTTTACAATCAGGCAAACGCATGGGCATCTATTACTACGTGCAATTGTGGTAAGGGATAAACTTGTTGATGTTGAGTTGGCAGTTTGGCTCTGGCGTGAATTATTTCCACTGTCCTGTCTGGTTTGTGTTAAGAGCTGCTTTTACCTGCGCTGTATACATTTTAAACTGAATCATATTAACACACAGTTAAAAGCCTGTAGTTTGCGAACGGTCCAGTTGTGTGTCGCCACGCAGGGGTGCAGCAGCGACTCGGGTTCACCTCAGTCCTCATTAGCTAAGCAGATAATAGAGATTGGGCTGCACTCACATCAGCTTTGATTATTATTATTATTATTTTTGTAACAATTTATATTTTTATCAGGGGTACTGAAGGGACGGATGCGGCCGCTGCCATGACATTGAGGAGAGGTGAGTCAGGTTACATGAAGTGACTTCTTATTTGCGCCTCAGAAACGTGTAATTATATCTAGATAACGTTACTGTAGCACAGTGTGGAAACAGTAGTTTAATAGATTCTGGTAGGCCAGTGCTGAGGCACAATGGCTGCCATTTACATTACATAAAACATTACTTATTACAGATTTGTGGATACTGACACTTTACCACTGCTATTACAAACATAAGCTCTTGTCATATCTTGTAGTAAACGTGGTCATCCTTGTGCTGCTGGCCGTGGCCTTCCTGATCATAGTTCAACGAAATCTCCTAAACCTCAGGGACTTCTTACACAAGGAACATCCAGGTGTGCTTATCTTTGTGCTGGGGGAAGTATACTGTGTGTCCGCTATTCTGTTACCTACATGTGTGGGGTACACTTTTTAAATCAGAATATCTTGCGTGTTGTCAACATCCCATCAGACAAAGTCAGTGCATAAAATTAAATAATTCAAGCAGTTTGTGAAACCCCCCAAAATGTCTTTATCCAGGTGCGGAGATGATTCTTCCCTTTGAATCGGAGTTGTCTCCAGACCTCAGACTAGAGTCGGCGAGGAAAGGAGAGGAGATCCCCGTCCTCATCACAGCTGCTGAGGAAAGACTCGGTGCTGTGGTTGCTGCCATGA
This sequence comes from Micropterus dolomieu, assembly GCF_021292245.1. NCBI lineage: Eukaryota > Metazoa > Chordata > Actinopteri > Centrarchiformes > Centrarchidae > Micropterus > Micropterus dolomieu. The sequence continues at coordinate 25,415,026 of NC_060167.1, forward strand.
ACAGTGTCTACCAGAACAGTAAAGCCAACGTCGTCTTCACAATAGTGACCCTGAATGACACAGTGGATCACCTAAAGTAAGACAATAAAGCAGGTCTCTCTTGCTTCATCATGCATACCATTATATTGCCTTGGGCATATTAATGCAGGTCTCATTGTTTTTACCAAAGCTAAGAGGATTTTTTTTGTTTGTTTTACCAACAGAGTGTGGCTTAGCAAGACAAACCTGAAAAATATAAAGTATAAGTTGGTTATTTTCAAGCCTGAGATCCTCAATGGGAAGATATCTAAAGATCCTCAGACGCTGGAGGCTGCAAAACCGGTGAGACAACTGAATGTTTTCTCAATGTGCCAGAATAAGTTTTCATAATACCGTTTACCTTTCTTCATCCCTTGCAAACATTGTTTTAATTATCTATTTTTCAGTTGTCTTTTGCCAGGTTTTATCTACCTGCATTCATACCCGAGGCAGAGAAAGCTATCTATTTGGATGACGATATCATTGTACAAGGTAAGACACCACCATGAAAGGAAGATAATTAACTTGGCCATAAACGTAGTATTTTCCAGCTGCTTGTCATTCAGAAAATGTGTTTTCCGAGCACCATTACACTGTCAAAAATATATATGTAAGAGCAGTAGGAGAAAAGATTATCAGGAAGGGAATTGATGCCTGTTCTGTTGGATCTCAGGGGACATTCAGGAGCTTTATGAAACCAACCTCAAACCAGGACATGCAGCTGCCTTTTCAGATGACTGTGATTCAGCATCTGCTAAGGGCATCGTTCGAGGGGCTGGAAATCAGGTGGGCATCATGAGCTGACTTTTTTCAATTATGTAAAAAAATAAAGAGCATCATAATGTGGAGGTTCTTGGTGAATGTGGCGACATTTTGATTACACCATGATTTTTTTTTTTAAATAGAAGAACTATATAGGTTTCCTGGACTTCAAGAAGGAGGCTATCAAGAAGCAGGGGATGAGGGCCAACACGTGCTCCTTCAACCCCGGGGTCATCATCGTTAACCTGACCGAGTGGAGGAACCAGAACATCACGCGGCAGCTGGAGCACTGGATGGAACTGAACACGCGGTACGTTTACTCACACTGGTGACAAGATGGGTGAATATGAGGCAGTCTGAAGGCAAAAGTCTGGAATTTTACATCAGTTGAACAGAAATGTAATATCATGGATGCTTTTTGTTCACATTAAGCTGAATGTGTTCATTTCCTCAGGGAGGATCTGTACAGTAAGACACTGGCAGAGAGTATCACAGCCCCCCCACTCTACAAACGTCACTCCACCATCGACCCCATGTGGCACGTCAGGCATCTGGGTAAGTTGCTGATTGGGAACTGCAACACATTAAGAGATCAAGCTTTCCATGTGGACAAGTTTCTCTGGGAGGTTTGTGCGATACTTCCACACATACTTATCCACGTGTACTCGGCGTATATAGCCCAGACTTGTGCTGCGTGAGTATTTTGAGAAGAGATTTTAAAGGAATGGTTCAATATTTCCCCCTGCTCCAAAGTGATTATGCTAAGCTAACTGTCTCCTGGCTCTCTAGCTTCACATTTAATGGACAGATATGAGAGTGGTATTGATCTTCTCGTGTAACGCTTACTTCCCAAAATGTTGAACTATTCCTTTAGCAGACTTTCTGAGGTACTTTTTCTGTTGCTTTAATTGTACCAGAAGTTATAACCGACTTTCTTCTGTGGTCTGTGAAGGATGCAAGTATTGGTTAAACTTTTTGGTGTCATATTTCTTTAATTAGAATTTCAGAATGTTTGCTTGGTTTGCATGTTTTTGAAGCCAAATACAATGAACAGTGTCAGACATTTGAATGATCACATGATGGCAAAACATTGTTTTTCCAGGTACTACAGGCGCCGGAAACCGCTACTCCCCACAGTTTGTGAAAGCTGCCAAACTCCTCCACTGGAACGGGCACTATAAGCCCTGGGGGAGAACGTCATCCTTTTCTGACGTGTGGGACAAGTGGTTCATTCCAGACCCCACAGGAAAATTTCATCCAGTGCGAAGACACACAGGGGACAACTAGACGGGAAAATTTTGTTTCAGGAACTTTCGACCACCCAAGCCAGCCGAGTCCCAGCAGGACCACACCTCGCAATATCTCAGGAACTAAGTTAGGCCTTTTCCCAGCTCTGTACTTGAGTTCGGTCCTCCTCCGCACATGTAGACCTGTGCACTCTCACAATCCCTTAAACACGCAAGACATTTTTTATATACCCAGTGAATCTCTATTACTGCTTGGAGTGCACAAATATTTTTAGTTCAGAAACTCTGCGCCCTTAAGATTGCTTTGACAGTCGCTTGTGTAAGAGCAGTGTTTCATCCTGATGAAATGATTAGACATACGTATGCATCAGTCCCAGTCAGCAGTAATGAGATACCTTGTGACAATTTACGCTGTTTGCATACTAAATGAGTGTGTAGTTACCTCAGCCATGACAGTGAAGCAGTCGACCCCACAGTTTATAGCTTGTTCAAACACGTTCCCCTCAGAGTTATCACTTCTGTCTGAATTGTGAACATATTAGCCGTGCACATGCCTCATGTCGTTACCTCAATTCAATACTTCCTGTGGAAAAGTAATTAATTTTTTATGCTTAATGGCTCATTGGTTTATTTGTCAGATCTTTGTATTAACATCTTGTTAAAGCTGTGCTTAGGGCAGCATTTCCATCACAATCAGACACAAAATGCTGTTTAACTCTGTTCTGTTATTCTCAATTGTTAATCCAGTGCAACTACAGTCAAGCTAATAGGACACTATCATTTTGATTTATCCCAAGTATGAATTAACTATGCCATAAATGAACACTAATTCAGTGTTGTACTGCCTCTGATGCTCAACTGTTTTTTTAATGACTTTATATGCAGACCACTAAACAAACAGCACCTCTGCAGAAATGCACAAAATTCTCACGTTTCATCCCCATCAGGATTTTTTTATTTGTTTTTTAAAACCTCAAAAAGCAGTCACCTTGCTGGTGCAAGTATGTCATGTTTTGTATAGTACATGAAATAAAATGTACATTTTTATCAATCAAATTTTATTTTTTATTGGTCTGCAATTAACAGTTTTTCTTCTCTCCAGATTTGACATTGTCAGGATTGTGTCTAGTTTTCTGTAATACTTACCTACTGTAAAAGGGGTGTGAAATAATTACGAGCCAAAGGCAATGCCGTTTAAATGTCACTACTGCATGAAACTATTAGTTTCAATGTCAATTCATGGTTTTGGTAAAATACAGGTAGTTAGTAGAGGGGCAAAAAAATAAACAGATTTAGGCTTTGTAGAGGGTTTATTACATTTATATACAGTATTCTGCATGAACACAAAATATTACAAATTACCTCTGCACATTTAAAATCGGCAGTCTTCTCGGAGGAGAAGTTAGTGGATATCCACTAAATAGATAAATCCGTTTCCTGTGCAGGGATTAAGTCCTAGACAAAAATTCTGAAAAATGTAGTCTAGGATAAATGGTTAGTCCTTTACTGGAAACTGTCCCATCTTCCTGATTCAAAGTTTGAAGGAGGACCACAAACACCAACGACTAGCCTGAAACCACTCAACTGGCCAGTGCCTTTCAAACAGATTCTGAAGCAACCAATCAACCGGTCATGAGATGGTCAAAGACACCCTGACACTGATTCTTTGTCAGCATGTTCATGTATGCTGACAAATCCGGGTCTGCCATATCCACCAGACCACAGGCACGAGTTAAGAAACAGTGTGAAGGGCAAAGCTCATTTAAAATCTGTGTTGAAGTCATAGGCGTCGTCCTCTGCAGCTACAGAGAGGCTGGTGTCAATGGGGACAACCTGGAACTGCACGCTTCTGAGTGGCGCCGTCTGTGGTTCCTCCGGTTCTTCTGTTTTATTTACTTCCACAGCAGTTTGTTCAGGCTGCAAGAAGAACAGATGTTTCAAATATTAAGTCCAGTAATCCTTAAGATCCACAGTGTTTTAAATAAAGAAGGGTCCAGCCAGCTGGATCAGAGTTGGATTAGAAGTCTTCATAAACAAATTAAGACATTCATTTTTGTCCTCATTTCCAGCATTATTTGCAGCAGTTGTATTGTCTGGCAGTTTTCAAAACAAATAAAAAAACATTTCCATCTAGTTACCTCATTATTCTGCTCTGCATCTGTCTTTGCGGCTGCAGTACTGGGTTTTTCTTCAGAGATATCGCTGACACTCAGCAGGCCTGCAGTTGGGCCTTTAGAGGTGAAGCCTATACTGCTGGCCTGGTTTGGGAATTTAACACCTAAAAAAAAGCAACAGGTTGTTTTCAGCAACACAGAGACTACAGTACATTGACACATCTGGAGTCTAAAAGCCCACTAGTGGCCCCAAGAGGCCATTTAACTCTTTACACCCAATGTTAAAGTCATGGTGCGTTCCATTTGATATGGAAGTTGGAATTTCCGTGTTCAAAGTCGTAAGTTTCAAAGGCAAGGCAAGTTTATTTGTATAGCACAATTTTACAATAAGGTAATTCAAAGTGCTTTACATAACACAAAAGCAACAGGGAAATATGTAAAATTTTAAAAACAGAAAATATAATAAAAGTTACAGTGTTACAATCAGGGTTGAAAGAGTTAAATAGAAAATAAAAAGCTAAAAACAAAAAAAACAGTAAACGGGACAATAAAAGTTACAGTGCAAGTTATCAGTAAAAAGAAAATTCTTAAATATTTAATTAAAAGCAATGGTAAAAAGAAAAGTCTTCAGTCTTAATTTAAAAGAACCGACTGTTTCAGCTGACCTGCAGTTATCTGGGAATTTGTTCCAAATATACGGAGCATAATAACTGAACGCTGCTTCGCCTTGTTTAGTTTTGACTCTGGGGACAGAAAGCAGACCTGCCCCAGACAACCTGAGAGGTCTGGATGGTTCGTAACAAAGCAGAAGATCGGAAATGTATTTTGGCCCCAAACCATTTAGTGCTTTATAAACTAACAGCAGGATTTTGAAATCAATTCTTTGACATACAGGAAGCCAATGTAAAGACCTCAGAACTGGAGTGATGTGATCCACCTTTTTGGTCTTAGTGAGGACTCTAGCAGCAGCATTCTGAATCAGCTGCAGCTGTCTGATGGATTTCTTAGGGAGCCCTGTAAGGACACTGCTACAGTAGTCAAGTCGACTGAAGATAAATGCATGGATAAGCTTTTCCAGGTCCTGCTGAGACATAAGTCCTTTAATCCTTGATATATTCTTCAGGTGATAGTAGGCTGACTTTGTAATTGTGTTAATATGGCTCCTCAAATTCAGGTCTGAGTCCATGACTACACCAAGATTTCTGGCTTGATTTGTGGTTCTTAACATTACAGATTGAAGTCGAGCACTGACTTTCAATTGTTCCTCCCTGGCTCCAAAAACAATAACTTCAGTTTTATCCATGTTTAATTGAAGAAAATTCTGGCACATCCAATCGTTGACCTGCTCAATACAGTGAGCCCCTGGTGAAATGGTTATGTAAATCTGTGTGTCATCTGCATAATTATGGTAACATTGTTTTTCATAATCTGAGCCAGTGGAAGCATGTAAATGTTAAACAAAAAAGAGGTCCCAGAATGGAGCCTTGGGGAACTCCACATGTCATTTTTGTCAGCTCAGATGTGTGATTACCTATAGTAGTACAAAGTAGTCCCTGTCCTTTAAGTAGGATTCAAACCAGTTTAGTACTGTGCCAGAAAGTCCAACCCAGTTTTCAAGTCTGTCTAGTAATATGTTGTGGTTGACCGTGTCAAATGCAGCACTGAGATCCAATAATACTAAGACTGAAATTCTGCCACTGTCAGTGTTTAAATGGATGTCATTGAAGACCTTAACAAGAGCTTTCTCAGTGCTGTTGTGTGGTCGAAAACCTGATTGGAAGACATCAAAACAGTTATTTAGTGCCAAGAAAGCACTAAGCTGTTGAAAAACAGCCTTTTCAGTGATTTTACTTAAAAACGGGAGATTTGATATGGGCCTATAATTGCTCAGTGAACTGTCTAGATTGCTCTTTTTTAAGAGTGGCTTAATGACTGCAGTTTTCAGGGCCTGTGGGAAAAAACCTGAGAGGAGAGACATGTTGACAATTTGTAGTAAATCTGAGGCCATGCATTTAGACACATTTTTGAAAAAACCTGTTGGCAGAATATCAAGGCAGCATGAGGAGGATTTCAGATGTTGTATAATGTCCTCCAGGTGTTTATGGTTAATAGAATCAAATTGTCTCATGCTATATGAATTGTTTTTAAGTGGACACAGGGACAAGACATATCCTGTTACTGACATAGAGGCACTGATTGCTTGTCTAATTGTTTGAATTTTGTCTGTGAAGAAGGAAGCAAATTCATTGCAGGCCCTGGTGGATAGAAGTTCAGAGACTACAGACACAGGAGGGTTAGTTAGCCTGTCAACAGTAGCTAACAGGGCACATGCATTATTAGTGTTTTTGGTGATCATGTCAGAGAAGAAGGACTGGCGTAACAGCTAACCTGGCTAGTTGTAAACTAGTTGGCCGAGCAAGGTTTCCGACTTGTTAACTGGAACACTAATATGTGAGACGAAATATACAAAAAAAAAAAAAACATTGAATTAAGAGAGACAGTGTTGACAGGTATCCCTTCACCAACACTCCCTAAAGTGCAATTTATACTTCTGCGTTGAATCAACGGCGTAGCCCCCTACTCTACACCGTCACCTACACCATAGCCTGACGTGCACCTCCTCAAAAACGTAACTACACGTCGACGCGGACCGTAAGCACTGTGATAAAGATTAAGATATTATTATTGGTTGGCTGGGTAGCCTCGCAATTCCTCCGAGCCGACCGGAAGTACCCCGTGCTTTGTAGTAACTAACTAGCAGCCAAAACGGCGGCTGTAACACCGTGGATCAATATATTTGACTGTCACAACCCGAGCGAAATGACTTGTTTCAGAATGTGATCCATTCGGTCGATAACATTTGAAAAGGCTACACCAGCCGGACGTTTACAATTTTAACCCCATTCACGTTAGCGGAGCGCTAAACCGGAAGTTAGCCTGCTTGGCCGGCAAAAGTCAACACAGTGGACGCTGTAGCGCTACTGCCGACTAGTGTTTGGGGGTGTAATTGCAGAATGACGGGGACACCGACGCACAAGTATAAATGCACGGCTATGTGCGTAGCCTATGGCGTAGCTACGCACATAGACCCTACGCAGGAGTATAAATCAAGCTTAATAGGGGTGTGACGAGACACTTAACCGACGAGATTGATACGGGACTTTAGCACTTTTTAAAAGAAATCTTCAATGATGAATTATATGAAGATTTTTAGCATTAAACACTTTATTTCCTGCATTCTGATGAATTTCTCAGAAATCATTTATGGTGATTTTTTAAATTATATAAATAAAAACACAAAATTCAGGTGGCCGGTGACAAAACTGTATAGCCTAACTATAACAGAATACAAGTCAGTGCAGCTCTCAGTCATTCTGTGCTGCTTTCAGACTTTCAAATGTAATATCATCCCTCCTGCGTCATGATTTAGTCACCTCAATGATAAATTATTAAATTTTAATTTAGATAGAAACTCCTGGACTTTAAATACCTTGTGTTTCAGCAACTTTTCTGCTTGTGGAATCTCTCCCACATATGTGCTCTCTGACCAGTGTTCGTGTCCAGCAAAAAGACAGAATATTATGAGACTAACGTCATCATTTGATGAGAAGTCTACCTGCCCTTTACTCTGCTGTGCGTTATGTTATTGATCCGCTGGAAGTAACTTCATCCCCTTCAGACCATTTGACCGGCACAGTTTGCGACTGCATGTTGCATATGAAACCGAAAGTAAATGTAACACTTTTGTTCAGGCAGTAATCTGACCACAGATCCACACACATTAACTTCAGCAGCTCAGATAAAGTGCAGCTCACAGTCCCGAACAGAGCAAGGTGGCACTTCAGTTTTTGCACTTCAAGTTTATTTTGCAAACCTCTTACAGCTACATTTCCACTGGTCAAAACTGTCTTGACTCACAGCGCGGAGCAGATTCGCTGTGAGTCTATCTTATGAACTATACATTTGTATTTCACTGTGTGAGAAAATTTATTTGTGGCTTGACAGCATGTAAAAAATGTAATTTACGTTAACTGTCACAATTTAATCTCGCGAGATCTCATCACACCCCTACTCCCTAATGAAACAGAATCTGTTGTTTAATGAGTCAAATTAAAACACGATTACCTTTCAGAGTTTCCTCGTTGCCTGTTTTCAGTTGGTTTAGATCCCAGCCGTTCCACATCTCAGCGACCACTGCATCGGTCATGTAGGCCGGGAGGCTGTGGTTCTCCTGTGCCTTACAGAAGTAGCTCAGCTTGGCTCTGATGGAAACCAAACACCAGTTTTTGTGAAATCATGTCAAGACACAGCACTCCCTACTCTACTTTATGAACCAACATATTTGAAGTTATCCTGGCACCGTGTTGGGATCAGAGTTGGATTTGAAGTCTTCAAAATGAAATCCAGAATTGCGTTTTTGTCCTCATTTCCACACTGATGCTGCCGACCTAATCTTTTAGGAAAATACAAAAGACTCACCCTGTCCAATCAGCAAGGAAAGCTCTGGCTGCCTGCTCAGTATTGGGGACTCCACCCTTCTGCAGATAGCCGCGCTTTTTGGATAACAACGTTAAAAACTCCAGAGAGTTTCTGAAGTTGGGGACATTGTACTGAAGCATGACCTGAAACATTCAGAGCAGAAGACAGAATAATTAACACTAACTTGCAAGAACGCCACCACCCAAATCCATCAAACCAGTCACACATCTCTCCTCCTCCTACCTGGGTCTTGTCACACTGTTTGAGCAGAGTCTTGACAGCCTCCAGCACACTCTCCTGGCCCTCCTCCATCTGCAAGCTCCTCAGAGCCATAGAGACTGGTGGGTTGGACGGCGATGCCACGACTCCGGGGCTGTCAATTAGCTTCACATTCTTTGAGATGTGCACCTCCTGCATGGATCTGAGGGGGCAGTAACAGGTAACATTTGACTATGGGGATAAGCTACAAATAAGAGGGGCTAAGAAATATGTTAATTACAACGTCATAAAACTTAATCTGACAGTAATGCGCATAATGCTTCCAATTTGTAACAGGTAAGTCTAGTGTTTTATGCTTATTTATCACTCACTTTGTGATGCCTCTCGTGATGCCAGCATTGCACGCCAGGATCCCCTTCATAGTGTTGATGAGACTGCTCTTCCCCACATTAGGAAAACCTGAGGTTAAAAGGAGATTGCATCAATCAACATTTGGACTACGTACTATGAACAAATTCAAAGAACTTCACAACCAGAATCAGTACAGTATATCTATACCACAGAGCTGCAACTGACAGTAAAGGATTTACAGTCTTCATAGAACTCAATGCTTCATCTAAATCCACAACTGACATAAAGGAAGTCACTATATAGCTAAAAAGCTGTGCTTACCAACTATGCCCACTCTGAGTGAAGCTTCATTCTTTGTGTTTACAGCAAAACGTGTTAGGAGCTCAGTGAGACAACCATTTCCAAAGCAGGCTGCTCCTCTGGATTTGTCCAGGACTTCATTAGAGGCCGTTATCCTGCTCTTCTTGGCTTGCTGGTGAAGACAGAACCAGACATATAGATTTACTTTTCATGTACCATCATTGCATTTGAAGTGACTGAAGCTCCCTCCCACTGTCTGAGTAATACAGCATGCACATATTGAAATTTTAAAGACACAATTTGTTTTGTTCACAAACACTCACATCAGCTCTGCTTGTGACAGAGCCAATTAGGAGGTGTGGTTTGTGAGTTACTCTTGGAGGTTATAACCAGTTACAGCAGCACAATACAAGCTGCTCAACCTTCTCAGTCCTCCATATTACAATGAGGTACAGACAGGTAGATGGCCCATCACATATTTGCACTGCAATTAATTAAATTGATTTTGACATTATATTTAAAAAAGCTGAATTAGAACAAACTTGTATTTGTTGAAATAGGGTTTAGAAGCCTTTCGCTCATAAATGCATCCAAAAACTGATGTGATTCTACACGACTGAAAAACACTGTTGTACAATGCACCGCGTACCACTGTTTTGTCCTGGATTTGTGTTGATGCTTTGAACGCCACAACTGGAAACTCCAGTTGTAAACACTGAATCCACCTCTCCACATTTTCTTTTGGTACTAGATCTAAAAATAGAAAATCAAAAACACACACTTACTTAACATCACATTTTTCATTCTAATTCACAACAGATCATAAACATCATCTCTCTGTGTGTACTTAACTACAAAATAAAATGGTAGCCTCTCATGTCCATTTACCTATTTTGTTTAATACCAAAATCAGTTTCTTGTTGCCTTCCCTCTGCAGTACTGCCTCCTCCAGCTGTGGACACCTGCAGCCCAGTGGGTCACGAGCATCAAGGACTTCAATCACTACATCAGATGCATCGATCACCTGAAGAAGTAGAGATCAGGCAGACGGTTTCTAAATAGCATGAAAAACATTTCCTTCTATAGTAAAACACTTACTTTGATTGGGGAGTTACCTTGTTTAATTCAGAGCAAAGATACTGTTTTGAGTTCTTGTCTGGGGCAGCCCGTTTCTCTGAACGCTTTCCAACCCCATCCTACGGAAACAAGACCAAAAGATGATAAAAGTAAAACAATAGAGTGATTCAATTCTGAATCGATGGATGATTATACAAGTGTTTGCCTTTTACCTGCCGAGCCTTCTTGGCCTTGGGTTCTGTTTTTTTGCTTACAGCTGTCTCCTCCTTTTTCCTCTTCTGGGCTCGCTCCTCCTTTTTGGCTTGCTTCTTTCTCTCTTTTTCTTCTTCAATCTACAAGACAAAATAAAAAAAGTTCAATTAGTACAACAGCAGAAATTCTGTCATCATGTTAGCCACTTTCAGGTGACAGGATCCACATCAGATGCGGTAGCTGCACTGGAAAAGCAAATGACTGCTAACCTGTAGCCTCCTCTGCTCGGCCTCCCTGAGGACCTCCTCTTTGAAGGGAGCACTGTTGGGCACACCAGGATCCTTCTTCACTCGTTTGCTCACTCCTTTCTTCTTTGCCTCTTTTTTTAGTTTTCTGTTGTGCTCTCGGACCTACACACAGAACACCAGAATTCAATTCTTTGTGGGCATTAAAACTCAGCCAAACAAGTTAGAAATTATGAGCAACGTTAGCAAACTCGTCTCGCTCACAGGCCTCATCGTCCAGAAAACAGTTTTATCTTTAAAGTAGTGGGTTATAAAGTCGGGCACTTACCTTTTTCTGTATTTTATAACGCTTGGAACATGAAACCCGCTTACTGGCTTTCTTTAACTCTGAAGAAAAGAGATAAAAAAATTTTAACGTTGGTTCAACATTTAGCTAAAAACGAAGCTAATACAGACAAACTAAATGTGGCCGTTAGCCAATCATACAGTCAGCTTATTAACTAGGTGGATTAACCGAATAATTTAGCTTTATAGAGCTGTTTTAAAAAAGCGAACATATTAATAGGACGTCGCTGTCCGTATTCACTTACTTGGTCGTTTCATCGTGCAGCTGCGGACCTGCCAATGTGACTGTACTGCTCTCGCACGTGGAGGAGTGCGCAAGTTGGATGTTTTGTCACTTCCGCTCTTGTCTGCGCGTGTTTCGCCACCTGCCGGGCTGGAGTAACGTTACTTTCAGCTCATGCTGCGAGACCTCCAGTGCGTCAGTTTTGTGATGACGCTGTTGATTTGTTGTGTTTGTCAACATAAACGAATGTAATTTTCTTAATTAACTTAACACTGAATCAAGACTGTCCTATTTATGGGAACTCTATCAGCTATTTTTGTCATGGCTGCAACGGTATTATATTATTAATGGAATTAAACTGTGGTTTCATGGTTAAATTTTTGAACAAGAAATCAATGATGCTCAGCTCATACAAATATAAAGGTTAACCGTTTTCTTACCATTTCCTGACACTGAAGTAAAAATCTCACACAAATGAAGCGTACTTGCATACAAAAATATGATCAGTATCTTTGTCAGTACCATTGTCAAAGTCTAGAAGTACATTCCTGCACCAGTAACCACACATCTTAAGTATAACATTCAGTTTTTATATGATTTACTTCAAGGTTGTGCTATTATTTACTGTGTCAAAATTGTTTATTGGTTAGATAATTCAAATGCATTAGACACATTAAAAGATGTTGAGACATAAGAAGTACATTGGACACAGTGTGGCACCCAGCTGAATAGCTGAAATAAAAGTATTTTAAGCACACATAGAGAAAGTGGTCACAAAGCGATAGAGGCACCCAGGGCAAGCACCTACTACCAACCAGCTCTGACATCAGTGCATGAAGCCCAAACTTTGTAGTCTGTAGAAGTCCCAAATGTATACAACCCTACATGTGTGGTCTACATTTCTAATGTGTGTGTATACAGTGCACGGATTTTACTTTATACTATATCATAGACTCATGCACACCAACAATGCAGTATACTAGAGTTCAATAGAGATTGTTATCCTGGACAACAAAATTACAGTTGCATCACCAATAAGGTTTCATCAAAAATAACAACATAAAACTACCAAATATGCAGTATCAAATTTAACAACAAATAAAGCCATTGATATAAATATTGATTAATGAAAAAAAACCTGTATATGAAAGTGCAAAATCATGTAGACTTGCACTTGAAGCTATAGATCATTTTTTGTAGATAGTTTACATCCCTAAATAACACACATTTTACATTATACAGCCCTTTTTTGTAAAATGATAAATAAATTTACCTTATGCCTTACACCTCATAGGGCACCTTGTTCTGCCACATAGCAGCAGGTGTGACATTATATTTTGTGACCCGTGACATTCTGTGACCTGATAAGTGTTACCCCATTTTAACCTAAAAGGTAGGAATATAACCTACCATAAAGGGATATTGTCAAGACTGAAACAGGATATCATGTATCATGGGGGAAAGAAAGAACAGAATAAGAATACGAAGACGAAGAAGAAGAAACAACTCCGGGTCACGTGATTGGGTCGAGCATCTTTTTTTGGTCCATTTTGGATGATAGCAAGAGCTCCGTGCAACCCAAGAAAATGACCAAGCTGCAGTTTTTAAACGTATTTTTGACTGAGCGTCTCATGCTTGCTGCGCAGGAGATCTACAAATCTGTCGAGGACACGATTTTGGAGTACCAGGAGGAGATAGCGATCAGAGAGCGGGAGAACGACCATCTGAGACGCAGGCTGCGAGACGCTGGGATTGAAATATGGCCAGGTTAGCTCGGCTGAAAGCTAACGGTGCAGTTGCGCCCCTTTATGTCCACTCAGCCGAGTTTGTGAGGTTGTATTGGGGTGGTGAAACGTAAATGCCTGCGTGCAGGACCAATGTAACAACACAGTAAATAACATAAAAACGACGTTATCCCACTTCTAATGAAGTTAACTTAGCATTTAGCGAGCTAGCTGACGTTAGCAGCTGTTGTTGTGGAGCGGCTAACGTGTTAGCAACCTTTGTTTGTTAGCTAACCAGCTAGGTTAGCCGACTAGCCCTTTTAGCTATATATGGATACTTGTGTGCATTTTCACCTGCTAATTGTACAAATTAATTATTTATTTGACAGGGGCCGATTGAAGTGAATACTGACCAAACAAATACACACTATTCACCTGTTGTTTCACAGTGTGTTTATTCCGTTATGTAAACTAAGTTACTTATCCACATAATGTTAAGAAACTGGCCTGAAACTGTGACAAACTGTTGCCAAATGTGCTATTATTTAAGTTATGAATGTAAATATGTCATGCGCTCTTATTTATAATTTGTAGAGTAGTAGTGTTTTACGTAGATTTGACATTGTCTTTTTCTGTTAGCATGTTGTCACATGTCTCAGTTACATCAACTTTGAATTAATGTTAAACAACTCTTAAAAGTTCAAGGGGTTGAAAACTTTATGTATGCATCACATACAGTGTTACTGTCTAATATGTAGGTACTCAGGGTTTCCCAGACTGTTTTATAGTGGAGCAAAATACAATAAATTAGGGCGTCTTGTTTTGGCCGTTATTTTGTACCTGCATTGATCGTGAAACAAGATGTGTCAGGATTTGGGTGAATTACCGCCTCTGCTAAACTGTGGTGATGCACTGTTCATTGTACAGTACCATTTAACCCCCCAGTAAACTGGTATTGTACATTGACCAACAGTTACAATTTAGACATTTCTATTAAAATGTAAAAGTCTGTCAAGTTCAGCTCTTGGTATTTTTGATGGGAAAAGTTGTGTGGTATAGGGGTGTTTTACAGAAGAACGCTGGCGTTGCCATTTCCATGAGCTGTGGTTGCTCTGCCATAGCGTTATAGTCACTTCCCCTTGTGTTCAACTACAACTAAGTTTTCGTTTTCACTGTGCCATGAACACAGCTGTCTGCAGCAATGTAGTTAATATTTTCATTAGAACCTCTTCCTCCTGTTGTGTTCTCAGATCGTCCATCCATGGCGCTGTTGGACGAGGAGGATGGTGAGCATCCACGACGTGAGTGGAGTCCCAGCATGGGGCACGAAGAACGTATCCCTATTCAGATTAAGGATAAAAGAGATCTCCGGCCCAACCAAGGAGATGATCAGCTTCGCAGTCACGGCTCTTGCAGCACACCAGAGAACATGTTCACTCCCCCGCGTGTTGCAAATGAATATCCCCAGGACGGTCCCCACACATCCAACCTCCCCCAGAGTCAAGGTGTGGAGAACAGGGAGAGGGATCCTGGTTCTCGAGGCTCCTCGAGGCATGTGAAGGTGGAGAGTGGGGGAGGCCACAGAGGCTCTACTTCTTCCAACAGCGGCGCTCAGCCCCTCGCGCCTGTCAACCCAAACTGCTCAAATGAGAACAACATTGACATTATTGGGGTTGAGAATGGAGGACAGATGGTTGGTGCTAAGGGAACTGGAACCGGAGCTAACAGAGGGCAGGCCTCACACATGCGCAACCAAGGAGCCAATGCCGTGGACTGCCCCCATCAAAAATCACCCCTACAAGGCCACATGTCATCCTTTTGCTGCAAGGTCTGCGGTGAGGCGTTTAGTCACATTGGCCACCTGCATGTGCATGTACAAGTGCACACTCGAGAAAAACCTTACCGCTGCGGAGTATGTGGGAAGTGCTGCAGCTCCTCCGGCAGACTCCAGGAGCACCAGCGTAGCCACACGGGAGAAAAACCCTTCCGCTGCCAGATTTGTGGAAAGGGCTTCACACAGATGGCTCACCTGAAGGTACACATGAGGATCCATACTGGAGAGAAGCCATACAGTTGCCCTGTGTGTGGCAAATGCTTCAGCCGTTCTGACAAAATCAAAAGGCATCTCCAGACACATAGCCGCGAGGGAACATATTTCTCAGGGCAATGATGCAAGTTTTTAAACAACCCAGTTTGTGAATCTTATTGATGTGGGGAACCTTTCCTACAAAAGCTACAATTGCTGCCATTAGGACACTTTTTTTCTACTTTCCAAGAACTAGGGTTTCTGCAACTCTTGGTGAAAGTTTCTTATCTAACCTAATACTACTTCACGCCATAGTCCTTCAATAGAATTTGTATTAGCCAGCTTAGTATGTCATTTACCTAATTTTGTACTTGTCACCGAGTATTAAATCTCAAAGACACAATTTGAGTTATTAGCCTTGAGTTGTTAGCCTTTCTGAATTATCTAGCCTTTCCTTAGTCATATTAATAGCATGATAAAGTCTTCCACACATGCCTTGAAACTGAGGTGCATTAAGAAAATGCAACAATGTTCAGCACGGTCACGGTATCCAGTCACGTCATATCCATAAGTTTACACTTCTGCAGACATGACAATTATCTTGTAAAGAAGAGTCTGTGTAAGCGTGACATTTTCTCAGTTATTTAGAGAATTGACGGTCTGACAAATGAAGCCTGTTCGTCATCATCATCAAACAAAAAGCTACTGAAATGCCCCGTAAACAGAAGTCTGACCTGGCACTTATCTCCATTTAAGTCTTTATTTAAACCTCCTTTTTCTTCTGAGTGCTGTTACATTGTTGCCTAGCTAAATACTGCCATCTTACATGTCAGTGCTTCATGTTGTCCGTTTGAAATATGGACAAATCTATTGTGAGACTGCGCCACTATTTTGTGAAATAATGTGATAATCTGTATAATACCACTAGTCTCAATCTACCATGCGTATAGGAATTGTGTGGTGTCTTATCAAATTTTTTTTATTTATGACATGCACTATGGCTTCTGTCTAAGATGATGCAGAAATTCACTCAAAAATAGGGCCGTACAGTATTATCTGAACCTGTCTGCTTTTTCAGGGGTCTCAGTCTGCAAAGATTTGTGTGTGCTTTACTTTCCACCACAGTAGTCATTCACATGTGAGGTGTTTCCTGAGTGGCCTCAGTTGTGGTTGATTTTCAGAAGCGATGGTTGATTTCTCATGGAGTCATATACATACTTCCTCTGCCCATCTCTGACTGACCCCCCTGAACAGTAGACTCTACAGTTACCTTTAACCTCTCAGGACCAATGCTGCATTCATTACACGAGGGCATACCAGAAATACTAATGTCTGACTTGAAACTGCTATTATAAAAGTCAGAAACTCAGGTTTCCCGTGGAATTTGACCCTGCTGGTTGCAGGAATAAATATGATTAAAAAAAATAATAATAATACCAATTTGCATATGCATGTCCTGCAAAACGATAAACTGAATAAAATATACCTTCAGAGTGTGTCAAAGCTCAGTTGTTGCTTTTGGATGAACACCAGCGAACCCTGCGTGTGTGATGAATGCAGCACGAGACAACTACAGCACGTCCTCGCAGCTGACCAGCAACCCTTCACTCACAGTCTTCACTGGGGCAGCTTTGCGCCTCCTGCACACACACTCTACTGTACAGTGTTGTATCATTGCGTATTAAATGTTATTTTTTAATAAAGTAGTAATTGAGTATCTATTGTAATTCTCTTGTATAATATGTGATCAAAGCTAACTTTAAGAATCAAACATGAAATGGTGCTGATGATCAGTGCTACATGCTGCTGTTCTGAAAAGTACAGAGGCTAACCTCCAGTTGCTTCTGGGGCATTTCTCTTTATACAGACATTACAAAAGTTCATTAGAAATATTACTAATAAAACCAGTTTTAAGGGACTAATGGTCTTTTAAAGAATTAATTTTAACTTAAAATCAGATTTGCTTTATTTCAGCTGAGTTGGAGTACCTACCAAAACTGAGAATAGACCTTTCTCTCTGTCATTGAAGGAAAAGCACACGTGCTGCTAAAAACATTAACAAAGCATCAGTATTCAATTGTCTTGGTGAACCGGCATGCATCAGGTTGCTGAACTCCTAAACAGAATGCAGACAATGTTATTAATAATAACACCTGTTTGACAAGTCAAATTATTCCAAGAGAGGTTAATTAAGCAAAATGGTTCAACAGGAATATACACAAAATGTTTACTATTTATCACCTGATAAATATTTTGGAGACATGGGCACCTATACAATGATGAGATATTGACATGTCACAGGGGAGGACAGTTGAATACAGAGCCATGGTTAATGTTAACACCTGTGTTGTGTCTAATATGAAGAGGCCTGTTGGGGACCATAAATATTTTCTCAACTGCAGCAATGTAATTTTAACTTTAAATACTACTGCTGTGGAAGTATTTTGACAAGCAATGTGTAAAAAAAAAATAGAAAAAAAGATTGGTTCATAATAAAGCATTCACTCTTTGTTTTATTGTGTAGTAACATATATTCAACACCTGGTGGGGTACTTTCCATTTCAGTGTTTTGTGCAAGTGTTCTTGACAATATATTGCTATCTGCCAGGGCAAACTTTCTAGATTTTAATTTTTTACTTAAGTGATTGGCTAAATGCAATCAATTACTCCCCAACTACATTTATACTAAAATGAAAAGCAAAAAAAGATTTGTTTATTAAAGGAACACGTGGGGAGCAAAGGCTGGCTCATGTGGTCCAATCCAACAAACGAGATACTGTAGGTCAAACTGCTGAAAAAGTTAATTCAGGTTCTGATAGAAAGGTGTCAGAACACACAGGGGATCACAGTTTGTTGCATACGGGCCTGCTTAGACGTAGACCAGTCAGGGTGCCCATTTGGACCCCTGTCCACTGCTGAAAGACCTTACAATGGGCATGTGAGCATCAGAACTGGACCACAGAGCAATGGAAGAAGGTGGCCTGGTCTGATGAATGGCATTTTCTTTTATATTACTTAGATAGTCGGGTGCTTGTGCTTCGCTTACCTGGGGGACACATGGCACCAGGAAGAAGGCAAGCTGGGTGAGGCAGTGTGATGCTTTGGGCAGTGTTCTGCAGGAAACCTTGGGTCCTGCCATTCTTGGAGATATTTGACACGCACCACCTACCCAAACATTGTTGCAGATCATGGACACCCTGTCATGGAAACAGTATTCTCTGATGGCAGTGGCCTCTTTCAGCAGGATAACGTGTCCTGCCACAAAGCAAAAACAGTTCAGGAATGTTTTGAGGACTAGTTCAAGGTGTTGACTTGGCCTCCAAGATCTCAATCTAATCTGTGGGATGTGCTGGACAAAAAGTCCGATCCATGGAGGCTCCCACTCAAAACTTATAGGGCATAAAGGATCTGCTGCTAACGTCTTGGTGCCAGATACCACAGCACACCTTCAGAGGTCTTGTGGAGTCCATGACTCGACGGGTCAGGGCTGTTTTGACAGTAAAAAGAGGACCTACACAATTTTAGGCAGGTGGTCATAATGTTATGCCTGATGAGTGTAGCTTGTATGTTCACTGTTGTCTACACATTATGAATTTACTGACTGAACTGCTATTTAAATATATTTGGTTGTATGCAATGTTGTGGTGGATGATGTATTTACACTTGGAAGCCTACAAGCTTAAGATCCTTGAAGAGAGGACATCAGTAAGAGAGACAGTCACTGAAAACTTTACGCACCAGTTAGTCATTTCACAAAAGTGCTACAATATGTTTTCAGGGGTGTCTTATAGGGGGGAAAAGTTATGACAATTCCAATTTTTTTGTAAAAACTAATATAAAATTATATTATATTATACATTATATAAACCATTATCATTGAGTATATATGTATTTCAAATATAATAATAAAATTAATTTGACCACCCCCCTGTATCTGCATGAAATGGTTTGGTCCTGCCTTAGCGCACTTATCAAGAAGGGTCCAGCTGCAGCCTGCAGACAAACATGACGGAAGTTGAACTTCCATATATGGTTTGTCGCAGAAGCCACAGTGCGCAAAACGTGATGACGTTTATCTCGGCCGCTCGGCCCACGCATAGCTGTTAAATAAAAAAAAGAACTGTTACTAAAGAGATGTCAACTGTCAATGTAGTAATCAGTGACCATTATGCATTAATATTTACTATACCATAATTATATATTATTAATATAGTATATTAATACTATAATTCCTGCAAATATTTATTTATAATAGCCTAATGATAATAATAAAGCAATGTTTCAATTCATACCAATGTTGTTGTATATTTTAAGTTTCACGAACCAAGAATATTCTGTAAAGTTACATCACGAGCCAGATGTATCTTGATTTAAGTTAAAACTTTACAACATTACTGAGAATTTAATGATAGCATAACAGAGGTATGAACATTATCAGCTGTTGCTGGACACGTCTGCTGTCTTGGCTGCAGTGGTCTGTGTGACTGGGCCTGGGGGAGCTAATCAGAGCTAGCTAGCTAACTATTCCTGACAGCCCCCCGAAGTATATTACTCTTAGTACAACCATCACAGTGTGTGTGCCAAAAGTTATTGATTGTATGCATGTCGACCGATTAACCCTACAGTGGCGCACATTGGCCGACGTGCTAGCAGATAGGGTTAAATCTCCATTGTGTTGCTGTGTAGCCTCCGTTAACGTTAACTGCAGCTTCTCAACTCCGAAAACGTTTGATCACATTTTCAATTTGCCGTCAATTTTTGTAAAACTGCTGATATTTGAAATCTACACTATAAGCTAACATTAGCTAGCTACAGACTATTGTTAGCCTACATTTCATCAACATTTAATCAGTGCAGGGAAACGTTTAGCAAGATATTCATATTAACTCAGTGTCCCTGCCCCTTTTAGCAGACTTAACAACAGATGAGTCAGCAGCACCCCAGTCTCCCCATAACTGTACCCCTCCCTGTCCCGGTGAAGAAGGTGAGCAGCATGGTGTTAATGACTTTCCAGTTAGCATCATTACAGGGAGTCTGTGGGGATTTCTCTGCCTCTCTTGCTCTTTTTACCATTACAAAAAAGAAAATCAAATATTTATTAATGACAGAAATTCAAGCACAAATTATTTTCTCACACAATGATCATTATGAAATAAATAAAAAAACTAAACAACCTACAGTGAGTAGTTTACCTCAGCCTAGTTACAGACAATATTAAAATAATCCAGTTTGATACATTCATTTAGATAGAATTATGGCTCTTAAATGACATCTATAGATAGGTGTTAATGTTAAGAGAATTTTATCTCTTAATTTTACAATAAAAATGCATTGAGAGAGTAAAAGATTGCCTTAAGGACATTTTTTATGGTGGCTTTATATATAATAGTGAACTGCATACTGTATGCAGACTTGCATGTACAAATCACTAGCAGTAAATATTGTGCTAGTACTAGTATTGAACTTCAAGAAGCAAGACAGTTGCAAGCCTTTAATTAGAGTTATGTAAAGCTTTTGATGGGACAGTTGGGTCCTAGAGATGTGGTGACAACAGCTGCGCAAAGGGGGCCCAATCTGATTTTTTTGTCATGGGGCCCAAAATTCCTAGCGGCGCCCCTGTGACACCTTCATGATATATGCCTCTTGACATGCGATGGAATATTCACTTATTGCTGTGAAATTCATCACAGCCATAACAATTTAATCTGCTTCTATGTTGACATTAAAGACATGTCAGCCAGCAGCCCTGAATGTTGAGACTGATTACAAAATCAAGGCGAATTAGCAGATCAAACTTTGATTTGCAATAAGGTGCCACGTCTCCTCTGGGCGCAGGCATGCAGGAAATGGTGGATGCACGCAGCAGGAAGGGCCAGGAGGTCCAGTGCAAAGAAGCCAGGAGACTGAGAGAGATGCAGTTGATATACTACATTTCATTTGCTCATATCAAATTTCAGTAGCTGCCAAACAGAAGTCATGGGGGTAAACTTCCCTTTTAGGCGAATCAGTCTGGTTGTACAAGACAATCCAAGGCAATAAGCTATCTACTTTTTTAGTGCATGATTACATTACCCAATCACAGGCAAATCAGAACCCTGCAGTGCAAATCAGCCATCAAAATCAGATGATGGCCCATGTAAAGGGATTCATGAGAGGATGGCAGTGTTAGCTTCCACCACTGAATGAATACGTTTCTTTTTGCTGCTAACACAGAAATGTACATTATACTCAAAGCAAAAAAACTGTTAACTGTTACCATAAAAGCTTGCCCACTTCAGCATTTCATTAATAAAATCTACTCATCCATGTGTCTCTGTGTGACAAAGAATTAAATTATATTTCACAATGAGCTTCACCTGGAGGGTCGTTAGAGAGTAATTCTAAACTCAGTCACGTAACTGATGCATAAAGTATGTGAAACATTTTCATATGTATGAAAAATATATGTTTTTGCTTACTGTGCCACCAGTGGTATCTGGCCAAGCAGAGGGGTTTGGCTTTATTTGCGTATGTTTTGAGCTATACATTACTGATATATCTGAAGGTATCTGCCTCCAACCCTCCCCCCCAAAAAATGAAATTTGAGTGGAAGATTGTTGTCCCGTATGAAAAAGATTGCATGAAAACGTTTATAAATTTAAAAGCAACCTTTCTTGCTTTGACCTTTAATGATCTTTCAAGATAACTCGGAAGAATACCAAGCATTGAATGGAGTACAGCACAGCAACAACAATACCAACAGGCATAAAATAATTTAATTACCGTGCAGCTATTGAGCTGATTTTTTACACCATAGCTCATGTCTGTTGATACACCTTTGCAATTACATTCTTAAAAAGGCCACTGTAGCCTATGTTTGTCAGACACTTTTATCCAAAATAATTCTAGGAACAGACAGTGGTTTCCTAACTTTCCATTAAGGGGACATTAATTACCATTCCTTTCATATGCAAAAGAAAATAGCAGAGAGCATCAATATTTTATGAGCTTTCATGAGGTTTCAATGCCTGACAGCTGCTGACTGATAGAGCGAATGGTGAGATGAGTATTCTCCAGGGATCGCATTCAAATGTTGAGGGTCTCCAGTTTAAGCACTCAGCGAAGAGATGGCAGTGCATAGCCAATGAGGCTGACATAAATATTAAATCTCAAAAATATGATTTGTGGTCAGGCTAGAATCAGAGGGCATTGGAGATGAATATCAGCTAAAGGGTATAAAACAGCGTAATGTGAAAGAGAAATCTGAGGCGTTGACATTATGCAACACATACACATAATGTGTAGTGCAGTGTATGTTGTATGTGCACTTGTTGTTTTGCTTGTACCTGAATGTGGTGGTCTGTCCCTGTTTTTGCTAGTCAGCTTTATGTGTCAGATACACATGTTTTCTAGACAACTGCTGACTTTTCTTTCACTCCAGGGGAGCAGCTTTCATCTCTTCAGACTAGACAGGGGAGCCTGTAAGCTGTGGCACTGCAGGCAGCCACTCCACACCTATCCGGAGACGGAGAGGCAGAGTTTCTGTTAGCCCTATGCTGTTATTTTCTGGACAACACTCTGTATGTAAAAACATCATAATTTATTATGACAACTAAAATACTTAATCCGCCTTTACAATATTGTGTGAGGGAACACACAATATTTATATTACAACAGTAATTTTAATAAAATAGATGTAAATAAATAGAACAAGGGGAAGGTGTTGCTCTTAGGAGGATTCTGTCTAGAAGCAGCACATTTTGGCACAATGGCATCCTGACTCTGGTTCAATCCACTTCTGTCCACGGCAGATCCACAGCCTGGGAGTGTAACTAGTATAAATGAGTGTATTAGCACAAGACAGTAGTTAATCAACCAACATTTCTAATTTTGGTTTCATCAAATCCAAGAAAAATATTCTACATTGGTAGTTGGTTAATACTTAGTACTAATCCTAAGAAGGTTAAAGTCAAGGGCAACTGGACTTGGTTGAAGATACTAGAAGACGTTTCGTCCCTCATCCAAAGGACTTCTTCAGTTCTGACTGACCGGTAGGGAAACTCAGCTATTTAACCTCAGTGGGGTCGTTTGCCAGGATCGTCGATACTGCTGGTTCGTTAGTGTTCCTGGCTGTTGTAACGACAGTCGTTACAATCGTTAGGACTACCTGAGGCCAAGACTGAACGACCATCGTTGGTATCTTCACCTGAGGCCAATAGGTTACGTTAGTTGAGTGTCCAGGGAAGTGATGAAAGGACAGCATTGTAAGTGGGGAATCCTGTGTGTCTCAACCCTGGTGTAGATGGCTTCCTTGACAGCTCTTTCAAACCATCCATCTTCTTTGTCTAAAATGTGCACCTGGTGGTTCTCAAACAAGTGTCCTCTGTCCTTCATATGTAAGTAAACTGTAGAGTCTTGACCTGAGGAGTTGGCCCTTCTGTGTAGTGGTTGTTTAGTCTCCGCAATATACAGGTCTGTGCATTTCTCACTGCATTGGACTGCATACACTAGATTGCTTTCCTTGTGCTTGGGGGTGCGGTCTTTTGGGTGTACCAGCCTTAGCGTGTTCTTAGGTTTAAAAAACACAGGGATGTTGTGTTTGCTGAAAATCCTCCTGAGTTTCTCTGATACTCCAGACACGTATGGAATCACAATGTTGTTGCGTTTGACCTTCTTTTCTTCATCCCCTGTAGTTTTGTTCCTCCTGGATCTTGTGGCTGTCTTCACAAAGGTCCATTTAGGGTATCCACAGGCTGTAAGTGCCCCCTTCAGGTGGTTCTGTTCCTTCTCTCTGGTTTGGGCGCTTGTTGGTATGTTTTCCGCTCTGTGGTGCAGTGTTCTCATGACCCCTAGCTTGTGCTCCAGTGGGTGGTGGGAATCGAAGAGTAGGTATTGGTCTGTGTGTGTGGGTTTTCTGTAAACACCAATTTGCAGGCTCCTGTCCTCTTCAACGTGTACAGCGCAGTCCGAGAAGGCCAAGCTGTTGTTGTGGACATCTTCTCGTGTGAACTTGATGTTATCAATCTTCTCGTCTAACTCTCAGCAAAGAAACGAAAAAGCGCTTACAGTTCACATGATGAAAAGACCTGTTTCAGTATTATAACCATCCTGGTGGCAATGTATCTATAATGTATCGCAAGAGAATGATATCTTGTAATATTGATTATTTGTTATTTGCAGAAAAGACAAGACACAGTTTGGAGATTCTTCTCATGCTTGCTTAAAGCAACAGTTGGTAACAATTGCACATGCAATTCAAAACTTTCTGCGTCTCTCTGCTGCTCGTATCACTCTGCTAAGCCCCTCCCACCAAACTCACATGTTCGGACGGCAGCAGAAGGAGCCAGTTGCCCTGCGAAACCCCATCCCACATAAGGCTCGCTCTCCACAGCTAGAGTCTTGCCAAGACCCCTCTCGCTTTGACCTGTCTTATCAAAGACGCTCCACCAGCGCTTCGTAGCCCAGGGCAAAGCGCCCGAGGCTTCAGTGGCCGCTGTGACAACATCTAACAGTGGGATGAGAGGCTAGTACGCCACTGCCTTCCCTCAAAAGTTATTCTCCATTGTTTGTCATGCCTCTTTGCCACTTGCCATAGAAACAAACATAATGAGCCCAAACTCGGTTTGGAGCTGGGACATGTTCACACACGTGTTTTGTACTATACACTGTTACTAGCAAAGGAGGGATGGGCAGCTCTTTAATTACTGGTGGTTGTTTCTCACCCATTGTGTTTGCAAAACTTCTGAAGCCATGTGCAGAAGATATTGAGCTTGACTGAGTGAGAGCATGTGCGAGGAAGGGCTGCGCAGCGTGTGCACGAGCAGTGGTTGACGCTGCGTAAGAGACTGCTCCTGGCTGTGATTTGTTGTTTTGACTCGCATTAAGATCAGTAGGAGGAGCCAGATGAACTAGATATGTTTTTTATGCTGGTTATGATTTTGATTGATTTGATTAGAGTTCTCTATTTTGGGGTACAAATAAATAACTTTAAACTCTAGACAGCCAATCGATCCAAAAGTGCTAAAGGCAAACATGATATATCTGGGGATGTTTTCATTTTCCAGCTGTCTCTGGTCCTACCACAGACACTCACACACATACACATGCCAGCTGAAAAAAATGAATGATAATTCATTAGTTTCTCACACCTCACATATCCTGCAGCTTCTGTCTGTCTGCTTTCTGACAGATCGATCTTTTCCTCACAGAGAGGAGATGGCAGGATTATGGCTGTATCTGTATGATCCTGGTTTTATCTCAAGCTACAACAGCGTCTCTGGGACGACTGGGGAAATGAAAGCATATATTGTATGCTGGCAGGAGCTTAAATTATTTCAGGACTGGCCAGAAAATGAATCAATCAATCAATCAATAATGCTTTCCTCAGTAACTACTAAAGTGTAGTCAGTAATGTGTTGTCAATGGACTCAGTAACTCAGTATTTTTTTTTTTTTACATACTGTGAGAGATAATTAAACAGATGATCATAATTTAAACTTTATGTAATCATTTCAATATAGAGGAAAATGTATGTTGGGTATATGGATTTAGATTGCCCTTTCAGTGTTACCCTAAAACTAACATTGAAAACTATGTGTCCGAGCAATCCCGGGGCTAATGCTACTTTACACGAAAATGATCCCAATGAGTTTCCTACAGTGAAGTATATAGATTTTATATTTGGGAATGGGAGTCCTGATATCACAAGAGAAAAAGTTGTATTGATGCATCTCTGTTTAAAAGTATAAAAATGGTGTAAAATATCCATGATATTGGATTTACAGTATCTCGCAACAGTGAGTCCACCCCTCATATTGTAGTAAATATTTGATTATATATTTTCATGTGACAACACTGAAGAAATGACACTTTGCTACAATATAAAGTAGTGAGTGTGCTTGTACACTGTAAATTTGGTGTCCCCTCAAAATAACACATCACACAGACATTAATGTCTAAACCCCTAAGTGAAAATGTCAGAAATGTCTGGCTCTTTAGCTGCTAAATGCGCCACTATGTTCACCAGCAACTGTGTCTGTCTGCTGTTTGGTGCTGAGCAGGTAGTGTACAGTGGGTTTTTCATGTGGCTTCATCACTATTATTATAAAAAATATTGCTCAAAATATTGATCGCTTCAACTACGTCACCTGCTGTGACCTGTCTGACCTGTGCCTTTTCTTAAATTTTTATTGCGAATACCTCAACAATACAATGCCTTATGACAAATATTCTATCACAAGAAAACCGGTTCATTTGTATTTGTTTAAGATTACTGCAAAATCCTTCTGTAGAAAAGATCTTCATTCTGTTTTAATAAGGTGCAGGTTAAACAAAGGTCACACGTCAAAGTATTGTTGACGTATATTGAAGGCAAATATGTACCAGCTGTTGAGACTGTACATACCAGTAAATCCTTCACAGTAACTAGAAATTAAGATTAAGGTGACAAAAATAGACTGTTCACATGACTGATTTTATTACTTGTCTCCCTTGAACTGGCACAGTGAACATGCATGATCTAAGGATCAGAGACTTTTAAAGGTATGCAAGTGTATAAAATTAGTTCTTGAAGCCAACAGATTAAAACTCAAGGACTAATTATTAAGTAGCCCTTCCCTATCCAGTTTGGCCTCATACGTTACTGAGGCTCTCATGCTATAAAGGGCTGCCGCTTTACACTAATATGATCTGCCATGTGGACTAATTACTATAAATAATCTCTCTGAAAATCCATAATAAGCATTGCAAGAAATGAATTTGTTCATAATAAGATTAAAGACGTCAGTCACAAATACCATTGACAGCACAGTACCCACTTCACTTTTGTTTCTTCCTCTTACTGCCAGCTTTAGGAAAGAACAGGAGGGAAACCCTTGGATATAAGATGTACCAGAAATTCAGTTGTTCAGAGGCTCACAGGGTGAAACACATTATAGTGAAACAAGAATGTAAATTGGAGAATATGTATGAAAACAAGTCTCTTATTTGGAGAACCACTGTTGTGCAGGAGAGACTAAGAGAAAAAAACAAACACAGGACTGATGATTCTGTCTTCTGTCTTACTCACATTTGTTCATCCCACAGCAGAGTTACTCTGAATTCAAGAAAAATATCTAGAACAAGTCAAGTTCACCACATCAGGGTTTCAAGAGAGGAATGCATGATCAAACGTCTATGCCACCTGCACTCATTCTGCAAAAATCATGCTTGATCGCATGCATTGCTCATCTGCACAGTCAAGCGTCTATTTTTTTTAGATCATGAACCAACAGATCAGATCCACTGATGCACAGAAAGTAATACTTTAAGACAACCAATAATGAAACTTTCTCAGTGCACAGCTAATAAAACTAAGGCCGATTTCACATCTAGGCCTCATCCTTTTATCCATCATATTTCACAGCGGCCTTTTAATGTTGATGTCAACTTACGTGTACACGCAGTGTCTAAGGCCATAAGTCTCCAGCATTACAAACGCAGTGATATTTATGATCCCCCTATCCAGGCAATCTGGGAAATTTGTGTATTTTTCGACCTACTGGCCGTTCTCACCTGTAAGTGGCAAAATACATCACCCAGCATCAGAGTTTAATGATGCTGTTAGAGATAGAAAATCAACAGGCAGTGACAAAAATACGCATTAGATGTATCAGATTAGCATTAGATCAACAACATGTGTGTCCCCACCTGCAGTTTGACAAATAGATCATGCACTCCAGGGGTTTGCTGGTTATATCTGAAAAGTAAATTCTATTAGGTTCTATTTTCATATATGACACAGTATATTTCACAAAGCAAATAAACTGGAGAACCTTTGGGTAACGCTAAACCCTACCCGAATAGAGGCTTGTCCAATCATTGCAACCAGGCATGGCGAGTGTTATGGTGCGTTCCATTTTATATGGGAAGTTGGAATTTCCGAGTCCAAAGTCGGAAATTTCAAAGGGAAAGCCTTCTTAAGTCGGATTTCCGACTTGGGAAGTCGGGAGAACCGCACTACCCCGACTTTGTGATCCAAGATGGCTGCTCTGATTATTTTAGTTAGTTAGTGAAAGCTGTAGTTTATACTGTTTATTAGCACTGTGTACTTCTGTCTCAGAGAAATTTTTGTAAACAATGTGCTGTCCAACTGCTGTCTGTGGACATGTTGCTACAGTATTTAGAATGTGTAAATAACACACAGTGTGTTTTTTTTAATCAACCGGTGTAACAATAGCTAACCTGGCTAGTTGTAAACAACAGCTGGCCGAGTGACCTGTTCCGTCTTATTAACTGAAACTCGGGTGTGACGTCGTTCCCAGCTCTGACCTCCGACTTTCGAGGTAAATGGAACGCACCATTAAAGCTTTTGAGGCTGCAGGGTTTTTTTAATTTGCATTTTCACAACCAAAAACATGAGCAAAAGTGACAGGAATGGATTAAACAGTGTGCTTATCTGCTCTATTACATTAGGTTGTCTTTAGTAAACTCGCTCCCAAAGCCAAGGAGTATACAGTTTCATTATTTTGTGAGGTTCCAGGTTACATAACATTGTACGAAGTTATGAATTCATGTGTAAGACTAGAACATGCACAGTTTAATGTGACGAAAGCGGCTCCATCCTGCTCTTTATTTGGTTTCGGGAAGTTTCCCTCAGATGAAGGTGATTTACAGCTGCTCTGACTGGGACTCTGACTCCAGGGACGACAAATAATAATCCTTATTTTGACAAAGACACAGCGAGTTCAGGTGGGGACAGGAGAGGCATCAAGCAGGAGGAGAGCGAGAGGGAGCTTGGGCATGAGATAGGCAGCGACAGTATGTAGATCTAAAATATTTTCACAACCTAACAATATGAATTAAGGGTTAATTTTGACCAAACCAGAGCTGGTGATTGCTGGAATGTGAGTTTTAGGTTTGGTTTTACCGTGAGTGAGCAAGACAATTATTTCAGTGAAAGAGAGACACTTAAAATCATCATGTAGTCATACACTGCATCACATGCTGTTTTACAAGATGTTTTTATTCTGGCCTTTCTGCTTCACTAGACATTTTTAAGTCAGCGAAGAATGGGCTGGTGACATGAAACATATCTGAGTCACACACAGAAGCTAGTCTTGGTCTGCCCCTTTCTCTAAATGTCTGCTTGTCTAGGTTTGGTATCCCTTCAAGTCATTATTCCTATTTGGATAATGGATGTAATTTATCAAGCAAAGTCATGTGTCAACTTTCCCAACAATATTGAATTTGGCTTCTTCCACATTGTTTAATTTTAGATGGTTATCAATTTCAGTCGCAAGCAACATCTGGGCAAGTTATGCAACTTAATAACAAGCTTTTTTGTGTGAATCAAAACTATAAAAAAGGTAATTCTCCCATGGCAAAATATTCTAAAGTTACTGTTGGTAGATACATGACTGTAATACTACCTACCTTTAGTCTGGCTAGTACTTTGTATCGACAGTACAAGAGGGAGAGAAAAGGGACAAGAGAAAGAGAGAAAAATCATATGATGGGGCGAGGGAGTCTTGGTTCACTGGGCACTGGGTTTAGTGGGCCTCATTAGAGATGAAGCTTCATAATGGAGGATACTCTCTAACAACCCCAGTGCTTTGACCCAAGTAGGGCAATGAGGTTCAGAGAGGACAGACTTGGATGAATACATCAGGATTAGGGGTGCCCCACTCAGTTGGGCCCCTCTGTTGTTATTTATCTCGATGAAAGAGCCACCCTGAAAATCAATAACATTAATAGACTAACCCATTAAATGAACTGGCTGAGATCCACGAAAGGATAAAGGATTTCAGTCACACAATATGTGATCGAAGTGATTTACTGCACTCTAGCTCCAGCATCCTGCCAAAAGCTGGGTTCTTAAACACTATTGACAGCCGCATGATGATTTGGAGACAACACATACAGTATAACCATAGACTCTATATCAAATGAGTATAACTTCAATAGTTTCAAGCCAAAAAAAGACAACCATTCTGTACATAAAGCTGCTTGATTCATTTTGCCACCATAAAATAAAATAGAACAGAAATTGAGGATACTAACTATCTAACTTTGTCAGGGAAATGCCAGTCTTTTAGAAGATGGGCTCATCTGTCTTTTGAAATGGAGGTAAAAGCTAACTCGCATTTTCTCAGAAACTGCTGCTTTTCCACTGATGAGACGTCCTTTAATCAAACTTGCAGAAAAGTCATAAATTTGTGGAGCATGAATGCAATTATAGGCGGTTTAGAAAACTATGTCAAACAACTGATAAGATCAAGAAGCTCTACTGTAAAGCCACAATGGTAAAAGTTAACTTGCATTTTCTTAGAGACTGCTGCTTTTCCACTGATGAGACGCCTTTAATCAAACTTGCACGATGACGGAACTTTGGATAAAAGCGTCTGCACCAAATGAGTGAATGTAAATGTAATGCACTACCCCTTCCACTCCCCATTAAAACAACCATTTCTCTTTCATCCTCAAATCTATGCAATTTTGAGATATGCTGCATCATTTCCTGGTACTCAGATGCCTTATACATTATCATGCTGTAAGGGCTCTGGTGAGATTTATATCGAAATGATAAACTCCCCCACAACAAGTTTATAGTGACCTTGTTCAGGACGGGGTCCTCAGACAACCTCAGTGGACATAATTAAGCTTGGTTTGCTACGTGCATTCAGTCTTCCTATTACCTCTTTGGTATCTCTCTTCTTATTTTTACATCTATGTGGGCGTTTATTTTGTGCAGCGTTGGCATATAATTGGAAATTGGGTATGTGATTCATGATATTTGTATGTATTTTTAATTGTTCAGCTGGTACAAGGGATCTTTTCTCATTGCTTAAGATACATTTATTTTGTCTACGACCCCTTACAAGATACATTTTCATTAAACATGACAGATACGTTTACAATTTGCTAGTTTATTCAATAAACAGACAGTTTAGCAATGACAGTACCTCAGGGAAAAAGATGAAGATGTCAGATTAATATTTATTATTGTTTATTTTAATTTTATTATTGCGCTTTAGCAAAAATCTTGATCATGTCTTAGCACGTTACATTATAAACTTATATAATATTTAGAAATTAGCATTTTTTTTAAAGATCACACAGTCAAAACGTGACAGGCTAAAACCGTAAAAACAATCTTGTTAACAGTGTACATTTTGGCCACATCGATACAAATATCCCTCAGCGTATCCTCTGCAATTCTACATTTAGTCCAGTCAGTCACCGAGGTGGGTCGATCAAAATGTCAGAGGGAAACACAGGAGAGACCTGAAGCAGATACACAGACGCCTTTCAGTCTGTGAGCGTCTCAGCTCGGCTCCTCAGAGAGGGGCAGTCAGTCATGGCTGTGTGTTTCTGCATGAGTGGTTCGACTGTTCTGTGAGGCAGTGACATATCAAGCAAATGTCAGAGCACTGCCCACCACATATCCAGCGCTAACACTGCTGGAGCCCACAGCTGTCCAAACCGACAAGATTTCAGCTCTCTCTTTTCTCTGTATAATATCCCATTTCCCTTTCATGTGCTCCAAACTACGTATGGTGAAATATAGAGCTATCGATAGACACAGTCTGAAGAGTGAAGTAGTGCTTACCATTACTTTATAATTTACAAGCACCTGGTGTGAAATATAACTTTGAATTTGGTGAAATGCTTATCTTCTCCTAATCTTTGCTTGAGGTAATCCCTTTTTTTGTCAAAGTAAATTAACACGGGATTCAAAAGACGGGTTTTCTGTCTTTCTCCAATCAACCTTTTCATTTCTAAAGGTCACCTGGATGGATGTTACATGCACTTTGACCTCTTCCTGTCCTGCATGTTTTCCTAATCTGCAATCTATAACCAACATGGTGTCTGAAACCCTGCAGTGCTGACAATGCCGCTGTAAAAGTGTTTTTGTATGCATCACCGACACAATGACCTACCTGGGGAGAGAAGGACACAGATAATTTGAAGACATTTTGTTTCACTGCCATATATTGTTAAACAGTGAAATGCAGCAAACATCATTTATGGAATTCAGCTGCCCAAGTATCCAAATATTCAGCAATGAAAACAAACACTAACCCCCCATGGCTGCATACAGAGCAGAGTAAAACAGATATAGAGCTTCCTGATGGTTTTACACAACATAAAAAAACACACTAAGAGCAAAATGACGTTCACAGTAGAAAGCCTCTCTGGATAATGGGAATGAAGCAAAGCAGCTGGAGGCTGAAAAAAGTGAAGGGAAGCTCCACTAACAGAGCTTACATCATAAACTAATTATTTAAGGACAAATCCATCCTTTTAAATTAATAGTTTGGTATTTTAAGCAAAACGTTTAAAAAGGTCAATACCACTCTTGTGTCTGCATGCTAAATATGAGGCTTTAGCCAGAAGATGTTTAGCTTAGCTTAATGACTGTAAATGGCAAAACAGCCAGCCCAGCTCTGTGCAAAGGTTAAAAAAAACATTCCCACATAATTAGTATTTTTTACACCGTAAAGAGCCGGGCTAGCCGTCTACTCTTATTTCCAGTCTTTGTGCTAAGCTAACTATAGCTTCATATGTAGCGTACACACGTGAGTGGTATTGATCTTCCCATCTAAAGGCCAGTTTATACTTCTCATTGCGAGCATTTATACTTGCGTTGGTGTCTGCGTGGCAATTACACTGCAAAAATGCTAGTTGATGGGATTGAGTTTCTTCGCTGCTGTTTTGAGTTGAGCCACTGTTGTTGTTGGTGTAGGCTACTAGAAGCAATGGCCACTAAAGCCAGACTTGAAGGTGGAGCTGATCGATGTTGAACAGCAGTTACTCTTTGTGAAATGCCTAAAATTCAGAAACAAGAGAAGGCTGGATGGATGAAGGACAAGCCTCAAATGTGTAGGAGGAAATGCGATACTACCAAGCCGACCAATCACAGTTTTTGTGGTCTGCGTCGCAGTGACGTGTAGTTACATCTTTGGGTAGGTGCGCATCAGGCTACGGCGTCGGTTAAGGATGTAGGTGATTGTGTACGGTACGGCGTAGGGTATGTGGCTACGCATAGACTATGGGTCCCTACGCCATATATTTGACACAAAAGTATAAATTTGCCTTAACTCTTGCAAAGAAAGACAATAAGTGCATTTCCCCTTTCCACCTTTCCTTTAATGTTAATTCTGACTGTTTTTGCAACTTATCTGTGGCATGTTGCTGGAGACATCATGGCAGCAGAATGTCAAAATGCCAAAAATCCACTTCCACTGGCCTGAGCATATAATGACATGTAAGAGTGTCCTATATATAGTATAAAAATTACAAAAGGCTTTTCAACTACCACCAACATACATAAGTGATGGTATGCTGTCAGCAAAGTTCCCATTAGTGAGTGACAAGAGACATATATTTAATCATTTAAGAGGATATGATTTTTCTGTGTGATTCTTCACTTTAATGTTTAAACTAGGCCACGTCAAACTAATTTAAACATTGTAGCAACTTATTTGAAATAATACATCCTGTTGTCAGGCTTTTTTTGTCTACAAGAACTCACAAAGCTGTGACTCTGTTGGTGTTTGAACCCAAAAGTAAAGGATAAAAACAATAAATGACATCCACATATACCGCAGATGTACATGGAGGTCAGTTCAGTTAGGGGAGACAGTGTTCTGTTCCAGTGCAGCTGTGTGCAGCATTACAATGAGCTTCGGCTCTCAGTCTGTCTGAGTTGATTCTGGAGGAGAAGAAATAGAAGGAAACAGAAGAGGTGAGTGGTCAGGTAAGAGAAGAAAAGTAAATTGGGAGTGACTGAAAATGCTGAGTAAAGAAAGCAGAAAGTGATTTGTGATTGTTTCATGGGGTTCTTTTAGCCCTCTATCAGGTATTTTCTGAGCAACAGAGAGGATAAAAACAAAGCAAAAAGGTCATAGCATACTGGGGAATATTCTCTATTTTCTACTGACAGAAATACAATCGAAAATAAACCGAATAAATCATTTGTTAGGTTGGATACACTTTCTTCTTTTTCAAAAATAATATTTTCATTAATTGCCTTAACACTTGTTTCGGTTCACTGACTGTCTCACTCTTTGGGCTTCCCTGATACATGTGACCCACCAGCCGTGACAGGGTCTTGATGGTGGATGAATACTGCCGGAGAGTGAAGCACATGTTGGACAGCAATTGTTTTAGTGAACAGCCATAACAAAGCCTCTAAACCATCTGCTGACAGCAAGGACTTGTGTGGGCTATGTAGTAAGTATGTATGTATGTATGTATGTATGTAGTAATTATGAGCATGGAAGACGTTGGCAATTTACAATTAATCTCACATCAGTGTGCCATAACATGGTGAGCCAAGACAGTGTGTTGATGCAGTTGTCTTAGTTAAGCAGTTTTCTTCGTGAAATTGACCTTCAGCAAAATTGCTACATTGGCAAATGCCACTGTTTCCTCTGGATGAGCTAAATAATTTTTATTACTATGTGGTTTTAAATTAATAGTTTGACATTTTGGGGAAGTGTTTGTTTAATCTGTAAAACAATTAAAGGGTAAAAAGGCGCAGTGACTCCCTGGTCTTCCCTGCCTGGCAACCTCACGGTGACAACTCACATAATGCCCTGTAAAACAACAAGTCATTTTTGCTTCCAGTTTTTATACAGATTCAACAAACTAGTTATAATGTATATAATTAGGTGAAAACAGAACATATTTCTGGAAGTTATTAAACCTCATTCAAAATTACACTGACATTTGTAAAAATGTAAATAAATAAATAAAAACAGCCTCATGGCCGAACCTTCGCAACATCATTTGGTTCACTCCATGTGTTTACATAAGGACGGTCATTTTTTGTTAAAACTTGTTTGAAATGGTAAGAAAATTAAGCCTATGTTTTTTTCTAGGTCCAGACTGCCAGTTAGTAATAAATGTGCTATTACCAAATTGTATGGTGGAGAAATTGAACAGGTCTCTGCATATAAATACAGTGGAATATGTTAAAAATCAAGTTAGGCTACTTTTATATGACATGTCTGTCATCAGGAAACAGAAAAAAATGTTTAATAAAAGGCAACTTTTATATCAGTCTCAGACTTTGGGGATATTATATATATAGATGCTTCAGCTACCACATTAAAACCACTGGTTGCTATTTACCATAGTGTGCTCAGGCTTATCACAGGTGACTATTATGGAACACATCACTGTATCTTATATCAGCATGGGGGATGGGACTCTCTCTCTGTAAAGTGTGAGCCACATGCTCTTTTATTTATTAAAGCACCTCTCTACATATCCTCCTTAATTTCCACTATAAATAAATATAAACTTTATTTTACTTTACTTTAGAGACTCCACAGAGTGCAGTGGGACTACTTTCAGCTCTTTCGCTCCATATTTATGGAACAACCTTGTTATGATGTTGTATGCAACTGTTTATCTTGAATTATCCATCTTGGTTTGGGATGTTTTAAGTCATTTTGTCAACAAAAGCTAGTACCAGGTTGGAGCCCCCTTTACCTGCCTTAACTCTTTGGGGTATACTTTAAACAAGATGTTGGAAACATTCCTCAGAGACTTTGGTCCATATTGACATGATAGCATCACGCAGCGCAGATTTGTCGGCTGCACGTCCGTGATGTGAATCTCCTGTTCCACCACATCCTAAAGGTGCACTATTGGATTGAGATCTGGTGACTGTGGAGGCCATTAGAGTACAGTGAACTCATTGTCATGTTCAAGAAATCAGTTTGAGATGACTTGAGCTTTGAGACATGGCGCATTATCCTGCTGGAAGTAGCCATCAGAAGATGGGTACACTGTGTACGTAAAGTGATGGACATGGTCAGCAACAATACTTAGGCAGGTTGTCGCGTTCAAAAGATGCTCAGTTGGTACCAAGGGGCCCAAAGTGTGCGAAGAAAATATACCCCACACCATTACACCACCACCAGCAGCATGAACCGTTGATACAAGGCAGGATGGATCCATGCTTTCATGTTGTTCATGCCAAATTCTGACCCTACCATCTGAATGTCGCAGCTGAAATCGAGACTCATCAGACCAGGCAAAGTTTTTCCAGTCTTCTATTGTCCAGTTTGGTGAGCCTGCGTGAATTGTAGCCTCATTTCCCTGTTCTTAGCTGGAGTGGCACCCGGTGTGGTCTTCTGCTGCTGAAGCCCATCCGCTTCAAGGTTCAACGTGTTGTGCGTTCAGAGTTGGTTTTCTGCATACCTTGGTTGTAGTGAGTGGTTATTTGAGTTACTGTTGCCTTTCTATCATCTCGAACCAGTCTGCCCATTCTCCTCTGACCTCTGACATCAACAAGGCACTTTCTGATGCTCAGTTTGAACTTCAGCAAGTTGACCACATCTACATGCCTAAATGCAGTCAGTTGCTGCCATGTGATTGGCTGATTAGCTATTTGAATTACCAAGCAATTGAACTTGTGTACCAAATAAAGTGGCCGGTGAGTGTATATTCACTTGTTTGTGTGTCTACTGTACATGTTAACATGTGTAGGGGCACAGCCTAAAAAGATACTCAGGTCTCAGTTTGTTTTCCCTGTTCAATTAAAATAAAAATAAATAAAATTGCTGTTTATTCTATATTTTTTTCTTTTGCCGATTTTCTAGAAATTTGGTTAAGATTTGCTCTCCATTTGGATGAATACCTGACTAATGACTTTAGAAGACAGTGTTGATGGATGTTATGGATACAGATGTAACCAAGTTACGATGATGTAAGTAAGTAAGTACTGCAGCACCGGTACATTTTCATTGGAGTTGTAATTTTTTGAATGGTAATAAATTGGTGTATTAAAACTCACAGATCTCAACTTCTAATAGCAGGCCTTGTTGCAGATGCCATTGTGTTTGAAAACGGCAAGTGGGTGGATTCCAAAATGTCAAACTATTCTTACAAAGTCACACACACAAAAAAAGTTTTATCAAGTTCCCTTTTGATGAATAATGTACAGCTAGTTTCACATTGAACTTACAATGCATTTCCAAAGCCTCTAAACCGGCCTCTAAAACTCTAATCCTATTTTTTTCACAATGGCTCACTTTCCCCACATGTCCCGTTTAAAGTCAAAGAGTTTCTGTTAATGACAGCTTGATTTTTGACAACTTGCTTTATTGCAGTATATTTAAATCTGGATTTCACCCAGAAGATTTGTGGTATCTTTTGGGGCTATAAAATGTGTTTTACTCACTGTTACGTCTGCGTGTCACTGCTGCTGTGTTTCTCCCTACATGTGTTACACTGTGAGGCGGGGGATTGGCTGGTCTTCGGCAATTCTGGCTGATACCGCCTCCCACATCTGACGATCCTGATTGGAGCGGCGCACCAACCCTTCTCCAATCGCCGAGCTGCCTGCAGGACCGCCTTCGTGCCTTCCCCCTCAAATAGGCTGGTCTGCTGCTGGTTTGAGGCAGCTACCTTTTGCCCCGACGCTGGTCCTAACTTTGAACTCTGTGTGTGCGTATCCTCAGTGGAAACAACCGTTTCTGTTTGTTAGATCTGTGTGTTACTGAGAGTTGGTAACTCACCTGGGCTGATCCCAGTAGTTGGTTTACAGACTTGGGCTAGGGGAAGCTTGTTCACTGATCACTCACACCTGTTAGTAAAATACTTGTTTTAGAGCACTAGGTTTAGGGGTGCTGCGCTCCCTGTGTTTTTCTTCTGAACAATGGCTAGAGAGGATTTTGTTTATTCTTTTTTCAAGTAGTTTAGTAATCCCTCATGTAGGAGGGATCTCTTGTTATATTTGGTTCTTTGTTTTACGCAGCACCCACTTGCCCATTTTCTGTTTGACCATTTTGTGTGTATCAGACTGTTTAATAAATAATCTTTCCACCCATACCAAATCCATCTGGTTTATGTTTACGTCTCTCCTACCCCTAGAGAGCGGGGACATAACACTCACATACAGTCAGAAAGAAGGAACAGGGACAATTCAAAGCCCCAAGCCCCCAAGCCCCCAAGTTTTGGATCGGAGCGCAGCCTTTACAATGATCAAAGTGAATTTCACATTGTGTACTGAAAATGCTTAATAAAGTGAGGATGAGCTTCTTAAAAGTGATAGAATTAAAACATACATGGTTCTATGAATTTAGTCCATCCTGCAATATTTTTTAGAGGGCAATATAATGTCAAAGGCCATTTTGGTGGATGCCTCATTCCTTCATGTTCTGGCCAGATCAGATGCTGTGCACAGAATGACCTTGTGAGGTGTGATTGAGTAGATATATTGTCATGCAGAGCAAGATTCTTTGTTTGTGCTACATCTTGATTTGCATACTTTTCAGATTAAAATACAAAGTCTGTGAAATCAGTTTAAGCAGCAGAATAATAGTCTGGATGAATCAGATGCTTGTAAGTG
Source organism: Micropterus dolomieu (assembly GCF_021292245.1). Classification (NCBI taxonomy): domain Eukaryota; kingdom Metazoa; phylum Chordata; class Actinopteri; order Centrarchiformes; family Centrarchidae; genus Micropterus; species Micropterus dolomieu. Next base: position 25,453,674 of record NC_060167.1, read on the forward strand.
TCCATTTTATTTTTTTCATTTAAAATAATGCTTGTATTATCTTCTCTTTGGACACTTCAACACCTATTCGCAACAATCTGGTGAAGTTGTTTTTCTTGCCTTCTTGAGACTCTCTCTCCAGGCCACAAATTACAATGGCAGCATTCTTGAATCACTCTCCAATCAACCCATTTCTCAGAGAATTGTAACATTTAACTGTCTAGTGTTTTTTCTCAGTAATCGTGTCTGTTGTCTTATTTTATGTACGAGAGGTTCTTTGTGAATTCACAAGCAGATGTTACAGTGTTTCAGTCATTTGCTCAGTTTAATATACTTCAGCATCGTCGAGAAATACAAGCTTGACTTTATGGGTTTTTTTCATAGAGGGGGGAGAGACGTGACATGAGGGTCGCAGCAGGGTTTCACACTAAGCCAGGAGGCAATATGCTGCTGCAGCAGCAAGGCTGTAAAAGTACACCACTGAGAGGGAATGATTTTGTGATTTGGTCATAAGGGAGAACAGCTATTTTTAGCCTTGACTGAATTGAACAGCAGCATGAGAAAAGAACGCTTGCTTTCTCATCTCTCGTTATTTCACAGTGAAAAGCTACGTGACGTACGGATTAGGTGGCGAAGAAATCTTTGAATTTATCCTTCAAGTATCTGAATTACTTATTTGTTTGGTTTTTCCGTGGATAAATCTGCCTGCTCGACATTATAAATGCCTCAACTTTGACACAGTGTTCAAGTTCATTTGAAACTCTGACACAAATTACAATGTAGACTGTGTAAATTTGCCTAACTGTGTGCAAATCATCTAATTCTTGGAAAAGGGCAAACACATCATTTTCATATGAATGCCCACACTTCAAACTGTCTTGTTGGCAGATGTCTTGGACTGGAACTTGTGAGATTAAGACTTTGGAGAGTTCAGTGAAGAAATGAGACAAAATCTATCTGAATATAAAACGATTTACATCTAACCACTAATGCCCAACATCCTTTATTGTGGGCAAACTCATTTTCCTGGGGACTCATCTGTATGATAGATGGACATGCCAAGGTAAACCACAGACTCATAGTTCACTGTGGGTGTGAAAGAGAGGACAGAGTGGTACAGAATTCACCCAGAAATCTTAAATCTATTCAAGGAATGCAAAAGCATAAACTCAGCCCGGCAGGGAGGGAATATGTCTTGTTTTATAGCAATGTTTTCACACACAAAGGCTTGCTTTCGCCTTATTAGCTGTATTCAGGCTCCAATAAGAGCTTGGAGTTTTATGAGCACAGGCTCATGGGACTCAAGATTTTAAATCCCGATGCTTTGATAATGCATTTATTGTGTTTTATTATAAGCATGGAATCACTCAGCTATGATGTTACGACGCTAAGATTAGTCAGTAATAAAGGCACATGCCATGGAATGTAATTCCTAACAACACCCTTTCATTACCAAAAACAATTCAGCACAAGAGCCAAAAAGGAAATATCACAAAACTACTAGGCATCGGAGGCTGTTGAGGAAAAAAGAAAGTGCTGTGTGATTTGAAGCTTATAAAATATCACAGTGTAGGCTACTTGTCCTGATGAGTTATACCCCAATTAAGCATGCTGATCGATGCAAAGAATAGATTTTGATAATACAAATGATGATGAAATGTGTAGTTTTTGTTGACAAGATGGGACTAAAACATTAGTGGTGGGCTCTCTGACATTTAAAAAGTGTGTGACATTATCCCCTAGTTGTGCATCTCGGTCAAAATATAAACAATGCATCCCTGTCATATACTGATGTGTGCAGATGATGTAGGATGTGCAGATTCCCTGAATCACAGCGTAGTTATTTGACTAAAGGTACCCTTCAGTGACCGTATAAAGTACGCAATTTGCTAGGTTGTAGAAACACAAACAAGGCTGTCACAAACTTAGGCACAAACCCCTGTGATGGTTAGGGTTGGGTAAGGGGCTTTGGGGGCTGTCAAAGCCTTTAACACAAACATAGCTATCTAGCCAGCTAGCGCTTCCAGTCTGTATGAGACGTCTCACACAGACGCTGAAGGGTACCTTTTGTGTCAAACAACAACGCTTTGTCACCCTTTCTGAAAGCATCGGTATTTGACACCCTGGAATGAGAACAGGCTGTAAGAGAAACTTGAAGGCGCACGACCCAGCTGTTTATGCCACAGTAACGTAGCTAACTGTAAGTTCTAATGTTAACTAACTTTAAGCAAATGTTACCGGGCTGTCCACTATGTCAGCTTGTGGCTTAGCCTGGCTGGAAGCCAAGTTTTCCTCACAAAAAAACTTTCAGTTTGTAATTTATGCATTTGCAAATGAGCTAATGAGCCTGGCTTCCAGGTTAACATTGGCTTGGTTAATGTGTTAGCTTGTGAGAGAAAGGTGCAGAGCTTGACAATTAACGTTGTAACTTGTCTGGGATAAGTAAACATTTTGGTCTGACAAGTGAAACGCTTCATCATGTTGTCCTATCGTTCGAGTGAAACATAACCTGTACCCCAAACGGTCTTGTTGCTGTAACGTTTATAGCCTGCAAGTTTATTTATTTATATTTTACTAGCAAGGACTACGCCATTTAAAGGTTTTGAATATTCTGAATTCAAATGGTCAAATAAATGGATGTAAAGGGGAAGGGTGGTGGTGGAAGTAGGATGCTGTCTGATAGGCTGGTCTTTGAGGATTTATGAAGACCGGGAAGAGGAGACTCAGAGTGGGGGTTCCATCTCGGAAAGCAACTTACTGGCCCCCCAGACAATACCTAGATGTGACATGAGAGACGTGTGCATCGGGTTGAATTGAAAGAGATGAAGGGATGAAGAGACGAAGGGGTGAGGGGATGAGAGAAGAGGCGATGAAGGGATAGGGAGACGAGGATGCCTGTAGCGATAAATGGAGGGAAGGATGAAGGTGAATGGATGGATGGAAGGGGAGGGAAAGGGAGGGTGGGTCGAGCAATCTGAGACAAACGGGGCTGGCTGAGTAGCACGGGTAAAGATAGGCTTGACAGATGATTAAAGGTGAGGTTGAGGCGTGGCCCCGCTAAGTTAACAAATGAACTTCATATTTGGACAAGCATTTTAATAATGCTTGTAGCAACTCACAGCTCGTAACACATAATTATGCTCAGTCTATTTTCACTCATGATGGGAGAGTCTGGGCTGAGATAGGTAGTCTGTCTATTGCTTTTCTGAATTTCAACACTTCAAAGAGAGTAATATCTATCTATCTATCTATCTATATATATATATATATATATATATATATATATATATACACATACATACATACATACATACATACACACACACACACACACACACACACACACACACACACACACACACACACACACACACACACACACACACACTTTATTACATAAAAGGAGACTAAAATAGCAATGCCTTTGATGAACTAAAACTATGAAGGATAAAATGTCAATGGTTTTGGGTTGGTTGATTGGTTTTTCAGTTATTTCCAGTGTTTCTATGTAGTTCCTGGGTTCCTTTACTACTGTTCTGGTCTTGTTTTGCTGTGTCTGTGTTCTTTGCTCTGGTAGGTTTTGTCAGTAAGGCACTGATGTTAAGTGGTTTGCCCCTTCACGCTGTGCCAGTTCATTGTTTTCCATGCCTGACTTCTCCAGTGTTTCTCGTGCCTCTGAGTGTTTTTATTCCCTTTGGATTTAGGGGATTTGTTTTCTGTTGGACTAAGGATTTATTCCCCCTTGCTCACACAACCTCACCTGTAAGTTTCACCGTTTTGCAATAAATGTTGTAAATGTTTAACTTATATAATATTAACCATATGCACCAGAACAATCATCATCTGCCTATCCACTAGCAGCCGTGGAGAATAAATCCATCTGCAATCCAAACATTGCTCTTAACCCCAGGTCCTGGATTGCAAAAAAAAAACAAAAAACTAAGCGTTAAAATCACAGATACTAGTGTCCAGAAGCAGATGCTGAAGCCATTCAATTTTCCAGGACACAGCACAGGAGCAGACAACTACAAACAAGAAACAGGCTGGCAGGTGCCAGAGAGTCTTTACAAAGCCCTGATTGGCCAAGGCCACTTTCCCTTCCCAATGAGCCAAACACAGATGATGTAATGGGCACCATCAAAACCAGCATTGTAATAGCGCCATTTACTTAATTGGGGTACAGAGACATATGCTGGGCAAGTCGCTGGTTTATCACACTTATACCGACAATAATAGCTATGGGCTTATGTAATATTATGTGCCTCCAGATATTTCATTGCCTGATGTCAGACAGAAATGTGTTTTCAATCTTCAGTCTGAGATGGCAGTAGCTACTACTCTGGTAAACTAAGCTAGATAACTTTTAGCCAGACTTTTTTGTCATCCTGATGGTTTAGCTACTGCTCCATTTAGTTAAGCGGAATAAGCTAATTTGATCAAAGAGAGCTAGGGAGAAAAAGAAGGTACATATGTCTTAAGCTAATGCTAGCTATGGGTTATTAGATACTTGATACAGCTCTCTAGAATTAGTTTTAAAAATGTTCATATATACTGCAGTAACTTCTGGAGTAAAGAGTTTTATTTTGAGTTATACATCACGTGATGTAACAGAATGGAGAGCGGCCACGTTAGTTTCACATACATATGACAGACCACAGCCGCAAGTAATTATGAGCCTGTTAAGAGTCCAAGAGACCAGGAACAAACCAGGATTAGAAATAAATAATTGCCATAGGAGAGAAATTGAGTTGTGGTGAGAAAACCAGTGGAGAATTGGACAGGCGTCCTCCAAACAATATCATCACAGTATTAAAAAATATCACATCTCTGCCTATAACAAAACTAGAATTTGTTGTCTAACACTAGCAGGAGTATTGATACTTACACAAATTTACGCAGTGCATAATACATCCCACACTACGTTTTCCAGTGCTGTACACAACAAACCAAGACATGTGGTGCACAGTTCACATTTTGGTCGGGCTAAATATCTGATGGATCTGTGACAGCAGCTGTGTGTGACTCACAGATGCAGCAGTTAACTCTTGTCTCTTCACCTGCACAACGTGCACCCGGGCACGAGATCTAGTGCCGGGACTCCCTGTAGACTGGGCCACGTACTTTTTTGTATGCAGCCTGTGAAATCTCTGGCTTAGTAACAAACTCTCTCATCACATTGATGGTGATGATGTGATATCCCAACTGCTGTTAGACATTACAAAAAATATGTCCAATACAGGCTGCAAATAATCTGCCAGGTCCTGCTGAGACTAGAGAGTCTGATTATCTAGACCGCTTCCTCAGTCAGAGGTGTATTACTTCCACATGTTTGTTGGGTTGTTGTTAAAATGCCATGTGGGACTGAGACAGTGTAGACTGATGGACGGGTCACCAGAGGAGCACTGTGCTCAGAAGACAAACAACGAAGAAAGTACACTCACCCCCCTCACTCTCACCAGGAGAGGAGCTGACAGGTGAGGGCTCAGCTGGCAGTCTGTATCCCACTGATGTTCAGTTCTGTCAGAGTGGCTGGCTGAAAAAACAAAGGCAAATATTAGGTTCTGGGCAACATATACACATGGGATCATTTCTATATTGTAAGCAAATCTGCCTAACTTCTAATGGAAATAACACACACAATAAATGTAGCTATATACATTTGTTTAAAAATGTCAAATAGGAAAAGAAATTAAAGACACTGGAAAAAGCAATGAGGAGACACGATTACTATAGTCATGATAGTCTCAACAAACAGGATAACAAATAGGATAAAGATGTATTTTTCTCAATGTTTGACAATCCTACTTGGTACTTTTAAAGCAAAGTATCTGTAATAATCCAAAGAAGTAGGTAGTGATGAAATGCAGAGATTTAATGTTACTTCATATAAATGTATAGCATTACTACATTATTACAGCATTACTGACCTCTGCTGTTGCAGTATACAGTCAGATGGGGGATGAACTACGCACTTTACAATGCTCCAGCCAAACCATGTTCACTCCACCTTAAAAATGTGGTATTATGGTTTTAGGCTTTTCCCCTCTCCTTTATTGAGTTATATACCTTTTTTGTGCATATACTAGGTTTGCAAAGTGAAAAACCCCAAAGTCCACCCCAAAGTGAGTTCCCATCTCCCACAGAAAACACTGCTCTGAACTGCCTGAAAACAGCTTGTTTGCAGTCCTTCCCTTTCTTGTGAGGTCACAATGAAAATACTTGTCATAATGCTCGCTGAGTGACTACTCTGACACGCCCTCAAACACACCGGTGGAAAAACACTGAGCTGCAGCACACCTCTCCTCTCCCTTCCAAACACTAACTACCCTCCAAGCAGTCAATGGACATAAAGTTGTTACTGTGATGTAGAGACAGAGCTCAGTTAAAACTTTATGGATGAAAGATACTTTTGTTACAGATTAATAACTCACCACTCTGAAACTCTCGCTTTAGTCCATGTTGCCAACCTGGTGGCAACATGTAGCCTACAGCTGAATCAAAGCTCTTTACCATCCTTTCGCTGACCTGCCCTTCTCTGCTTCTGATTGGCTAGTAGTCCTTAACTAGGAACTGCGCATGTGCAACTCCCAACAAAGATCATTTAGAGACAAGATGCATCACTCCATAGCTAAAACGAAGCCTTCAACACAGGGTGAAAAGAGGAGCTGCAGCAATGTGCAGTATGGCAAAAACATATGGTGTTTTTGAAAATTAAACGATGTTAATCTGCTCTGGTACAACCCCTAAATAAGATTTTGAACCTGAAAATGAGCATAATACCACCTCTTTAATATATCTGTTCCTTTTTTGTTGTCTTGTCTAGTGTAGTTACATGTTTGTTTCTTGTCTTGTAAGTTGATTATTGTAATCTTGTATTGGGCCTTGAGAAACGGCATTTCGTTCATTGTGTACTCAATATGTGGATGAATGACAACAAACAAACTTGAATTAGCAGCCAAAAGCGTCCTGCTCAGCTTCCAGACTGCAGTCTGAAGAGGAGATGTTAGCTAATGTTAGCGCTAACTGCTTATCAGCAGTTGGAAAACAAAAGACAGACTTTAATTAACGGACACGCTGTGACCTAAAGTAGTGAAACGTAGTGCTCATGTTGTCCTCTGGCCGCTGGCTTTCACCGTCACCTACTGTTGCCTGTCATGTCGCTGTCCTTTGAAGAATGAGCAGAGGACAATAGCTAAGCGCTACAGCGCTGCATAGTTTGAGGGAGAAAATCATTAACGTTAGTTGCGCATTGATTTCATTGATCATGTGTTAAGTTTAGTAGCGGCAGTTCACTCAACAGCTGCCTGTCTGGGCCAAACAGGGAGAACCACACGTCTCCGTTGTGTGCACACCACAGACAGTCTGGAGCTGCACTTCCACCTTTTTCGTTCCGTCAACATTAAGTTATCAATTAACCTCTAGATAATCGATTATTGACATTTGTGAATCGATTCATAATCGTCCAAGTCCGCATCGCAATGCACTTAAAAATCAATTATTTTCCACACCCACCCATCCACTATTAGTAGTATATAAACTGATACAGGGTTGACAAATAGGGCCTGCGGTGAATGAAGACGTGAGACACACACAATTTACTCCTTTAATGTAAAAAAAAATAGTGCAAGTGCAAAGCTAGTGTTTGTTCATTATTGTGGTCCATGTGGGATCTGCTAAAGGAGATACTGTAAACACTGCAAGATGCATAATTAGCATGTTGTTTACCAGAACCTGAGACATGAAACAACCTGTTTCCTGAGTGGGTATAATGAGAATGAAATGTGGTGATGAATAATACTCTGCAACTAAATACATTCGCATCCATAATTAGACAGTGCAGTCAGAGTGCCTTTGTGTATAGCTCAAAAGGGTGTAATGAACAAAAGTGAGAAAAGCAGTGATGAACACACTCTGCCCCACATAGCTACAATCATTATTATTTCACTGCTTCTACATTCTGTGTTAAAGTTGCACATAAAGCATTGGCGTCTGTAGCTACCTGTCGGAGGCTCTGTCTAAACCTGACTTTTATCCAATTTTAATCCACACTTTTATGTTACATTTTTTAGATAATTTTTATTTAACTTAAGTTTTTAACTTAAGTTTTATGTGGGTTAAGGATTTTAGTCATCTGACATGGATTTTAAGCTAGATGACCGTAAAAACGATATCAGCGCTACTGACCACAACAAAGCTCCGGCAACTATGCTAGCTGAGATAACTCTGCGGACTGCATACTCCTTAAAAAAGCGAACAAAAAGATTGCTGACCTTAGGAAGACATATGACAACTTTCAGAGGAACTCAAAGAGAAAGATTCCCTGCTGACTGGCTTTATGGATGTGGCTTCAGTACAAGCCAAACAGATTGTTTCTCTTAGCGCAACCGCTAACATCCAGGACACCGTGCTATGGGACCCTTCTACCCTTCCAAGGCTTTCCTCCTGCTCGACTCCGAAGCATCAGTCAACCTGGGCTGAAGTGGTGGTCCGTGGCTGCAAGAGAGGCTCGGATGGGGCTGCCTCTCCTCCGCACATCGGCCTCTCCAACCGCTATGCAGCCCTGTCTGACGATACTCCGGTCCATCCAGCGGATGCACCTGCGGCTTCAAGTGTCCCTGACACGGATCCCTTTTGGCAGACAGTGCCTGCCGACACTGTTGCATCTCCTCCACCGGCTACATCTCCTGCACTGGCGGCTAACGGTGATCGGCTGGGCCGCCGGTCTGCCGCTGGGCCTGATCGGCAGCCGTCACCTCCGCTTCCCGTCGTAGGATCCTGAAGGAGGCCGTCTCTACCATGTTACTGCTACTCCAACACAACACTCGGCAGCTCACACACTCCATCCTCAGTCTGCACGCAGTGTTGAAGCAGATTCTGCTCAGTCCTGCTCTGGAACCCCACAACCTGCATCTCCTTGTCCTCTTTTCTCTCCAACCACACTAATAATTGGTGACTCCATAATCAGAAACATCCGTTTCTTTAACGCTAACGCTACCACTCACTGCTTCCCTGGTGCCACCACGGCTGACATTTACAGTTTACAGCTGAACTGTGTCCGCCTCAATATGTTTGTTTTAGTCAACCCAGGGTCAGTGGTCGTGGGCTAGTGAGCATGCACAGGAAAAATTTTAAATGTCATCAAGTACGCTGTAATGAATTTGCCTCCTTTGTAGCTCTCTTTTAAAGTTGGTGGCCTGCAACCTATCATATTTGTCATAATTTATCACCCCCCAAAACCACCTAGAGGATTTTTATCAGAACTTCCAGAATTTTTATCTACTCTGGTTTTAAATTATGACAAAGTTGTTCTGTGGCGATTTTAATATTCATGTTGATGACCTCACAAATGTTTATGCAACTGACTTTAAATATAACCACTTCTTTTAACTTAAAACATGTCTATGGGCAAACACATAACCGTGGTCATACACTGGACTTGGTTTTTACCCTGGGTGTTAGCATTTCCTCTGTGGAATTAGTAGACTTGACATATCTGACCACAGATGTATAGTTTTTTACTGAATCACTAGTTACTCAATCTGCCTCACCAAGCACTTTGTGTTCTCGCATCCTTAATGAACAATGCGTTTCAGTTTTGAACATTGTTTCAGAGCCAAAGCCAACCCACGACTGATTCCAACACCAACGACTTGACTGATCATGTTACGAGGGTGGTGTGGTGGGGACAGAGAGGACCCAAACGCAGCACTCTAAGCGAAGGAGGTTTATTTAGGGGAAAAGGGGGTTGAGGGACTGAGTGGAGGGAGAGGAGGATGCCGTGGAAACACTGGCACGGGGAACCGAGGAGACTGGGACAAGGGAGCCGGGGAACACTGGGGCCGAGGAAGGGAGGATGCAAGGGAGAACTGGGAGGACACCGTGGGGGGAGCCCGAAGAGGAGAGGTCCAGAGGACGAGCCCAGCCGACTGAACGGAGGACGAGGGTGAGTGAACCTGGGAGGGAAACAGACGGAGAGACAGGGTTAGAGATAACTGAGACAAAGCACAGGGAAAATGTGAGAAAACAAGAAACACGAGAGCCTGAACGTGGATGTGGCACCGGGTATGGAGCAACGACGACCAAGCAAGAGTGGTGTGGAGAACCGGGGTTGAAATACAGGCAGGGATGAGGTTGATTACTGGCAGGTGTGGCAGGCTGACGAGGTGGCTGATGAGGTGCAGGTGTGGGTTGTTGGCTGGGCTCAGGAGCAGAGGGAGAGAGAGCACATACAGGGGAGAAAACACAGGGAGGCAGGCAGGGAACAGAAAACCAAGGAAAAAGCAGAATAACTGATAAAAAGGAGAAAAAATACCAGGACACTCACCGTCAGCCGGGCTGTCACCACAACAGATCACTTCAATCAAATTTGCTTGTCATCCCTAAATACTATTTCTCCTCTAAAGGTTAGACATAAACCTACAGCTCGTAAGCAACCCTGGATAAACAACAGCAGTCGCAGCCAAAAAAGGGAATGCGGGAAAACAGAGCGCAGATGGAAAAAAAACAGTCTCCATGTCCATTACCTCAGTCTGAAGGATGTATTATCTAACTACAATTACATGGTTTGGGATGCGACAACACACTATTTTTCTGAACTCATTTCTACACATCAACATAATCCTAGGTTTTTATTTAAGACTGTGGATCTGCAGGTAAACCCAACCCCTCCTTGTGCCTCAGCTGGAAGTAATGATGATTGTAAATTGTTTTTATCTTATTTTAATGATAAGGTGGTGTCAATCAGAGCCTATATTACCCCCTCTTCCTCTTACCCTGAGGTCCCTCACCGGCAACAAGAGAGTTTTAACCAGTTTTATCCCATTGACTTGTCTGAGCTTTTAAAAACAGTATCACAAATGAGAGTGTCCTCCAGCCCACTTGATGTAATACCTACAAAGTTCTTATTGAAAGTAATAGATTCTGTTGGGCCCCATTTGATCTCTGTTTTTAACAGCTCCCTATCTACTGGTTGTGTCCCTGATTATTATTATAAAACTGCCTGTGTGAACCCACTTTTAAAAAAACCTGTTTTAGATCCATCCCTCCATCAAAATTTTAGACCCATTTCAAAACTACCTTTTATAGCAAAAATTTTAGAAAGAATTGTGTCTAAACAGCTGCTCTTTGTACTGGAAAATAACAAAATATTTGATGAGTTTCAATCTGGTTTCAGGAAGTACCACAGCTGACTGCCCTCCTTAAAGTCACCAGTGACCTTTTAATGTCCGCTGATGATGGCATGTGCTCAGTCCTGGTACTCCTGGACCTTAGTGCTGCTTTTGACACCACTGATCACAACATAATGTTAGACAGACTGAGGCACTGGGTGGGGATCTCTGGTACTGCCCTAAAATGGTTTTCATCCTACCTGTCAAAGAGGAAGTTCTGTGTGTCTGTAAACAACTATGTCTCTTCATTCTGTCCAGTTAAATATGGTGTGCCTCAGGGGTCGGCCTTAGGACCCATTTTGTTTTCCTTGTATCTGCTTCCCCTTGGATACATTATACATAGACTTGGTGTTTCTTTTCATATTTCCGCTGATGGCACACAAATGTATTTGCCGGTCAGATCCACAGACCCTGGCATGCTGAGTTCACTTAACAACTGCCTTTGTGAAGTCAAAAATTGGATGTCAAATAATTTCCTCCAACTGAACTCAGACAAAACTGAGATCCTAGTAATTGGGTCTCAGCAGATGGCAAAGCAAATACTGCCATCTGCTGGTTCCCTAGTGAATCATGTTAAGCCTGTTGCAAAGAACCTTGGTGTTTGGTTTGATAGTAATTAAAATTTTGAGCAGCACACCACAAAGCTTGTGCAATCATGTTTTCACCAGCTTAGAAATATATCTAAAATACGATCTATGTTAACTTTTAAGGACGCTGAAACCATTTTACACGCCTTCATCTCATCACGCCTGGATTATTGCAACAGCCTTTTCACCTGTTTAACCCAAAAATCTATTGATCGACTCCAGACTGTCCAGAACTCAGCTGCCAGGCTTTTAACCAGAACAAAGAAATATGACCACATTACTCCTATTTTAGCTTCATTACACTGGCTCCCAGTATGTTTTAGAATTGACTTTAAAATTTTATTGATCACTTTTAAAGCTCTTGGCCTCTCACCTTGTTATATTTCTGACCTTTTAGTCCCATACACACCGGCACGTACCTTGAGATCCTCGGGTAGAGGTCTGTTGTCTGTTCCAGAGTCTCGACTGAAAACTAAAGGGGACAGAGCGTTTGCTGTCAGGGCCCCGAGGCTCTGGAACAGCCTGCCCGAGGAAATCAGGTCGGCTGAGTCAGTGAACTCTTTTAAGTCCCTTCTTAAAACATACTTTTATAGAAGAGCCTTTCCCGATTTTATTTTATTTTATTTTTATTTTACTTATTTTTTTAATGTATTTTATATTTATTTTAAATTCCCTTTGATACAGATGTGCAGAAAGACTGTATAATAAGTTACATCTGTAGCTCTGCTGTGCTAAAATGTATGCTTATGTATTAGCCTAGTACAGTAAAAAAAAAAGTTTCATAGTGGTTTGGGGGAATAGTGCAGTATGCTTATTTAAGGGGACTGCAAACATGGTGTACTGGTGGGTGGTGTTCGACTGATTGTGCGGGTCCGATCTGGGCTAAAAATGCCAAGGCTGATATTTTGGAATAGGTCCAGCCCTGACCGAGTCTCATGCAGTTTTTCCCTTGACACATTCAACAGCTGTTGAGAATAGTAGTTTTATCACTTTCAGTGTCACCCTGTGTTCTTAGCTAAAAGACAGTGCAACATAATCATAAACATGTATAATAAAACAATAAGAGTATAAAATACATAGTACATCAATTGCAATAACCACATTATTATTTGCAAGCTCTGGTGTTATGTGTGTCCTGCTGGTGAGACTGATTATAGTTTTGTCTGAAATGTATTAACCACTACTGGACGTGAGAAAGTTGCTTGCTGTGTTATTGTTGCGTCGTAGGAAGCTGAACTGCAAAGTCAAATTGTGTAATTTCTAGGGGTGTGGAAAATAATTTATTTTTAAATGCATCGCGATGTGGACTTGGACGATTATGAATCGATTCACAAATGTCAATAATGGATTATCTAGAGGTTAATTGATAATTTATTGTTGACAGAACGAAAAAGGCGTCACTTGAAAATGCAGAAGTGCAGCTACGGACTGTAACAGACAGGCACAGACACAACGGAGACGTGTGGTTCTCCCTGTTTGGCACAGACAGGCAGCTGTTGATTGAACTGCCGCTACTAAACTTAACACATGATCAATATAATCACTGAGCAACTAATGTTAATGATTTTCTCCCTCACACTGTGCAGCGCGATAGCGCTTAGCTAGCGTCCTCTGCTCATTCTTCAGAGGACAGCTACATGACAGGCAGCAGTAGGTGACGGTGAAAGTGAGTGGAGCACTACGTTTCAGTCTGGCAGTAAATGTACAGTGTAACATTAGGTCACAGTGTGTCTGTTAATTAAAGTCTGTCTTTTGTTTTGTCTCAAATGCTGGATAAGTTATGGCAGTCCTCTTCAGACTGCAGTCTGGAAGCTGAGCAGGACGCTTTTGGCAGCTAGTTCAAGTTTGTTTGTTGTCATTCATCCACATAATGAATACACATACGAGTACACAATGAACCAAATGCTCAAGGCTTAGTATAAGATTGCAGTGCTTAATATAAGATTGCAATAATCAACTTACAAGAAAAGAAACAAATGTAACTACACTAGACGAGACAACAAAAAAGGAACAGATATATTAAGGTGGAGTGAATTTGGTTTGGCTGCAGCATTGTAAAGTGCGTAGTTAGTCCAGTCTGACTCTATACTAATAGCAGCATCAGAAATGAAAATAGCAGCAGCAGCAGAGGTCAGTAATAATGCTATAATAATGTAGTAATGCTATGCAATGTTAGCTACATTTATATGAAGTAACAACAACAAGTAACTCTGCATTTCACTACTACCTACTTCTTTGGATTGTTGTTAAATACTTTGCTTTAAAAGTACCAAGTAGGATAGTCAAACTAGGGCAACGTGCAATAAACATACTAGCACCTTAGCATATGCACTTCACAAACTTCAGTTCAATGGACCAATGTGCAACAACCACAATAGCACTTTTTTCTTCTGTGTTTATATTTTCCTCTTGTGAAGTACAACATGTCGATGCTTCTCAGGTTCTTGTTGATGTCTTTTGTGATGTGTGATGTCTTTTGTGATATTTTTTATGAAGCAACTCTGCACTGTGCCCAAGCAGAATTTCCCTTTGGTGACAATAAAGTTAACCTAACCTAACCTAACCTAACAAACAGTGAGAAAAATACATCTTTATCCTATTCATTTTACAGTCGCGTTGTAGCAACTCATAATCGTAATGAGGTGCCTAGATATTCCCACCCTTGAGGTGATGCATTGTGATGCATCGAGGAATTGAATCGTTGATAATCGTGATCGCATCATGAGACCAGAGAAGATGCACACCCCTAGTCCTTTCTAGTAAGTAATTACTGGAATAAGCACGAAGTAGTTTATTCCAGAGGCAGAACACAAAACACATTTCCTCTGAGACATCACTGCAGGATTGATTCCATGTGGATAAATAAAATAGATAAAAAAAATTATTAGATTGTCAAGGTTGTGTTGCAACTATGAACTGGAGTTCTAGGAAAATATGATAAAATTCAACCCCAAACTATTCAAAAGCCTTCAGGACTTCCGTATGTAATCTCAAGAATCCACTGATTGTGTAATACATGATGTTGTAACTGTTTCTTATTATGTTTGCCAAACATTTACAAGTTAAAAAAATAAAAACCTACAAAATAAAATCGTAGTGGAGTTCTGGACATCTTGCCAGACATTTCTTGAAAGCTTCATTGGAGGTGAAGACTTCAAGCGCTCATATGATTCTCTCTGATGTCTCTCAAATTGAACACTCAAACTTGAAAGAAGGTCAAATCATCTCAGTAATACTTTCACTCAGCCTTACAAAGAAAGAATGTCTTAGCATCAGCAAACCTCAAAGGAGAAAATACTGTGTAATTACTTTCATGTATACACATCGAATTGTCAAATTATTGTTTCTAAATGCAAACATAGCCTCTATCCTCCCTCGCTGTGAATATAAATGATTATAGCGGGAGAGTAGAACGTGTGGTTGGGACTTTGTTTCAAAACAGTGAACAGTGAGCTCTCATGATGCTGCAGTTCAAGTAAACACCATGAATTCCCTCATCTTTTCTTAACAATTGATTCAGTTGAAAAACAAACATTTTTGCAAAGCAGTTAACACTTTGTGTCAGTGCAGAACTAAATCTTATTTCAGCATTGTTAACTGTAGATATTGCATTTCCATTAAGCTAGAGGGGACAATTATAAAAGTTTGTGATCCTGCACTTCCCATAATGCAACTGCCACCTTCACCAGACCCTCCCTGACTGGAAAAAGAGCCGCATATTTCAAATTCTGAGGCTCCAGTTTATAATGCAGACTTCCTGTTTGTGGTCTCCAAAGGTGAAGGCCATAGGCATCACAAAAGGAGAGTTTATGGCAAAACAGTTTGTGGATTGCATGACATTGTACAGGTGTACCTATTAAAGTGTCCACTGAGTCTATATTATACAAATGTTGTACAGGCTGTGAAATATTCACTGTAAAATGAGTGGAAATGAATAGAAACATGCAAAATGTAAAAGACAGCTTTACTGTGAGGTATCACCATCCAAGAATGTTTCATGCTTTGATATCTTAATAACTTCTTTTCTTCAGTAGCAGACATTCCTCTTCTTATCAAGGATTATCAAGCCTCCCTGGCCTCAAACACTCATGCTTCACTTAAGCATGCACCTGCTGTGTTTTATGTACTGCAACTGTAATGAAAAAGTCTTTGTATGTGAGTAAAGAATCTGTTTCATTCTTGCAGCACTACAGTATATGCATTATGAGGCATCTGTTGTTGATCATCCCTACGCTCACCGACTCCCCTGAACTAATTTGCTCATTCCATCACTGACACGTTCAGTCTTCTCTTCGTCTTCTGTCTATAATCATCTGTGGAACAGTCAAGGTCACACAGTGGCACTTGACAAATTTATTTTAAAGTTTCCCACCAGAGGAAGTGCCACAGAGTCGATGCAGTATATATTCATCTTTATAATAGTGTGTGTCAGCTTCCCGCAGAGTGGAAAAGGTGAATGTTACATCTTGTGTTATCAGGCTATCTGTGTTGGTTTATATATTGCTCATGTACATTTGTTCAGCGTTTATTGGCTGCTGCGTGAAAACAGATTCAATTTCTCAAGGTTAGTAAATGGCACGATTCTTGCCGGTCACAAAACGTAAAGTAAATCTGTTTTGATGTTGAATACATACTGTATCTATTTGTCTTTTAACTGGACACGTTGTAATGGATTGGTACAGAGCTAGCTGTCAAACCAAAACAAGGTCACTTCCAATAAAATCCCGAACAATGAGGGGGTGGAAACATGACAGTATGTTAACAGAGCCGCAAGAGACTGCAATGTGTCCCTCTGGAAAACACCATGCTTTGATCACGAAAAACTTTTATACTTAGCAGTGCAGTAAACCACTCAGACTTTCCTGTTCTCACAGATAGTTGGAACAAAGTGGTATTTTGTATTTTTGTTATGATCTTCCAAGGAACTTATCTGGTATGTGTCCTACTGTCTCTAGTATAAGGAACAAGATAAAATAGCATTTTGGTTTTCTTTTTGTCAAACCAGTAATGCTGGATGAGGTTGCAGGCAGCATTAAGTTCACTATGGTGTCTCCAGACTCTTTCACATCTGTCACATGTGCTCAGTGTGAACCTGCTCTGTGCTGGGAGACACAGCAAAACTTCTTGTGCCGTCACAACAAGGTTTGCTGTGTCTCCCAGAAATGTGTGGATGTGCCATCCTGGAGGACCGGGGGACCTGTGCAACCTGAATGTGCTGCAGGTACCACCTCATTCTACCGGTAGTGACAAGAACACTAGCAAAACGCAAAACTAGAGAACTATCAGTCAGGAAGGATAAGGTGAGAGCAATTGTTTGTAGCCACCACCTGCAAAACCATTTCCTTTTAGGGGGATGTCTTGCTTTTCCTGTGCACCTGATGTCACTTTCATTTGCACTAAAACAAGTGACATTGATTCACAATCTCTTATGCTTCCTAACTGGACAGATTGATATCCCTGAAGTTTAATTGACTTGACGTTATACAGTGATGATTAAGTGTTCCCTCAGTTTTTTGAGCTGTGTATTAAATTCTAATCCTGTTCTGAATGTATTCTTTATTAAATAATTTATTTTTTAAAGAGCACTTTCAGTAATGAAAAAGAACCAATAAGAGTAATGAACCAGAGTTGTATTGATAACATCCTAACTATACCCATCCCTAAACATGAGTTTTACACTACAATTTATCAAAAAACACACATTGTATCAGGTTCCCACAGCCGGTCATTTAAGTTGGGCTCATCAGAATCGATGGCGGCGGTTCGCTTTCTAATTTCCTCAAACATTGGTGGTGTCTTTGACATATCTAGTCTAGTTAATTTAACATTAATCTTAATTTGACCACGTGTTTGTTGATGTTGGACAGGAGAGGAGAGCAGAGACTGCACAAGAGCAGCAGGGCAGAGAATAGTAAGAGAACGTGTGTTTGGAAGTAGATCTGGGCAATCATTGTGATTTTAAATTAATTTAATTAGACTTTTTTATGTACCTATCATGATATTGAGTAACATCAATAAAAATTTGTTGTCTGTGAATGTGAAAACATCTTTACTGATGCCCACCATAGTATGGTAAAGTGAAACTTGGTTATGTCACATTATGTTAAATACATTACGTTATAAATTATGTTATACATTACTTAAGTTACAATAAGCCAACGTTGACTTTTGGTTTCACACAAACGGCGGTGTCCTGGTTGAATAACGTGTCCATCCACCCCGACCTCCTCCCTGTGCTTTGCACTTTGTCGCTCTGTAAAATATCACCTGACATTTTTTTTCTCTCTGACATTAACGCGTAAAATGACACGCCATCTCAGCACAATATAATTCGGTACAGACTAAATGCACTGAAAATGACATGCAAAAAGCAAAAAATCTGTTGTGATAACACATGAGATATGCAAAGCAAGTGCCTCAGCTAAAGGGACAGAGTTCTGTTCACAGCTCTGTGCTCAGAGTATCTGACCAAGAGCGATACAGTCTAAAACATGTTGCAACATTTGGGCGTACACACTATGTGATTAGGAAATGTGGCCTTTTCTTAGAAAAACAAGTTAAATTCAAAGCTAGTAGTTATAATAGCCTGACCTTTGGATGATCATAGACAGAGAAACTGTATGATAGTGGTTACTGAAACTAGAAAACCTCACTTTCTGGCAGTTTCAGGAACCTGTGGTTAAACCCATCTGTGCACCCCAAGATCATCAATTCAGTTCAGTTTTACTCATATAGGGCCAATTCATAACAGAAGTTATCATTACATTTTTCAAAGAGCAGCTCTAGACCATACTCGTTGTGATATTATTAAAAAATTAAAAAAAATCCTCTTCAGCAGAGAAACCTTATTTATTACTTGGCCTTGATTGACAGCTAAATTGTTGCACAAAAGCTGCTATGAGAGTTACATGAATGGTGGTTAAGTATAAAGGCTATAAAACATTAAAGATGAGTCAGTACAAACAATGAATTTGATATGATACATTGCTGCAATATAGATCACTGGAGCTCAGTTGGCTGAGAGCCACTGTACCAGACGGAACAGACTGACAATGAGTGTATTTGAGTATTTGCATGGGAAGTAGATGAGTTGATTGGAGTCACTAAGGAAATAAGGCAGGTGCCAGGAAGTTAAGCTGTGTCTACAACACACACACACACAAACACATAGACACACAAGTGGATGGAGGGGAAAGGGAAATATACAGAGAGGACTGAAGTCACACTCGGAGCTGTGACCACCAGCCTCACAAGAGGACACTGTGTTGAAAGGGTGATACAGGGTCCAGTCCTGCACTACACTGTATCTAACTAACTTCCTCAGGAGATGGAGTTGGCCCAGGACACTTAAAGAACTTCTTGTCCATGTTGGCTTACTGCTTACTTCAGTCAAGATTGAACTTTCCATTATATTTATGTATTTGTATGTTTATACCTAACTTTCAAAAAGTGAAACTGAACAAATAAAGAAGTCTGACCCTCATAGTAGAGCATTTGATCTCAACCTATCTATTGCACCATATTCACCACACATTTCAAAAATGTGGCAAACCCTTTATTCCATCAAATGTGGGAGTCACACATTTATATTTACTCTCTCACCCCGAGAGCAATGATGTCTTTTCATTTTATAACAGGAGATCCAGGACTCAGTGAATGCAAACCGATTACCTCAGTGCACAGTCTCAAGATGGGATGGGAGTGCATCTATGTTCTCAGAGCCCTAAGTTCCCTAATCCCTAACACTAGAACTGGGGTACACAGGACCCTGGGATCATAGGAATGACCCAGATGCAATCTGAAAACAATCTGTTAAATGACTTCTTGATGACTAAAGTAAGAAAGACGGTGATTCTGTTTGTTTGTTTCATGGGAACAGCGATGACTGTGGATGACAAAGAATGCTGTAAGTATATATTGGAGGTCAAAGTTGTGAAAGATACTGCGACCATCGAACTTAGTTGTTGGTTTGCCATGCTGAAAACATTGCTTCTGCTTTGCAAAGAAGGCACACAGCATCCTCAAAATTCTGCAGATGCAATCAGTTATGTGACAATTTACAATTTAACATAAAATAACACTTCAGTCTTTACCTACTCACCGCCATGTCTGTCTCAGGAGGTTTGCAGTGGGCCCAAATAAATTTAGCAATCATCCTTCTTGCAAGCTGTTGAGCATTTTGATTTTGAACTGACAAAAACAAGAAAATCACCTTTTACTGTCCACATACAGTATCTATCACAATCAACCAACACAATACAGTATCCTACAAAAAATATTCAGATGACTTGACAACTCAAAATAATTGTATAACACTGATTCCAGCCTTTAAGAACCTTGACATTTTTTAACACCCACGTGAATCTACTAAACAATGTCAAATTGACTTTAAAGGGGCACTCCACTTAATTTACACATCAGTTTACTTGTCGTGTTACTACTTAGCCTGTAAAAGCTGTTGTAACAAATTATTCATGACTCTGGAGGGAGCTTTTGAAAGTTTGAAAAATGATCTAAACGATTATCTTGCCTTGAGCTTGGAAACAAAATATTTATTTAACAGAAAGCCTATGTTACTAACTGGAGATGTGGTGTTTTATTGGAAATGTATGATGTAGTATTTCTGGAGCCTGACCCATATTATGAACTAAAAACCAGGATGTCTTGGCCTCTACAAACTCAATATAAATTGTTATGGTAAATGGACCTACTACTTTCACATACAAACAGCTTGCATTGCAAATGTTTTGCTTTCTGTTTTTTGTGCATTTTGTTGTCTTGTTTTATAGTGTTTTGTTGTAATTAGTGACACTTACTGTACTGGATGTTCAGGTATAAGAGTCATTCTGCTATTTGTTATACAAACTCTGAAAAGGTTTATGTTTCATCTTCTTTTATTTCCTTTGTGAATTTTATAACTGTTCTTTATCTTGCCTGACTCAGACTGTACTCTTTCATTTAGACTAAAGTAAAGTAAAGTAAAATCTATAGTCCTGAAACTTAAGAAACAAAGTCCATACCATGATGAGTTTAGTTGAGCCACAGGAACACCAATTTTAGTTGTTGCACGTACAATACATTGCAGGTTTCAACATGGGCTCATATTCTGTTGCATCCTGCAGGTCAGCAAATGAAGCGCTGGTAATACGAGGCTCATCCCAGCAGTGCCTGAACAATTCCCTCCATTTACGCAGAGCTGCAGAGGGTTGATGGGGAGCTGCACGTTCTGTCTCTAAATTATCATGCTTCAGCGGCCACCACACAGATTCAACACAATAGACCTCAAAGCAAACTGGGAAACATTCAGCAGGCCTGTGAAGGTTCACTTCTTGGAGAGACAGAGAAAGGTTGCTCTCCAATAAAATATTGTTATGAGATGCAGTGCAGTGATCGCAGGTGATGAAAAACATCAGCTGTAGCTAATAACGCAAAACAATCAGTCTAGCTCACTTTACTCGAATAAGATGATACCGAGATTACTTATTCTTGTTCGCTAAAATGCATCTACAAATATGTAAATCCTGGTTAAGCAGCGCAAAGCAACAACCAGCCCTGCTCTACTTCAGACTTTATCAGAAAGTGACATACTGTATAAACACAACGCACAGGGCAGAGTAACAGCTTAAGAGCAGAGATCAGCATCATTATTAGGGGCACTGACAATGGACCAAATTGTGGACATGACCAGTCTCTGTGAAATCACTGTTTGACTGCATGTGGCTGGCATTGAGTAAAAATGCTGTGTTACACATGTACATGTATGCAATGTTATTAGGTTATTACAGTACAATAATCTTTCCTCACCAGTGTCTACTGAGCCTCCATATTTGCATTTAGATGACATTAGCTTTCAGTTCATTGCAGTTGCCCTGCACTCTGCACAGAAAAAGGATGTGACATGTCGTGACAATTTTGTAAACCAACTCTGACAGTGGGGAACGTGATAAAAACCTCTTACAGTATTGTCACTTAATGCTCAGAGCATGCAAGACAAATTTGATTTCGTAATACGCGCCCAATGGGAAGCTGTACTTTCTTTTTACTCCTTGGCTCAGCCCTCCTGCTCTGCACATTTTACACGTCTTTGTTCTCAAGACAAAGAGCTCACAAGCCAAAGGTCAGGATCTTGTAATCCAGGTGGGCAACAGTGCCTTGGTTTAGGTAATCAGGCCAATGTTGAGTCCAGTCAAAGGTTATATTGTACAGGATTCAGCGGGATCAGCCATAATTTCCCTTAGACATGTCAACCATGGGTAATGAACAAATATTGACCTGAGTGGTCACAGACTGTTAACAGTGTATGAGAACAACACAGCTCTTAGTCTGGTAGTGTAATGCTATACAAAACAGGGTGATCGTACACTAAATAAAAAATATCTCCACCTCCAAAAACAGTGTTTTGATTAGGTATAGCCCTGACAGTAAATGCATTGATGAATTTGCCAGCAGCATGAGCTTAAATTGAAGTAAATGACAGTTGGAGATCTGTGTTATACCCACTGAAACTTTACTCTGCCTGAAGAAAATACTTAAAAGTTTGAACTTGTGATCCTGATTCTGCTGCTTGAGTCAGGCAGAGGAACTGATTCAATTCCTCTGCGATTTTATTTCACAGCCTCGTCCAGCCGGTGCTCTCATGCTGCCTACCAGCACCTGTTGGCTCAGTGGTGGGGACACCGACTGGAGCTGACAGTCTGCAGATGAAGTGGGCCATTGTGACAAATACTCCTTGCTCTTCCTGTCTTAATTAAAACAGCTTCCAGATACTGCATGATACCCCTGGGATTACTGCAGACCCCTTTTTCTTGGGTAAAGTTTGGACCACTGTGCTACACAGCACTGGCAGCAAAGGTAGACAGCAGTTAACAGGGTAAGCTAAACTGAAGAAGATAAAATCACGCAGTGCTGTTGTACATATACATACAGTATGTTTGAAGAAGAGACTGTTTTCTTTGTTGCTCTCTCCAATGACTCTAATAATAGTTTTTGTGTCATTGGATGAGGAATTTTTCCTTGGAAGAGTTTTCATGATAGCAGAAGGCCAGCAGGCTCAGTTAATCAGATAAAAAAAAACATGGTCATATATCATAAATATTACATTGTTCCAGCAAAGATAAGATCTTGCGAGTCTGTGAACGTATTTTGTGCACTCACATACATGCTCTATGTCCCACGCTTATCTTCTTCATAGGATACACAGTATAAGGAGGGATGGAAGAAACAGTGTTAAGATTAAAGGCATTTGCATCATCAGGCAGCTGTTTTGAGCCAGTCTGCTCAACATTATAAAACCTCAGTAAGGTAAAAGACTCATAGTGATATGGATATGGACCACCCAAAAAAAAACCCCAAAAACAAAACAATAACAGTGGCCTGCTTTGGGCTATTTGAGTATCTGAAGCGACAGCATCTGCAGGTTTGATTATGGTCCTGAATGGCTGGAAACAAAGACCTTTCTTTAGAAACTTGACAATCAATTGTTGTTTTGAAAAAGGAAGGCAATTCAATGACAGAAATTGCTAAGAAACTAAAGATATCATATGTACAAGGGTGTGCACCACACACTTCATAGAACAGCACAAACTGGCTTTATCCAGGATAGGAAGAGAAATGGCAGGCCCTGATCCACAACTGTCCTGGAGGATAAATCTCTAGTCTGAGAAACAGGCGCCCCACAGGTCCTCACCTGGCAGGTTTATTGAACACTAGCCGCCAAACATCAGGGTCATCATCAACTGTTAAGAGGGTAATTGCATGATACTGACCTTATAGGGAGACTTGGAGAAAAAAAGCCATATCTAAGACTGGCTAATAAAAGGAAAAGACTGTAATCGACAAAGAATACAGAAATTGAATAGGGGATGACTTGAGAAAAGTATTGTGGACAGATCAATCTAATTTCGAGGTATTTGTCTCACACAGAAGAAATTTATGAGGCACAGAACACATGAAAAGATGCTGTACGAGTTCTTGATGCCATCTGTCAAGCATGGTGGAGGGTGCTAGGGAAGTGGGGGATTTGCACAAACTAAAAGGCTTATTGAACAACTCTCATTTTGTAACGCCATGCTACACCATGTGGGCAGTGTTTGATTGGAGCCAATTTTGTCAGGACAAAATAATGACCCCAAAACTTTGCTCCAAATGATGGAAAACACAGGAAACATAGATTTTACAATATATATCATGAATAAAAGCACAGGCTTTTTTTGAGTGATTCCAAACTTTTGAATGGCAGTGTTTACAAACATGTAGACAATGGATTTTAAAAAACAATACTTGACAAAGAAAGGGAACCCTACAAAAAAAAAAAGTACTTTCTACTACCAAGTACTTTCTGCACATAAAAAGAATTTGCTTTAGTGTGTGTGGCAATAGACATATAAATATAAAATATGAAATAGACAAGATATACAAGTTAGAAGGGAATTATAGAGACTATGTGCAAGATGGTACTTATTTACATGTGCCTCCGATTTTTATTGTACAAACATTTTCAGTTTGTAGCCTACTGTAAAATGGGGGAGGAGGGGGAGAGGTTTGGGGGTGGGCATGAGAGTCAGTGTCTGTGCAGGTCCCGGGCCTTGTTGATTGATCGATCAGTGGAGTCACGGGGGATGGTGTCAGGACTGTCCCATTGTCTCTTAAAAGAACAGTAGAACTGATTCAGCTCGTTGGCCAGGCGAGAGTCGTTAATGGAGTTGGGGGCTTTAGGTTAATAGCTGGTGATCTGTCTGAAACCTGTTCAGACAGCAGTGGCGTCATTGGCAGAGAAGTGGTTTTGTAGTCTCTGAGTACAGTCGTTTAGCTTCTCCCACCTTATTGACGGAACATCCAGGCTGTTAGTAGCAGTCCTGAACACATCTAAGTCAGTGCAGTCCACTGACTGAGGTCCTCTATAGCTTCACTAGTCCACTGTTTTATCCTCCCCTCAGGTTTAATTTATTTTTCCTGTATCCAGGAATTAGGTGGACCATTACGTTGTCAGAGTGTCCCAGTGCAGCGCGGGGGGACGGTGTGATAGGCACTGCTTACTGTAGTGTAACAGTGATCCAGAATATTCTCTCTGGTTGGACATTTTATAAAGTGACCATATGAGCACATAATGAGCACAAATTAGTTTTTTTTTACCATCTATTGAGCCGACTACTTGCCCTTTTGTTTGTAAAAAGTGTAACTTTAACGGAATTGCACATTCTTATGTTAAAGAGACAAAGTATTTCAGGCATCTCCTCATTCCCTCTGCATTCTTTCCAGCTCAGGAATGAATTTTAGTATTAGCTTATCAGAAAGAGAGGTTTTTAAACACTGGCAAAGTATTTAAAAGTGAATTCAGCTTATGAGTTGAGTGTCCATGGCTTCATCCACAGTGGTGGGAAATGATCTTGCTTGATAAAATTCAGAGGAAATATGGACAAATGAGTGATTGAGGACAGAGAGAGACATGAATCATTCTCAGGGGAAAAACTTGTAATCAAGGTGAGAGAACGTGGCCTCCACACTGGTCCTGTTCTGTCTATGAAGAAGTTGCCAGAGTGTTGGTCTGTATATTTTTCCCACTCCAACTGGGGAAGATGGTAAGTTTGTCCAAAAACTGCAGTCCTGATTGAAAATCAAATACAAAGCAGATGAAAGCACTACCCATACTGCATCTTTGTGAACACTGCCCATACTTCCGATGTGCAGGCCATGAGATCACGTGACTTTATGCATCTTGTTTATGAGTCTCATTTGCATCTATATAAGTTTGTTTGTGTGCATCTGTCCTGCAGCTGAGTCCTGCTGTTTCACTGATACCAACCTGGTGTTTTCCACTATTGTTTTATTCTCTCCCTCCAACAGAAAGCATGTGAGCATCTGTCTTCATCCAGTTTCCTTTCTGTGCCTCCATCCTCTCCAGAGTGTCAAAGCTTCACGGGCTTATAGTTTTTTACCCACACATCATTTCAGCCTGTAAATACTGAGGAAAAACATCAGGGATATACAGTAGTGGTGGGTAAAACCCACTTAACTTTGACACTTTTGGGAGCCCAGTGGTCTAAATACCTATGTTTCGTCTAAATGATGAAAGCATGTGGACATTTGAGCGTAATTTCCAGTCCATTAAGTTATTTTAAGTATCTTTGACAATGACTATTGCCTATAATGCACCAGTCATAGTCACCAGTCAGTTTGATATTTCTCCTCCTCTGGACTCAGTGTTTCCACTCCCATAAAGGGCGAGCTTTCAGTCACACATGTGACTTACAATATGAAGATAAGGGGGTAACAATTTGAACTAACTCCCTGACTGTCACCATGTCCAAACTGGGATCATTTCCGAGAAAAATAGAAATTTGCCTGTATTGGGCCGCCTACATCATGTCCAAATAAAGGACATACCCACAGTATCCTGATGGAGTGACTGTGCACAATACTTAAAATGGCTCAGTTTCAGCAGGAAATAACACTAGCCTATGTGGGACTAAATTTGTTTATTTTCCCGACCTTTGACACATGCCTGACATTGAGCAAACTGTTAATCCGCGTTTTGGGAACCTGCTTGTGACTCATTCAGTATCCTGGGTCCATAGGCTATTGTCCCACCGCCAGGCGGACTGCTGGGACCACTTTCTTCTCGGTATCGCCGTCTCGGGACTGTATGGAGACTAAGTTCGGCAGCTTGGTGTCCTGGACCGGATCCGAAAATAATTCATATCAACAGAAACTACGTCTGTCTCTGCGGGGAAATAAAAGATGCGAAACTGGTGTCGGGGTGTCTCAGTCGGTGCCCACAAACTCAAGCAAGGAACTCCCTCGCCGTGTTCGAGCTGTTTCTCCGCTGAGCGCACACTCGTCCAGTGTCAGTGAACATGCCTGCGGGTCTGCCTCACACTAAAGCCCTCTACATCGGGATGGAGGTGGTGATCGCCCTGTCGTCGGTCATAGGTAACGTGATGGTGGTCCTGGCTGTGCGTATTAACCGGTCTCTGAGAGACACCACGTTTTGTTTCATCGTCTCCCTGGCCTTGGCTGACATTGCGGTCGGGGCTCTTGTCATCCCCCTCGCCATAACCATCAGCATCGGACTCCAGACTCACTTTTACAGCTGCCTTCTGGTCGCCTGCACAGTGCTTGTCCTCACGCAAAGTTCAATCCTGGCGCTGCTGGCCATCGCCATCGACCGCTATCTGCGAGTCAAAATACCCATGAGGTAGGCACAAAGGTGAATTCTTCTGAGTTTTCAATATCTTGTCTCGTTTACAGAAGCCTTTGTGTCTGGTCCCCTGCTCGGACCAAGGACACCCACCACAGCGGTTACAGTTACAGTGCCCTGTAGGATTTTCATTTCAGATCCAAACATAAATGCCGGTAACGTGTAGTGTAAAGGTGATCCTAATCGTTTTAATTTGTTAACAGTAACCCGAGCGTGGGGATACATTGATCTGCTCTGACATCTCCATTACATCTCTACTGGAAATTTGAGTGTGTCAGTGATATAGTCAGTTACTTTTAAGGCTATGACGTCGAAATTGAAATTATATTTAGGCATTCATTATTTATTCAGTAATTTATTTTTCAACCACTTAACACACTTCACTTAATTTTAAATAGGCAAAGCTGTAAACTGGAACAAAGTAATACCATGGCCAGAAAGGGTTGAAAAGAGTTAAAATCTTATATTAGTCTTTTCATAATAAATAAATAACACAAGCATGACTCTGCTAGTCCTGCAAACTTACAGATGTTCTGACAGACTGTAGGCCTATGTTGCATTTCTGTTGCATGCTAACAGACACCTTCAACTTGTGAATCATCACTCTGGTCTTACCTCACCCATAATTTTACTGAAAATTTAAGTTTCCACTTTAAGTTCGCTCATTTAACAATAAGCCTAGTCAATCCTTGCAGAGAATGCATGATTGGTCAATAGGCTCATGGTGGCTGGTTGATGGATTGCATAAATTCTTAAGCTGGCAGCCACACACACACACGAAGAAACATGCGCATAGACACCTCACTCTGTCACACAGAAGACATTAACACAGGTTGCAGTGACACTACACAGGAACAGTAAAAATATATTATGTAGTATTTCTCTATATTATTGGCTTTACTGTTATTTATCAGCATGCTCAGCCCTTTTCATCACACAGTGGTGAAATATGGGATTGCTGTGGTGACAGTATAAGGAAATGAACAGTAAATATCTCACTGACAAAACAACATCATGTGTCATGTAAAAATCTTGTATTATACTGATTATTTAAATATTTTAAAACTTAAATCATATTCTGCATCAGGTCATGCACTATATCTCCTCAGGATTGGCATTAACAGCAGAAAAAGTGGTCAGGTGCTTCCCCACGAAATAAACAAAAACAAAAAAGAAGCACATATTATGGAGTCAAACATCTGAGATTAAATTAATTTTAGCCAGATACTCTCATGTGGACATGGTCAGATTTCAAACACCAGTGAATATTATTTTATTGTCTAATAGTAAGTGTTTTTGTGAGCCAGAAATGGAGACCCCCCTCCCTAAACACCCCCTCCCCTGGGACTCCAGAGGGAAACATGCACTGATTGCTTTTTATAGCAGAGGTGGTTTGGAAGCACACTGTCATGATAAGGGTGGTGTGTCTGAGATTTGAAAATGTCCCAAGTATTGCTTGTGTGCTTAGCTGAAGGATAAGATGTGCAGGTGGGAGAAGAGAATGGAAATCCCCCAGGTAAGTATGGAGGACAGTCGAATCAAGTAAGCTGTCTGTCTGCTAAAAATTTTTGGCAGATGGACAGCTGATCTGCATGCAGACAGTCAGGCGAGCTAGAAGACCCACTCCATACAGGATCTCTTTAAACATCCTTTCAGTATTTAGTCATCCGTCTTGTGTCTGCCTCACCCCCTTGCTGTACTCCTGAGAGTGAAAGGCATCTGAGAGAAAGCAAAAGAGAGAAGAAGAGAAAAATGTGACAGTTTGGCTCTAGCACATTTTCACAGTTTCTGTGCATGCAATAGCGAGGTTAGCAAGGGAGCAGACATGATGAAAAAATGTGCTTCACATGTGCAAGAGAGTGTGAGAGTAAGAATGAGCCACTGAGATTGTTTACCCACCCCATTCGTCTTATTGAGTCAGCGCTCACTCTGTAGAAATGAAGGTGGAAGTAGACAATTACAGACCACCACACGAAACATTCATGTCGGTTCGACAATGACTAATTCATTGACCTGTCCCATAGCTGATCGTTGTGTGGGAGAGACAGGAAGAGTGACATAGCATTAACATACCAAAGTATTGCAGACACGCAACAACTCCCACAGTTGTCCTCTTCCAAAGAACTGATATGTATTAACTTGTGTCTATGCGATGCTTGATTTGTTTCTAAGAACAAGGATGGAGTTTCCAGAAAAGGGAGATCAAACAGAAATAGAAATATAAATTATTAGAGGATAAAATAACCATAACAGTTGCTAATCAAGTTCAGTCCAATACGAAAACCTCACAAACTACAGCCTTAAAGCAAGATTATATAACTTTTGAAAGAAGAAATAACCCATTATTCTTTTTACATATTAAGAGTAGCATGGTCAAAAAACCCTGCACCTGTTCATCAACGTTACGTAGTCACCTTAAGGAACAATACAATCCCAAAAAAGAGTTAACATTATTAGCTTCAGAAGGGGAGTATTTCTTGTAAATTGTTTGCAACGATTTAGATGTTGCATTGGACTGATTTAAAAACAAGATGTTCTTGTTATTTTGCATATTATTTAAGGTGTCACAGTGTAACCATTTTTCAGAGATAATATATAAATGACATACAGCACAGTCAAAGCACTTGATTTAATGTAATATGATATTAATTTTGCAAAATAGTATAATGGAAAACAAAACAAGGCAGTGGAAATCAGACAGTCATCCTGTGTGAGATTTTTTTTCTCAACACTTTATCTTCTCCCATGTTGTCATAGCTACAAGCGGGTGGTGACCCCTCGGCGAGCTGGCATGGCCGTGTTATTGTGTTGGCTGGTATCCATCATAGTGGGCCTCATGCCCATGATGGGCTGGAATAACCTGCAGCGACTCCGCGACAATGGCTCCCTGATCACGGATGACCTCTTGGTGAAGTGCGAGTTTGAGACAGTCATCAGCATGGACTACATGGTCTACTTCAACTTCTTTGGCTGGGTGCTGCCCCCTCTACTCCTCATGCTGGCCATCTATGTCGAGATTTTCTACATGATCCACAAGCAGCTAAACAAGAAGGTGAGGAATTCCTTTTCTTGTGTAACTAGTCACTTTGTTTGACATAAAGCAATCAAAAGGCAATCATTTTGCCATTAAATATACATAATATACTTGGGGTAGGCAATTTATTTCAAATAAAAATAAATCTTTACACTTCCATAGCAATCAATAAATCAAATACTCGGCAAAAAATCCAGAATCTGTGGACTGCAGGTAATAAGCACGGCCTGGCCTACCTGCCCGTGCACTCACTGCGCATGGAAATGTGTTTTGGGGGAGTAGATTTGGGGGGAGGCCTGAAGGGAGGGGATGGAATTTTTTTACAGTTGTATACTCTCAAAATCTAGCTGTCTCTAACTAGTTTCTTCTACGTTACCTACCCTAGCTTTAAAATGAACTGATTAGACTAAAGCTACATTTTTATGCTGATGATCTTCTCCTTTATCTCTCCATAGGTGACAGCTAGCCACACCGACCCCAGCCGTTACTTTGGCAAAGAGCTTAAGCTAGCTAAGTCGCTTGCCCTTGTTCTTTTCCTCTTCGCGGTCAGCTGGCTCCCTCTTCACATCCTCAACTGCATCACACTCTTTTGCCCTGCCTACGATAAGCCAGAGTACCTCATATACATTGCCATCATCCTCACCCACGGCAACTCGGCCGCCAACCCCATCGTTTACGCTTTCCGCATCAAGAAGTTCCGCACAGCGTTCCGGAAAATCTGGAAACTGTACGTGCTTTGTCAGGATCCAGTCGGTCGGCTTCCTCAAAGAGGGAGCCAGAGAGGACAGAGTCATGAGAGGAGGCTGAGGCAGAATGATGACGACGATGATGATGTGTGACCTTTGGCAACTAATTGGTTTGCTGTGTAACTGTTAAGTTTCACTCCACTGGTTAATGGAATGGAAAAGACTCTGGCTTTATTTTCATCCTCGTGCGATTACTGGTCCGTCTAATTGCATTGAAGGATGTCAGAGGGATGAAAGAGATGAGGGAACTCCATTCTGGACTGATTTCCTCCATCTAGTGCACTCTAAGAGGACAGGATGACAAATCAGCATGGGGACGGGATAAACATCCTAAATCAGACTTTGATTTAAATAAGACTGAGTATTTATTCCTCCCCTAGCTGACAAAATGATGACATGTCACACGGGGATAAGGGGCTTCTCATCAGTTTCAACACCTACCTGTTGAACTTGAATCATTAAGTGTATATCTGGAGCACATCCAGTACAATAGCAGTGTATGTTGTATTGTTTTTTTGACCTGAACTAAAACTCATAGCCCTTTTCATGTGAATGATTTCAAATAGGTAAGCATTGTATTATGTGCTACATTTACATGCTTAGTTCTGTGGCCTTATGGACAGAAAATGTAATGAAGGGGAACTAAAGCATTGTGTTAATAGTGTAAATCTGGTAAACCAGTAGTGGGTAAGCCGGACGTTTTGTGCTTTGACATGGACCAGGATACAGGATATACTGTATGCTGGCTGCATTGGGTGAAAGAAAATGTAAAATTGACTCACTTGGAATTATAACCCAGGATCTCTGGTGTGATGAACCTCTGGTTTACCAACTGTGCTAATGTCATTAGACGCGTGGCCTTTACAGATGTGTGGTGCAATCCAGCGCATGTGAGATTGTGAGGCAAATTTCTTTTTTTACGTTTCCATTTGACTGACAGAACAATTAATAGAATAGAAGAGTGACCAATAGTTCAAGCAGAAAATAGCAGGAGACAAATTACTTAATGCTCCTCATTAATATGTATCTGTTAACATGGACAATAGTAAAAACCATAGCCACCTATAGTAACTATATAATTGTAGCTATGCCTGTTTTTTTATTTTGCAGGACTGTGAATCTAAATAATGTTGGAGCTTAATTTGATCTGGGTGATAATTGTTTTCCTTCGAAATTTTCTGGCATTTTAGCCTTTATTAGACAGTGACAGTGGAAGAGAGAGGTTGGGAGAGATGGGTTGACATGCAGTAAAGGACCAGGGTTGCAATTGCACCCTGGTCACTGCGGTAAGGACTCAGCCTAAGTACATGGTACGCACTCTACCAGCTGAGGTACTCTGGTGATAATCATTTTAATCCTATCACCAGGCCCTTTCCACTGCTCGCAGGTGTTTTCAGTTACCTTTTCACATTCTTTCACCTGATTCTTTGTGGCGAAGGTAATGTAGTATCATCACATTCTCCCTGTCATTATTTTGTTACAGGGCTGACTTATACTGATTGGTGTTGCCCTTTAAAATGAGAGAGATTTTACATGATACATGTTGAAATGGGACTGCTGACACTTCTAATATGTACTGTATGTAACTAATATATATATATATGTTAATGGAAGATACTGTATAAAATTTACCTCTTGAGCAAACAGCTCTTTATCTCTGACATGTCCTCTTACAGCTGTTGATTGAGTGAGAAGACTGGGAAATCACTCCTCCAAGCTTTTTATTAGATTTTTTTTTAATGGCATCGATAAATGGAGACAGAAGAGTAAGCAAAAATTAAAAGAATATGGTAAGCCCTTCATAATGCTGCATGCGCATTAGCTGGTGGAGGCATCAAAACCCACTCTACACTACGCTATTCAACAGAAATAGCATCTTGCTTTCTCCAAGTGATTCTCTGTATCAAGGCTAAACCCATCAGTGGTGGGTGGCCATTTTTTTGTGTGCACATATTAACCTTCTGGCACTCAGCAGAGAGTGTGCTTGCGTGTGAATAAGCACAGGAGGTTATGAGGGTATAGGAGTCCAGGGGCGAGGTGGGGCACGGTGGAGGGATTGTTCTGTTTACAAGGGAACCAGAAGGTGAGAGTGCAGCTGAGGAATTCATCAAGAGTTTACATCTCGAGACATCAAGGCTGCCCTGATGCTTTCCTATCCAATAAACAGGCCTGTCAGTGTTAATATGACCATGGTGATCTCTGTCCTAACTTGTTGTGGCACTGTGTGTTACAACAAATACAGTACACACACAGACACACACATTTTTATCAGACAAATGTGCTAACTGTATTTCCTGCTTGTGATAAAGTGTCCATGTGATTCTTTTCTTACTTTGTGCTTATGTGAAATGTTTTTAAAGCAGTTATAGAATTGTACAATTTTATAAGATATTTTGGCATATTTAAGAAAAATCTGACAATCCATTAGAAAAATGGTGCAAAGTTTGTGTGTTGTTTTCGGCTCATTCATGTCTAACACAGTGTCTTTTTTGATACTAGCACAGGGGGCGCCAAAGTCTAACATTTTTAGTTCTGACATAGTGGCTTTAAGTTTTGTTTACCTTTACTGAGGAAGTGTGATAAATGAAACATGATTTGTGCAATATTCTCAGATGTACATTAACAATATCAAAAGGCAATCTAATGCATAGATATTGTACATGTAGACACTGTAATAGTCCTGGAGGCTCAGAGCAGTAATATGGTGAGCTGTTTTGTGATTCTGTAATAATGAAGGAATAAGTGAATAAATAGGTCAAATGAGAGAGTCAAAACACAGAAAGTGGACTCTTAATCTTGGCTGAATGTGTACATTGTGTCAATGCAGATGGCGTTAACTTCTGTGCTGTTGGAAAATACACTTACATATATCATTGAGGTGTGTTAGTACTTATTCTAAATGAAGAATACCACCTTGGTTGTTGTACATTTAAAATGGAAATACAGACTGGTATGGGTATGCACAGTGTCTGTTGGAAATGTCCACCCTATTAAATGGGGAAAATGGATTCCACTTCCTTCTGGTGTCAAAGATCATTTTCCTTCTTCACCCTGTAAAGCCTTCAGCTGTGGATCTGCCTCCCAGATGGATTCCCCTGTGTGTCTCACAGAGTTAGTGTGGAGTTGATGCAGACAGGCCAACAGCAGCACAGGGAGAGGTGTCACTGTGCAAACAACTCCACTTCGGGAGTGGTCATTAATATCAGCTACAGCTAGACCAAGAATGCAATGGCTGTGTATCACTTTAAATCAAATGCAGAGCAAGCTAATCAGATGAAGTGTTCTGTGAAGACGGTATAAGGTGTGTGCTGTGTAAAAACTGTAAGAGAGATTTTTCTCACACCTTTGACTTTGCACCTTCCTTGCAGAGGTGAACATCTACAGTCAGATGCCTTTACAGCCCAGTGTGCACTGCAGGATCCGTGCTCATGACAGAGAAAAACAGAAAACAAAAACTCTTGCAAGCACCATATAAAATTTAGTCTGGGGCCTGTCTGGGTCTTTTTGTCCCTTACAATCACAAACTGCCCTCTCCGTCATGCACATGATATTGCCATCAAAGACTGTTTATAAAAATTGCTATGGCTGGTTTTAAAATATGGGTGGTATGTGCGTTCGACATGACGGCGGCTGACTCTCGCCGACTTGATCCAGGTTACTGCAGGAGCGGGGAATAAAAACGGCGCCGTCAAGTCGGACACATTCTACCTGCCTGAGCTTACTGTGAGAAAAATGCCGCGAGACCAGGCAAAAGTGTGGTACCAACATGGTGCAGCCGGGGGAAAGCAACTGCAGCCGCCTTGCTCCCGCGAGGTTTTAATGTAATGCGACATGGTGACGTCGGCGAATGTCGGACACAATTTCTAACCAGCATGCCTTATTGTAAGTCCAGCGTGCATCACGTTAAGTCATCGCTGCGCAGCGCCGCATGAAGTCAAACGCACATTTTCACACTGGCATCTAGTGATTGAAAGTGGTCAGTCTGCTGGTTACTGCAAATAGTAAATATGCAAATAGTGAAACAACATATGTGTCACAAATCTCCACAGCTAAATTCACTAACTCTCTCTCTGCCTGACCCAGCTCCTCACCTGCAGCTCATTATCTGTGCACTTACTGTATACCAGCCCCTATGCACTGTTTTTTTTTGCTAGATTGCTTGTAGTATTAGCCTAGCATTCCAGCGGCCCCTGGTTAGTTTTGATTCTGTTACATTCATGTCTTGACCTTTATGCAGTCTATGGTCTTGACACTGCTTCGCCTGTTTCCTCTTGTCTTTCAAAGCACGAAAGGCAAACAAATTCAAAATCGATAGGCAGAAGAACGTCTCGAAATTAAGCAAAACAGACACAAATTAATCAAAACTAGACAGGAACAACGACAGGAGCGAGGTGATGATCAGGAAGGAGAAGGAACTGGAATCTGAAATGACAGGAGCGAACTACATCAAAATAACAGACCAACTAAAGTAAAGTTAATGAGCTGGGGATGTTTGTGACAATATGAGGCAGCAGAGGGCAATGGAAAGTTTATATCTGAAACCAAGATAACATTTTCCTTTGGATGTTGGAGATTCACAGACAAAACAGTACTACTAGATGTAAAAGAAAAAAATGCAAAAACTTATTTGTGTGACTAATTTATGAAGACAATGAAGAAGAGAGTAAATAGTCCCTGTGTCATTTAACCTGTCATCTAAACATTTTTCTACCAATGTTAGAAAATGATCCTCTTATAGTTTTGGAAAACATTTATACATACCTATACATATTATATATCCTGTTAAACTTAATTTAAAAGCCTAGTCTCAGTTAGACTCCTGCCCCTCTTACTGGCCTGGTGTGGCTACATGTTTTGACAAAGAAACGCAATTAGACACCTGCTCTGTTGTGATAAAATTTATTTGAATGTCTAAAACCTCTTAAAGCCCACTGGGTCACCTGCTTAAGCTAGTTCTAAGCTACTTAGATTGCACATACAAATAAAAA
This sequence comes from Micropterus dolomieu, assembly GCF_021292245.1. NCBI lineage: Eukaryota > Metazoa > Chordata > Actinopteri > Centrarchiformes > Centrarchidae > Micropterus > Micropterus dolomieu. The sequence continues at coordinate 25,489,372 of NC_060167.1, forward strand.
TAAATGTTTAAGTGTCAATATGGACATGCTACTCATCGTTAGACTGGTTAGAGTCTCCACAATTTAATCGGTCAGTAATTTTATGGAAACAAAGACTTACTTGCATGGTAAATAAGAGAGATGAAGAAAGCCTAATTTTTAGATAAGTAATATTCATACTGGCCTGTCTCTTATTGAAGCCTGTCCAAAATATAGGCAGGGTGGGTTTCATTGATTGAAGCAAATAAAAGCCTGGGGTATTAATATAAGTGTTTTATAGTACATAGTAGTATATACAGTACATGGTAAAAGAACAACCTTTCCCAAACAACAGATAGGCTGTCCTCAGACAGGAACACAAAACATATTTGTTAGGCATGACATTTCTCATATCGCTAGTCATCTGCAGGCCTTGTTTTCCTCCTCTGAATTAAATGTTTCCATCTTAAGTTGCTCCCACTCCCTAATGCCCAACAGAATTCACCTGATTAAAATGTTACAGTCTGGGAAGCATTGCTTGTATTCATATTCCTTTAAATAATGAGGCAGATGCTAGAGGAAATACTTCTACAGAAACACGTTGAATCACATGTTTGGCACAAGAGGTAAAACATGTTGGAGCAGTGTGGAAACTGCATGTGTGAAAATATTCAGTACACGGAAGCTGGACACATGGGAACTGGGAGTGTAAGTTCTCTCAAGATCAGAAATCAACATCAGGCTCTCTAACAATGATATACGAAAAGGAGTTGGAGCTAAATATTTTTGCCGATTACTGACCTACAAATGCTTGTGATTTGCTTGAAAATTATCAAGTAGTATTTGTTCCCTGACAAACTTTCCTCTAGTGCCACCATGAGGTGGACATTTGTGGCTTTGAATGAAATGTTTTGACAGCTGTTGAATGAATTACCAGGTCATTTGGTATGCACATTCATGTCCACCTCAAGTTGGATGTATGTAAGTGAAGAGAGCGGAGGGGAATGGTACAGAGGGAAATCCAGGCAGTAGAGGAAGAGTCAAGACAGGCCAGAGCAGTGGCTGTGAGCCAGCAGGGCAGCTGCACTTGGTGGGACTGTGTACGATGGAAATCTCTGGGATCTCTAGGAAGCGGCCAGAGACTGCATTCAGATGGCTCTGGTTGAAAAGGGGTGAGGAGTGACGCATTCAGGCTGGCAGGGGAGAGGAGTTGGTGACACCTGAGAGACTGAGGGGGTGGTTCCAGGAAGCTGGTTCTACTGTCAAGCCCCTCGGAGGTGTCAAGGGCCAATCGAAAAAACAGAGATGAGGTGCCCACATGAAAACCCTGCAAGGCTCTGCCCTAGGTTGATGGAAGAGCGGTTTCTTATGCCAACCACCCCACAGAAGGTGCAAGAGCCAACTCCTGCTTGGTGAGGCGGCTGCGAGACAGTGTTAAAACATCACTAGAGATAACAAACCCTGCTGCACTCTGCACCTGCACCTTTTACACTTTTTTTTAGATGCCCTGTTGAAAAACTGTAATACTGTGAAATACAAAAACCATGTCAAAATTGACCTTATGATTGTCACATAAATGTGTTTAATTAAACAAGTACATTACTGTAGACACAGTTTGTTCTGCCAACAGGGCAATACAGTAAAGCTGAAAAACACAGTGGTACACAGCAAGAGTGCCACTTTGTGTTACAAAGTGGTGGGGACATAAGGGTTCAGATTAGAGGGGTGATACACGGGTCACGAGACGTGAGGATGCACGAGAACTATACGAGAAGATTTTTAACACTATTGTGAAGAAATATGAAATGCTGAGCTATATGAGTGGGGGTCTTCCCCCAGAAACAGTTCTTGCTCCAATCTATGGTGGAAATGTATTTATTTATATAAAGGGAAACAAAAAATTAAGCGGGCAGGTGACAATTCATTAATATAGAAATATAACAGAATATGATGCAGCTTATATATATATATAGCTTAAGTTACTTTTTTGGACAATTTGTTTCTTCTATTTTTAAATTGTATTGCAAGTTTTCTTTTTGTGCAAACACACCTTTCGCAAAGCATTTTCATTTGTTAGTTGTTGTTGCAAGCTATTATCCAGAACATTTTTAACAAACGCTTTCAAAAAGTTATGGGAACAAAATCAGCTATTTCAAAATGTGGTGGGGACATGTCCCCACGTCCCCAGTGTAAATGACACCTATGATACATAGTAACGATGTGAGTTACCATTTCTCTTTATGAAAGTCTGACAATAGACGCCACAGTGCTAAAAAATAAGCCATAATTGATAGCATGGTCAGTACTATCATTGTTACCTGATTTTCATTTGAAACTTGAACTCTATCTCTCTTCCTACTGCGACTACTCCACCACACCTGCAAATTCCACTTCCTTTGACATGTCTGTCATGACCTCTACTTTCCATACAGCCTTTGGTCTCTCTGATCCACGCCTGCAAATAAAAACACAGAAGTGGCATCTTTTTTAAAATCAGTTGTGAATAGATGTTTTCTGTTTTTTCAACACAGTTAATCAAATAGTTTGAGATCTTTCTATGAGATCAAGATAACTGTCTGAAAAAGGGTGTGAGAAAAAGGAAAAAGTTAACACATTTTCACATCTGCTGTGCTAAGAAGGTGATAATGAAGATCAAGTTGATCCCAGTTTCATTAAGCTTAACTCAACAATCGAGAAAAACTGTAAAGCTAATTACCATGTTAGCATGCTAACACACTAAACTAAGATGGTTAGAAGTACCTTCTTCACACATTAAAATGTGTCTTGTGTGAGCCGTTTAAAAGTGGACTGCTCTAAGTGGGTGTAAATGCACCAAAGACACATTGAGGATGCATTGAGAACTGATCCCTCAGATCACATTCGGAGGTGATCTGATATGGCCACAGTGTGTAAGCAAATGTGCCCTTAGTAAGTGGCTTTGGATAAAAGCATCAGCTGAATGAGTTAAAGTGATGTTCTCCAACTTTGTCTACTCCAGCTTTAATGAGTTATTACTTTTAGGTAAGGTTTGCCAAATTTTTTATATAAAAAATGTGAAATGATTTAATCTGCATATATTTTGACTGACAAATTCCACCCATTTGACACAACAGGCATACTGAAAGAGCTATAATTTCAGGGAAATACTTCCAGTATCAATATCCAGTCTCTACAGTACATGGGTGTCCTTGGTCAATGGACTAAAGCAGCTGATGAAGATGCATTAGAACAGGACGTCTTCTTATAGCATGTTATGTTGCGGTGTGTTTCTTAATTACTCAGGCTCTATTTTAAAACCAGGCAAAGCTGCACCAACAGTTATACTTCTTACTCTGAAAGCATATGAGCTTGTCTCCATATTTGTGGCAGGTTTGCATATAACTTATTAGCATTTTATTTTGTTTATAAAATGCTACATGATACTCCTTTATATTTTAAAAGCATAAAATATCTTAATGCCACATCCAAAATGTAATAATACACACATGATTTTCAATTTTTCATATTTTTATTGAAATCATTTATAAAATTACAAAAAGCAACGGTTCCCTTTTTTTAGTCTAAAGTTTAAGACACATAATACCCGTATTTTTGATGGGAAAAGTCAGAAAAACACATTCATGTTGAAATCTCAGCTTGATTCAGCACCCAAAATTTACATATCCTGATCAAATACCCCCTAGATGCCAAACATGAACATTTTACAGTGTTGTTGTTGACAGTTGGAATTGTATATAAGAAGGCAAGCAAAAAGAGACCCGTCTGCAAAATTAAATGCAATTATTATTAAATTAATGTTTCATTTAGTAAGAAATGCAGATGCTCAATAGAATAACCCACATGAATGAAAATAAATTTAAAAAAATTACGGTGTAGGCTACTCTAAAGACAATCTAGATTTTTTTTGTGTAAACAACGATGTAGTACAGAATAAATTTAGTAGCATCATGATGGTCTTCTGGTTAACATTAGATTTATGAAAAAGAAAGGGATTTTTTGTCAAATTTTTGTTTGCTTTATTTATCAACCAGTGCATGGAGTGCAAGTCAGAGGGAAGTGAAACAGTTGTAATCCATTTTATCAACTTCCATAAACTGTGCTAATGCACGATTGCACTAACTTGTGACTTGCACACATATATAACTACAACATGGGGTTAGTGCCAGATTGTCTAAAACAGAAACTCCATGTGAAAGCTCTATGAAATTCTAATGAAGAGGTTTAGTGTGTGAGCAGATGCCCGCCTTTGTGATAAGGGAAGCCTGAACAGACAGATTACAGATTGATACAGCTGCTCCACAAGGTTGTCTGCTGGAAACACTGTTGTTCAGGCGGTCAACTTAATTACAGAGAGGTTGCTTTGGCAAGATTCAGTCTCAGACGTTTACTTTATCCTGAAAGAAACCAAAGAAACCAAATTACAGATTGGCAAAAAACTCAGTCACTCAGAATAAAACCGGACATGTGACTCATAAGACTACAACGTAAGGGTGCAGGGTGCAGATGTAGTTCTGTTTTTACTGATTTGCTTTAACTGCATGGTTCCCTCAATGTGTGGATAAAACAAATTACATTGTGCAGATGACTCTGAACACTAACGTTTCGTAATGCAAATATACTAATGGTTGGTTTTAGTGTATATTGGCTGCAGTGTTAATGCAGTACTGTATTACACAGTATGTACACATTCTAAAAGTAGCACTGTACATCTGGTAAATTTCAATTTGAAATGACTAAAAATACATGTTAATCACCAAACCCTCATTGGTGGGATGTGATACAAACAAATATGATCAAGGAAATCCAGTTTGTGTGATAGATCAATGAGTAAGACTTATCAGACTTTGAAACACATAGTGCACAGCAGTTTTATAACACTCTAAGAAGGAAGGAATTTACAACTCTAGAATGTCATGGTAATATAATTTTATCTGTGTTTGAGATAAATGCCAGGTAAACATTTCACAAAAGTATTGTACCAAGAATGTGTAGTTACACATATTCTAGCGCCTTGCTGGATGAGGCTGCGTTATTACGCTGCAAAAGTCGAGCTAGGTGCGAATCATTTTCTCTGACAGCTGGAAGCTAAAGCTTAATCTAATCAAAACAGATTATGAACTTCCTGATTTGAAAATTCATCCACGACAAGAGTTCCCAATCTATTTCCTTTAAAGTCAAAGTAGTCAGGTGTATTTAAATCAGCCTGATGCCGCAGGTTAAACAAGTTAACTGCTGTGTCATTGCATAAGACTTAAACTGATAGGGCAACATCAAGGAAGTGGTAAGCGCAATGGTATGACATCATGGTGCACTATTGTTTCAGTCATTCAATGTCCAATCAGGCAAGATAGTTTGAAAAAACAATGGAAGAGGAAGCACTGTGACTACATAATGATTTCTTGTAAGATGAGAGAGGGTAATGACAAGAAAAAGAAACTCATCTGTGGTGACTGAAAAAGGCATTCAATGATGAAAATAAAAAAAGGTTTTATTTTTGAAGATTCAAAGACACCAAATGTCTGATTGAAATCTTCTTATTCTCCACCTAACATTGTTGGTGAAATTTCAGTTATGTTTATGAAATAAATGAATTTCATTTATATTGCACAATTTCATAAATTACATTAAATTGTTATCATAAGTTGTTCATAAAAATATATTCCCTGTGGTGGAACAATGTGAAAAGGTAACATCCTGGGTTGACAACATTTACTTTGCGCAGTATTTGCAATGCTTGCACCACTGGGTTTGGTGTATACAAATAGATGTCATAAATATCATCAGGTGCAAAGTACTGGTGCTTGACCCTTGCAACAATCTAATATAATAATATGCCTAAGATGCTGCACTTTGATCAAATTAAAATGCAATTAGAGTGAATTGATATACTTTGTTATTTCTGTTTAGTAGTACTGTAACAGCAATTGGACCTGTGCAAGTGCAAAAAACAAGTAAAGCTTTCTTACCCATCCACCTTGCTTAGTCACCCATGTGCCAACACGCCTGTTAAGGAATGCAGTCATGGCACTTTGGATTTGATTTTTCAGCTCTGGGCACGATTTCTTGACATAAAGCCCGAAGGTCACCGAGGCCCTGATCAGCTGCATCTCTGGAGCCACTTCAGCTCTCTGAGCGATATAAGTCTGACACAAGACATCCACGCCATTGCTAAACGCTGCTTCTACGGCCTGAGGAGAGATGAGATAGGGCAGGAAATTCAATATGAAAGACATCATAGTAGACATGAAGACATCCACCTTTAACTCTCCAGTCAACTCCTTTTAAAAGTCTGGAAATGGAAAAACACTTTCTGGCTTAATGTTGGATGTATTTCCAAATTTTGTTTGTTCTCTTTTACACCTGTTTAATATTTTTCTGAAATATTCCAGAAGTAAAAATTCATGCAGTATTGAGGTACTGGTGCCTGAGGCAAGTCAGCCACAGTGCAGTGTAATGAGTTTTTCTTGATCTTTTACCACAATTCTGACAAGAAATGTAGATATGATAGACATGCATTGTATCTTGACCAGCCATAGTAATCGCTTTTTAATTGATTTTTCCTACAATATCCATACAGGGCACACAACCAGAGTTCGGTTAAGTTTTGGGAACTGAAGCTAAAATAGCCGACATGGCTACGGGGACAGGCAAAAGAGTTGAGAGATGACTCTTTCCTAGTTCAAGCAGTAGATAAATACCTTGATGAAGATTTAAATAAATGTGTTGTACAGAGTCATTTCACCCAGATTACAAGAGGTAATCTGGTATCTGGCAGTGGCGCTCAGGTTCTGAAATCTCAATTTCTGAGATTTTTGCCATCACCCCTGGTACAATTAATGTAATTTCAAGCTGAAAATTACATTTCCAACAGAGTTTACCAGCAGAGTGTCTTTCCAGGAACAGCCCCATCCCTTAGTGTCAAAAGTTACAAAATTGTTTCTATGAGAACTGCCTCAAAACATGGAAAGATAAAACTACAAGTATGTGCATAGCTGAGAAACCCTGGAAAGAAATGAGTTGGTGAACTGATACTGTAACACATTGTCTAGTATTGCTGTCATTACTAGTGAAACTATATTTCAACCTGTTTGCGGTCACACAACAAAATCATCAACTGTAGTTTCCCAAAACTAAAGAATATACATAACCTCTTATCTTATGAATGCCACTGGTGGATTAAGATATAAAAAATTATCAGTGTGTGTGTGTGGGATAGCAGATAGCAGATAGCTGGTAAAGACGCTACATTTTGGCTACAACAAGTAGAAAGCAAACAGTGCTTCCTCTACCCATAAGTGTGAAAGAATATACATAACCTCTAAACATGTGAATGCCATTGGTGGATTAAGATATAAAGTATTATCAGTGTGTGTGTGTACCTCTTGGGCTGCTGCTTGCTTCAGGTCACTCAGTGCAGCTTTAAATTTGTAGTCGTCGTTCAGGGCATCAGCCACACATCTCAGTTTATCAGCTATCAAAACAGGGTCAAAAGCATCTAAAAAATAAACACAGAAGCATATATCGTTGGTGTCTGAAAATGAATATGCTCTTACTGTAACGTTAGCTGACGTTGCACCGACACTGTACAGACGGTGTTAGGACTCTCTTTCTCACACACACACATTAGCACATTATATCCTTCACGAATAAAACGCCGAACTAACCCCCACTGTCAGTCTCCAGGCAAGCATCTAATTTACGACCTTTAATATCTTCCTCGTCGTCAAACAGATATTTAATTATTTCAGCTGTTTGCCACTCGACTGTACTTTCAGTTGGAGCCATTGTTACACAAGAACATCTGAGAGAGCGCGCAGCCGTAAGAGGAGGCCGGAGGGGCGGTTACTCTTCCGGTGTGCTTTCTTTCTTTCTCTTTCTCCACAGCCCTAGGCTATATAAAGAAACTCACAGCTCACTTGTAGGTTTTGCATTCAGTTTTTCAAAAATTGGCCACGCAACTGTAATTTCAACCTCAATCATTTATAAATTTTTGGATCTATGTAAAAAAAAAAAAAAACAGAAGAAGAAGCAGGTTCTGCAGATGACAGCAAATGTATGCATGTACCAGAGCTGAGGGAAATACACCATTTGGCCATCTGTTTGTTCAGTTGAAATGGTGGCTATATAGCTCTACATTGAGGCGAGGAAAATCAAATCAATATGTGCCTTTTAGTGTGTTTATTTTAGCAATTTGTAAGAGGAAGCCTGTAATTGTACAGGTTAACTAGGCCTATGCTTCCTCCGCCACAGGAGGAAGCCTGAACATCTGGCTTATTTCCAGGTATCAGCACCAATATTGGGCCATGAATATTACAAAGACCTCCGGAGTGTATCCATGTTCCCAGGGACCTATCTTCTCTAACGCCCTAACCCTAGAACTGGGGAAAATAGGACCCTGGGAACATAGGACCCTTTGTCATGTTCCCATTATGTGCAATATAAATCTGGGGAACATAGGACCTTGGGAACAGGAATGATACCAAGAGCTTTAGTGGACTGAGGCCACATGCAGAGACCCTGGGAACATAGGACCCTTTGACAGTGTTCATATTTTGAACCGGGAGGACAGATGGTTTGAAAGAGGAGTGAAAGAGGCCATCACTTAACGGAGGGGGAGCGCTAAGACAACACCTATCCCCCTCCTACATTGCCGGCCCTTCACCACATTTGTGGTGGTGATCTTTTCTGTTTTTATAAAGCAAGTGTTCCTGGTTTTAAATTGTCATCTTTACTCCGCCTCCTCTTAATTTCTTTTTTACTCCTTCTTAGAAACGTGTGTATATTTTTGTGCAGAATACCACTTCATCTGCTGTTATCTACCGAACGGCTAATGGCAGTCGTTCAGACTTGGCCTCACGTGACTCCAACTACAGCCGTTTCAACAGCCAGGAGCACTAACAAACAAATGGTATCTAACGCTTTGATAATGACACCATAGGTTAAATCAGTCAGTCAGTACTGAAGAAGCTCCTTGGATGAGAGGCAAAACATCTTCAAGTATTGTCAAAGGAGTCCAGTTGCCCTTGATTTAAACCTCCTTAATGAACTGTAATAAAACTGACTAAAACTACATCCAGTCTGAAGCCTGATAATTATTGCAAGTGACAACATTATTGTTATTCTGCAAATGCAGCTCAAAAAGTAGCTAGGTGTTTGTCTCTAAATAAAAAGAAGATATACATTATAAAAAGTTAATTTTGTTGGTTAAGCGAGTGTTAAGATGCTAAGACAGTAACTTTGAATGACAGATAGAAACAGTAGCTCACAGACGCTACTGACTCTCATATGCTAATGTTATTTTTGTTGCTCCCATCAGGGGAACTCCACGCAGAGCACTGGCAACATAAATTATTTCTGAAAGCCAGGCCGGAAGTATACTCAAGACTTTATCATTTGACTACTTTTATTAGTTTTTTTAAATACAATTTGAAATACAGTTCGATATATTTCAACAAAATCCCATCACACAAGTAACCCCGACAACTTGTACCATTAAAATGTCCAATATGACATAGCAAACACAAGTTTGATGTATGATAATTACTTTATAAACACATAAAGGATACAAATGAGGTAAGAAAATAAAATAAAGGAAGGGGTGCAAAAATACAATTAAATATTTTTAACCAGATTTTACAAACAATCACCCGAGGGACGGTCAACCCCCACCTTCTCCAGGAGATGGCGACATTCACCCACTAATGTAGGTCTTAGAAGTGCGCCACCCCACCCTCATTCACACATACACTGTGACAGTGAAAATAAAATGAAGGGGATCACCACAACAATTTTACTTTTCCCATAGCATCTGGATTATTTACATGCCCAATTATGACAGGTGGTCACGTGTATCGGGAAGAACCTGCTGTGCACACATATCAAGATGAGTACATGCACAGCAAGCAGCACCGTAAGACCACTGTAACACAAAACGCATAGACACTAACAAATGTTTTTCATCATCAAACTGACTGGTTCAATCACCATTATCACGGAGTATTTACATCTCGATCCAAAAATGACTTGTCTACAAACTGAACCAACTATGCATGTGCATGTGTGCTTTTGCCTTTGTGCAGTGACCTCCACTGTAGGCCAGAGGCATAAAATAAATTATTCAGTTCTGATACTATCGGGTGATTAAAAGTGTCTCTTGCTGGATCTCTGTCAACACTAATAATCCTAAAACTAAGATTAATTAATAATAACCCAGATTTTGAATTGTGTCACAAGCCAAGTCAGACTAATTTAAAGTATGAGTGAATCTGTTTTAGTTTTTATAAATCTTTTAGTAGCCAAGACAAATAGCACCTATGCTGGGAGCAGACTGTCAGGGAAGATGAAAACAGTGGTTCATCCACACACTGTAGGCTACTCTGGTATGTCAGAAAATGAGATGAAAATTGGGTTTCCCAGTCATGCAATTCCATTTCCTCAAGAATAAAGTCTTGATTAGGAATCATGCACCAGGATAATCAGCAGGGATGTCACAGTCACTTCCTGATTGTCTGACACACTAAAGTCAGTGTGATGGCATACACACACACACACACACACACACACATTGGGTTTCCAAGTCGCACATTAAATTAATATCATCAAAGCTCATTTACTTGTCCATAACAGGACTACCAAACGTTATCCCACACTACATCCATTGATGCAGGAAGAGGTGCTATGCAACAGTACCCATGGGTCGGACTGGTCATCATGCAAATATGAAGATTGAATATGACATTGAATATAACTCCAACTACATTATGAAGAGATCACAGAATTAATTTGGTTTACTTATTTGTGAAATTATAACAGCAACACATAGAGTTTTGAGCCTCTTCAGTGAAAACCTTCAGAAACCTTTAACAGGAAAAAATTTGCTAGGGTAAGGAAAAACGGTCTCATTAGTAAGTGAAACCAATTAAAAAGCAGAAGTAAAATGCAATGTCTGGAAACTCATTTAAGAATTTGAAATGGTAGCTGATGTAAAGACAACATGGATACCAATAGACCCAATAGATATTCTTGTGAAGGCACATTAGGCTATCAGTGTCTTGCTCAAGGACACCTAGACATACAGTAAGAGGCATGAGAGGAGATTGATGGACTAGTGGAGGTACGGGGTGAATCAGGTAAAACCTTGACACCATCACCGTTTAATGTTAAATTGAGAGTGCCTTCGCTGTGGTATCACCATAAAATGAAGCTGGTTTGAGAGTGGATGGTGTTAGTGCTGCTGCCAGCAGCATCAGTTTATTTTCTGGGTACATGGTTGTAGGACCAAAGGGAGTCATTTCGTGGCTTTTAAATCAGCATTCAGAGGAAATGAGAAACCAGAGAAGAGAGGCTTTCAATTATTTTCAGCTTAGCTGGGATCCTCTCATCTGGCTGTGTGTAATGAAACACCTGATCAATAGTTGCAGGTGGTGTCGATATTCCTCCAATGCTGGTGCTAGTGATAGCGATGGTTACCAGCATGTCATTCTGCATTATTCCAACTTATTTCACCTTTGTGCTTGTTATCCTTGAAGTTTTAACAAAACACTTGGTCCTGGTTTTAAATTGTCATCTTTACTCCCTATCTCCTCTAAATTTCTCAATCATTCCTTTTAAAAAACAACTAATGTGCATATATTTCTGTGTGAAATACTACCTTTAGTGTGTTATTGTGTCCACTTTGTCTGCTGTTATCTGCTGAACAAGTGTTCAAATAATAGAGTGAAGCCTGCTGAGCAGTGGTGGAAAGTAACCAAGTACATTTGCTTAAGTACTGTACTTAAGTACAATTTTGAAGTGCATGTACTTTACTTGAGAGGGAAATGTACTTTTATTTGACAACTTTAGTGACTATTTACTTTGCAGGTTCCGATTAATAATACAAAATAAAATCGGCAACTAAATTACTATGTTTTATCATAAGTTAAGATAGGGTAAAACTATTGATCCCGAGGTCGAAATTTACTCGCTCTCTCTCTCTCTCTCTCTCTCTCTCTCTCTATATATATATATATATACATACACACACACACACACACACACACACACACACACACACAGTATCTCACAAAAGTCAGTACACTCACATTTACATTTACTCATTTGGCAGACGCTTTTATCCAAAGCGACTTACATTTGAGGAACAACATACAATCATTAACAGCACAAGATCTACAACTGACAATACATATTAATAAAAGCAGCAATAAATGCTAGTAAGGCTAATGGCACATATCGCATCAATGGGGTAAATACCTTGGGAAAGAAGTTAGAGTTAACAAAAAGTGCAATCAATACAAGGTAATTGTAGGGGATACAAGAAGAAGAGCACAGAAAGTACATGTTAGATGTTAGGAGTTAGAGGTGTTATAAGAGGAAGTGTTCTCAGAAGAGATGAGTTTTCAAGAGCTTCTTGAAATTAGAGAGGGACGCCCCTGCTCTGATGGTAGCTCGTTCCACCATCGTGGTGTCACAGATGCAAACAGCCGGGACTGGGATTGCTTTGTGTGAAGGGATGGCAGAGCCAGGCTGCGTTCGTTGGAGGAGCATAGTGGCCGAGAAGGAACATAAACTTGTATTATGGAGATTTATCAGGATTTTTATCAGAAAAATAAAGGTTCTAACTGGAACCAAAAATGGTTCTTAGGAGTGATGCCATAGAAGAACCATTTTTAGTTCCAAGAAGAACCTTTTAGCAAATGGTTCTTTAAAGAACCATTTCTGCAAATGCTTTGTTGAGGAACCTTTAGGGGTTCATTAAAGAACCATCAAAAAATGGTGCCTTAAAGAACTTTAGCAAAAATGCAACTGCAAATGCATTTCAATAAAGTTCCTTGGGGTCCCAATTGGTTTATTAAAGAACCCATTTTAAATGGTTCTTTAGTAATTTTTAAGACTAAATTGTTCTTTAAGCATTTTAATACTAGTTATTAAGGGCAGGTTGAAAAACAAGTACATGAACATAAATGTTAGCTGTTTATTGACATTTCAGATAAAGCACAGGAGAAGTCCAAACAAACAGAAATCAGTCACTGTGATGGAGAACATAACTCCCTAAAATGTCACTATTACAAATTACTGTTTGTCAGCTATTGGCATACACTGTTACACATTCTGTGCAAAACAAGTTTTCGGGGGTTCTGTAGGGTTCAGGGACTTTAAACTAAGACATTTTACATGTAACATTGTACTTTAATACCCATTTCACAGGACCACAATACAGCCAAAGCATGAACATGAATATATATACGTATATATATAAAGAGGTGGTATTATGCTTTTTGGCTTTTTCCCTCTCCTTTATTGAGTTATATAACTTTTTTGTGCATGTAACAGGTTTGCAAAGTGAAAAAGCCCAAAGTCCAGCCCAAAGGGAGTTCCCATCTCCCACAGAAAGCTCTGCTCTGAACCGCTTGAAAACAGCTCGTTTGTAGTCCAGCTCTTCACTTCCTTTACTTGTGACTTCACAATGAAAACGCGTCATAAAGCCAAGCGGCTAGCGGGGTCAGGCACGCCCTCAAACCAAGCTAGTCTGAGCAGAGGCCCTTTGGCTCATCTTGCCTTTGTTTGGTTTTCCATTGTAGAAATGTTGTACCTGTACCTGTTTCCAGGTACTTTTTTTCGTATCACCTCACCTCCGTTGAAGTTCCAAGCGAGCTGAGGGATACTAAAATGTAACGTGAAAACACGACAGACTGCTGATTGGTCAGAGAGAATATTCACTATTCACTGCATCATCATTGCGTGCGCCAGACAGAGGCCCGCAACAGAAAGTTTTATATTTTACACTTTTCGTATGTAATTTCATCACTAAATCCACTTCTGAGAAGTTTTGAGGTGAGAAATCAACTGTGTAGATTTTGGATATTGACAGTTTTACGAGAAGTGATGGCAGAACAAAAATGTGCTTGAATATTTTCGGAGTTGAGGAGCTCTGCAAGTGGCTGCGGGGGATGCCTGTGCCAACCTGCGGGAGGAGCATGTGAGGCCGGCCAGCCACCGGCTCACAGAGCCCTCTGCTCCCGCCGTCACACAGACCGCTGCAGCAACAACGGCAGAGGAAAACACAGCTGGAAGGTTTTCATACCGCTTATCTGTCTTTACATTCTGAGTAAGGTTGAAACGTTTTAACTTAAAAAAGAGAAAGCTGTGTGGATCGCTGGTGTGTGTGTCGCATTGAACATTACGTTGCGACAGTTGTGTGTGGCGTCGCTCGTCGACCTCTGGGTACTATCTGCAATAGAAAACGGAGCAGGGCCGAGTAGAGTCGAGTCTATTGATTTGCGCTACGGTAGCATTTTTCGACAAGGCAGCATAGATCGTCACACCGGCAACAGTTCAACGTTTAGTCCTGATGGTAAGATGTGGAACAATGATGTTGTGTGGTTGTGGACTTGAGTAACTTACATCAACTGCTAGGTTACGGTCGCAGTCTGAAGCGGCTTTGATTTGGATCACACTACCTTGTTTCTTACGGCCCGTCCTTCTCTGCTTCTGATTGGCTAGTAGTCCTTACCTGGGAACTGCGCATGTGCAACTCCCAACAAAGATTTTGTACAAGTAAGATGCATCACTCTGTAGCTCAAGAGCGGAGCGTACAACACAGGGTGAAAAGAGGAGCTGCAGCAATGTGCAGTATGAGAAAAATATGGTGTTTCTTTAAATTTAAACCTTTCTGGTACAACCACAACAAATGAGCATAATACCACCTCTTTAACAACAGAGATACGGACTGTCATACTAATTTTCCGATAGTGATCCCATCACATTAACTTAGCTAACGTTAGCTGTCGGTTAGCTGTTAACGTTACAGACATAGTTACAGAGCTTATTTCAGGAACATTGCCAAACAAGTACATTTAAGGTCTAACGTTAACAAGTTGACACTTAAAGTGAAATTCTTACCTCTTCTCGCCACAGGAACCAGGTAGTTCATACTACAGCTCTATAACGTTAAGCAGGAGTAAAGACCGCTGGTGCGAGTTGAGCGATGCTATAACGACTGCAAGCTATTTTTATCACTGCGCCTGTGGGTTGACGATGAGGTGCGCTCGCTACTGTCTCCTATGTGCGGACCTTACAGGCAGTGCACGCACTCCTCAATGTGTGTTATTTTTGTTTCCGCCCCCCTTACTCATGAGTGAGCAGTTATCTCTTTGCAACCGTCTGCAACGTATGTCAGACTAGATGAACGATTGGATGTTACTTCTTGAATAAAAAGACACCTAACCTTAAATAAACTAACATTGTTATTAAACGGTTTTAAACTATTTTACACATATAATTTGAAGTTATAAGAAATATCTCCCACCATACCAGTGTGTGTGTCTAAATTATTAAAGGAGTAAAATAACATAATTTAAAAAAATAACAGTTGTTTCAATTATCAAGTGTATCTTGACAATAAAGCAAGCATATATTAAATATTAATTCTATTCAATTCAATTCAGTTTTATTTATATAGCGCCAAATCACAACAACAGTTATCTCACAGCGCTTTTCATAAAAGAGCAGGTCTAGACCGTACTCTATGATGCTATTTACAGAAGCCCAACAGTTTCCACCAAGAGCAAGCACTAGGCGACAGAGGCAAGGAAAAACTTCCTTTTAAGAGGCAGAAACCTCGAGCAGAACCATGGCTCAGGGTGGGCGGCCATCTGCCTCGACCGGTTGGGGTGAAGGAGAGAGAGAGAGAGAGAGGGATGGAACGAGAGAGAGAGAGGTGAGGGAGGCAGACTACACAATATACACAAAGAAGTACAGACAGTGAAGGTGATGTTGCTATAGACTAAATGAAAAATGGTACAGATATATACAGTAGTGTTAATGATAATAATCGTAATGTTAACGATTATAATAACAATAATAACAATAGGACTAGTAATAATTGTAGCAGAGGGTGTCGAGCAGGAACACGGGGGCAGCAAGTGACCCACAACCACAGATCCAGATTCCACAGCTCCAGAGCCAGAAACACCTGCAGGAAGTGATAGGAGGAGAGAGAGGAGAGGGTCGAGAAAGCACAAGACTACGGGAAAGGGGAGAAGTCGAGTTAGTAACATGCATTATGGGATGAGGTTGCATACAGAGGGAGAGAAAGTAGAGGAGAGAGGAGCTCAGTGCATCATGGGAAGTCTCCCGGGAGTCTAGGCCTATAGCAGCATAACTAAGGGATGGTTCAGGACTCACCTGAGCCAGCCCTAACTATAAGCTTTATCAAAGAGGAAAGTCTTAAGCCTACTCTTAAATGTGGAGATGGTGTCTGCCTCCTGAACCCAAACTGGAATCTGGTTCCACAGGAGAGGAGCTTGATAGCTGAA
>NC_060167.1:25505742-25508275 GCF_021292245.1 Micropterus dolomieu
GGGACGGCTACCACAGTCTAACTCAGGCCGTTCCGCACCGACTACCAGGGACTGGCTAGCTACAGTAGCTAAAGACTGATCTACCAAGGTGCGGAGCCGGACTTCTAAATCACTGAGCCTCGCCTCCATGTCTATAAATAAACTACACTTATTACACGTACCATTACCGCTAAAGGAGGCAGAGGAGTAACTGAACATCTGACACACCGAGCAGGAGAAAGTAGGAGAGAGAGAGGGAGAAGGAGAAGCCATCGCTAGCTGCTAAGCTAAAGTCGCTAACGGCTAAGCTAAAGTACTGTAGCGTCAGCTACCAAAACTTTAGAACAACTATGAGATTGAACAGCAGTCACTAAAAGATGGAAAGAACTGTGAGTGCTTAGGCAAAATTACTGTAAAGAATAAGTGTTTAGCGGACAGTTGGCCGCTGTAATCAAACAAATGTAACTGTTATTTAGCGAGAGCAGCACAACACGGTACCAACACACAAGCACCGGAAACGGAAATGAGTCGACACGCTTACCGCAATACGTCAGCAATACGAATCCTGAAACAATTCTATAATGTAAACTGAATTAAGCATAAAGCTAGTCATCAGTTTATGCTTAATATTTATTGATTTTGTTTGTGTGTTGTCTACGCTACAGGCCTATGTGTTTTTTTTGTTTCCACAATCAGTTAGCCAACCAACCCAAACAATTGAGACATGGTTTTATTTTTCACATAGTGATGCAATGATTAGTTCATTAGTCAATTGACAGAAAATAAATCAACAACTATTTTGATAATAGGACTTGAAAGTCGTTAATATTTAAGCAAAAAAAGTCTAATGTAAGAATTTGCTGCATTTAATTATAATAGTCTACATTTAAATTTTCTGTTCTGGACTGTTGGACAGACAGAACAACGTGTTTTAAGATGTCAACTTGGGATTTGGGAAATTGTGATGGGCACTTTTCAGTGTTTTGTGAAGTTTAAAGACCAAATGATTAATTGAGAAAATAATTAGCAGATTAATCTATAATGAATGTAATTATTAGTTGGCCCACAACCTGGCCCCGGATAAGCGGTTGAAGATGGATGGATGGATGGATTAGTTGCAGCCTAAATCTCATTCTATTAGGCTATTTGCCACCAAATAACTCCAAAAGCAAGGAAGAACCTTTATTACTTTGAAGAACCACATAAAGTACACAAAGAACCATCCCCGAACCATCTTCAGTTGGTGGTGATTCTTTGTAGAACCAGACAGTCATTTGAAGAACCAGTTAAGAACCATTATTTTTTATATTTCTGAGTGTACACCCCTCACATTTTGTGAATATTTGATTATATGTTTTCATGTGACAACACTGAAGAAATGACACTTTACTACAATGTAGTGAGTGTACAGTTTGTATAACAGTGTAAATTTGCTGTCCCCTGAAAATAACACATCACACAGCCATTAATGTCTAAACCACTGGCTACAAAAGTGAGTACACCCCTAAGTAAAAATGTCCAAATTGCGACCAATTAGCCATTTTCCCTCCCCGGTGTCATGTGACTCATTAGTGTTACAAGGTCTCAGGTGTGAATGGGGAGCAGGTGTGTTAAATTTGGTATTATCGCTCTCACACTCCCTCATACTGGTCACTGGAAGTTGAACATGGCACCTAATGGCAAAGAACTCTCTGGGGATCTGAAAAAAAGAATGGTTGCTCTACATAAAGATGGCCGAGGCTATAAGAAGATTGCCAAGACCCTGAAACTGAGATGCAGCACAGTGGCCAACACCGTACAGCTCAAGAAGTGCTCAGCGTCACATCCAGAGGTTGTCTTTGGAAAGTAGGCGTATGAGTGCTGCCAGTATTGCTGCAGAGGTTGAAGGGGTGGGGGGTCAGCCTGTCAGTGCTCAGACCATATGCTACACACTGCATTAAAGTTGTCTGCATGTCTGTCATCCCAGAAGGAAACCTCTTCTAAAGATGATGCACAAGAAAGCCCGCAAACAGTTTGCTGAAGACAAGCAGACTAAGGACATGGATTACTGGAACCATGTCCTGTGGTCTGATGAGGTCAACATAAACTTATTTGGTTCAGATGGTGTTAAGTCTGACCACAGATCTGACCACAGATGTATTGTTTTTAGCTGTGATTCGCCTGTTACTCATGCCGCCTCACCAAGCTCCGTGTGTTGTCGCATCTTTAATGAACAAAGTGTTTCAAAGTTTTGCGCATTCTTTCTGAGCCAAAGCCAACACCTGTCTGATTCCAACACCAACAATCTGGTCGATCACTTCAATCATATCTGCTTGTCGTCACTAAATATTACTGCTCCTCTAAAGGTTAGGCCTACGTCTAAAGCTAGTAAGCAACCCTGGATAAATGACAGCATTCGCAGCCTCAAAAGGGAATGCAGAAAAGCAGAGCGCAGATGGAAAAAATCCAGTCTCCAAGTCCATTACCTCAGTCTGAAGGATTTATTAATTAACTACAATAACATGGTTAAGGATGCGAGAACACACTATTTTTCCTGAACTCATTACTACACATA
>NC_060167.1:25508375-25524955 GCF_021292245.1 Micropterus dolomieu
AACCAGAACAAAGAAATATGACCACATTACTCCTATTTTAGCTTCATTACACTGGCTCCCAGTATGTTTTAGAATTGACTTTAAAATTCTATTGATCACTTTTAAAGCTCTTCATGGTCTCTCGCCTTGTTATATTTCTGACCTTTTAGTCCCATACGCACCAGCACGTACCTTGAGATCCTCGGGCAGAGGTCTGTTGTCTGTTCCAGAGTCTCGACTGAAAACTAAAGGGGACAGAGCGTTTTCTGTCAGGGCCCCGAGGCTCTGGAACAGCCTGCCCGAGGAAATCAGGTCGGCTGAGTTGGTGAACTCTTTTAAGTCCCTTCTTAAAACATACTTTTATAGGAGAGCCTTTCCCGATCTTATTTGACTTATCTTATTTTATCCCTTTTATTTTATTGTATTTTACTAATTTTATATAAAATTTTCATGCTCTTATCTTTTTTGTATTATTCTTTACACTTGTTAAAGCACTTTGTAACTTGTTTTTGAAAAGTGCTCTACAAATAAGGATTATTATTATTATTATTATTAAGTGTGTGTGAGGTTGCAACCAAGTGAGGAGTACAAAGACAAGTGTGTCTTGACTACAGTCAAGCATGGTGGTGGGAGTGTCATGATCTGGGGCTGCATGAGTGCTGCCGGCACTGGGGAGCTACAGTTCACTGAGGGAACCATGAATACCAACATGTACTGTTACTGAAGCAGAGCATGATCCCCTCCCTTCGGAGACTGGGTCACAGGGCAGTATTCCAACATGATAACGACCCCAAACACACCTCCAAGACAACCACTGCCTTGCTAAAGAAGCTGAGGGTAAAGGTGATGGACTGTCCAAGCATGTCTCCAGACCTAAACCATATTGAGCATCTGTGGGGCATCCTCAAACGGAAGGTGGAGGAGTGCAAGCTTTCTAACATCCACCAGCTCCGTGATGTTGTCATGGAGGATTGGAAGAGGACTACAGTGGAAACCTGTGAAGCTCTGGTGATTTCCATGCCCAAGAGGGTTAAGGCAGTGGTGGAAAATAATGGTGGCCACACAAAATATTGACACTTTGGGCCCAATTTGGACATTTCACAGGAGTGTACTTACTTTCTTTGCCAACAAAATAAAAATATGAACCTGAAAATGAGCATATGACCACTTTTACTTGCACAAAACTCTTGCTCAGCAAAGATAGGAAATAGGCTACAATCAAATTGTTTATTTCAACCAGTATGAATATTATTATTATTAGTATAAAAATTTGGCTTTTTTCTTCTCTCTTGTAACCATAACGGTACATCTGTATTCTTTCTGTAAAATGAACTGAACAATTGTGGCGAATCTGGCGAATCTAACCAATCTAACGTTGTGTAGCATGTCCATATTGAGAAAAGTTTTAACATTTATATTTGTATGCACAATCTAAGCAGCTTTGAACTAGCTCAAGAGGGAAACCTGGTGGTCTTCAATAGGTTTAGTACCTCCAGAGAACACCCAAGGCATTTAATTGAGACCTGCGTTTTAGAAATAGGCCATTCTGCTTGTGTAGCTTTTATTTTTGGTAATTTAAGTATATTTTAATGCTAATACTTTTTGAAAGTAAATTTTGAATGCATGACTCTTACTTGTAATTCTGCAGTGGTATTGCTATTTTTACTTGAGTAAAATATCTGAGTTCTTCTTTCACCACTGCTACACTCCGTACTCCACTTGCTGTATCAGCTATCAAATGCACCTTATGCAATGAGACGGGCTATTCAGACTGCCACTCTAACATTAGATATACCAACTGCTGCTGCTCCTTTGCTAGCTAGCACTGCTATAACTTTGTTGCAAATCCACTTATTCCATCTGCTGCAGGTTCAGTCATCATTTAATTTCTAGCATGCCCACCAACCATCTGATCACGTGGCTTCATAAAGGTTTGAAAAGGAATGATTGCGTTTGTGCTGCTGCCAGCTGCTCTTTTGCTTGTATTAAAGCTGTTTGGCCTCACTTCAAGCCAGAATATTTCTTGTTTGTGCTGTGACAGCTCTTCCCACAGAATTTACCCTCTGCTCAGATACCTGGGGCTCCACACCAATAAGGTAAGTTCTTTCTGTTTGTGCTAGTATGCATGGCAAGAATGAACATAGCTTGGCAATATGAGGCTGAGGTGATCTATTTACGATGTCTTGGTGTCTGCCCATGTTTACGATGTCTTGATGTCTGCCCATGTGCAGTACTACTTGGAGGTAGTTTTTGACACATTTATGATGCCTCATTGCGGTGCTTGCCTGCTGTTAATTGGTAAGGTATAAATATTCAGTTATGGGCTGAATTGATTTCCCTGCAGGTTGTTACCTTTGCTTATCCCACTGCACTCAGGTTGCTAGTAAAAGGTTTATTTTAAATATTGGCTTTAGGGATGTAAACTATTGTCTGGACTAGCGAACAGCTCAATTACATGATTATTTCCATGTGATATTGACTTTAGGGTAACTCAACATGGCTTCTGACTGTTGCACATGGGACATTATTTCCTCAACACACTTTATAGCTAAGAGAAATATTTCAACTCAGTGTCTTGGATCAATGTTTTGGCTTGCTTTACTATTGTGACAAAGTGGGTTTGCTTATCACTTGTCCCATACAGGTTATTATCTATAGCACACCTTCTAGTTTATACAAGTGTTTATTTTTTGTAATTTACCATAACTTGTGTAAAAATGCATCACTTACTTTTCCAGGTTGTTTGTTATGTTACAGTCTATAGCAAAGCATATTTTGGTTATTATAAATAAATGTGTAAATATCCCTGACCTGTTTTCTAGTCAGTTGGAGCGGAGTGAACTGGTAACTGAGTTCCAAATGTTAAGAGATTTCTTGGTGTTAATGTTGTTCAGAATGGGATGAGCTGAAGCAGTTTGGGTGTGAATTGCACATCCTATAAAAATGGTGGGATTTGTGCTCCCGAGGGCGAAAAAAAGGTGAGGCTGTGCTGCTGTGAACACTTGCCTTTTGTTAACGTTGCTATGAGTTTAATGAGTTATTTTCTTAGGTCTGTTTGTTTGTTGAGTTATCAGTGTACTGCAGACCACTCTAAATAAAACAATCACCTCTGGGAACATATGATGTTGGAGTCTGCCTACCTACCGCCTTCCTAGGCACTCTGGTCAGGCAACACCACAACTATTAATATCATAAATACATATACTGTAAACTGCTTAGCTCCTGTTTTACAGTTTATACTGCTACTACAGTATACCATCTTATATCCAAGTACTGAAAGTTCTCTGCTTATTCCACTACATAACAAAAGAAAAGATTGTCTGCTTCAAGTTCTTGCCAAAGGATGAAGAAACTATATTTTGTTAACAGTTCTTCTGTGTGGAAAACATGTACGTAGTGTTCGTGACCTCACCCACAGGTTTCTGAAGAGCGCTGTGAAGCTCAGTGTGTGCGGCTTGGCTCCCGGCAGCTCAGGCAGTCACCATCTCGGCACTTTTGGCAACTTTTGGGGACTTTCGGGGACTTTCTCTGATGACATTCATATCATGAAATATTTCCTGCATGCATATATATATATATATATATATATATTTATTTAGAAATGAGCATTACATACAGTATCAATAGACACCATAACAAGTTGTTCCCTTGTTATTTTGGATTCAAAGTCCAATGCAGTGGCGAGGGTGCAGCTCATGAATAATTGAGCACAGACTGGATGATTGACAGTGAGGTTACATGATAACTTTTCCTTGACGGTAAATATAATGACTCATCTTATAATTGTGTATTTTGGTTTGTTTGTATTTTGGACTTCTCAAGGATCACACACTCATCACAGCGGCCTCTTCCCCTCCTCTTTATATACAGTACCAAACAGTGTAGCCCTCCAGTGCCGATTGTACAATTAGGGTACTGTATGGCTTATTCTTAATACATTTTTAATTGCCCGTGGTGTTGATGAATTAAATATACCCTCATGTTAACCCTAAAATCCCAAAGTTTGTTAAATTATGAACATTATAGTTCTGTTCTATAAAATGTAAAACCCTTAAATGCTGTGGTCACATATTGATGTTGTAGCATTTTTCCACATGTTGGCTATTTCTGTTGGTGTATATCTTTTGAGTAAGACTGAAACTTTTTTTGGCTTCAGTGTTACATCTGAATATCTACAGACATTGTGACCTCTCTGTGTCACCTCACATGTATTATGTCGCATGAAGCTTGAATGGGAGAGAGGGAATTGGGGGTTTGCGGGATGAAAGTTGCTGCCCTTTTTGTCTGGGTATGAGTGCCCTTTTCAAATGGCAAATCAAAACATTTTTCCTTATTTGTAGAACAAATGTCATAAATGATACCAATTTAGCCAATATGTTTTGTTTTACTTTATATTCAAAAGGTGGTTGTAAATCCTGCTCAGGATGAGCTCAGTTTTCATCAACAAACAACATAAGGGGAATATTTAATACAATTTGAGTCAGAATTATTATTTTATTATTAATTATTAACTTTCTCTAGACTTCCGCACCCATTAGTAGACAAAGACACAATCAGATAAAGGTCAACAATTAATCTGGAAACCAGCTAATTGGGAAGTTGAACACATGAACTATTTTACAAGCTTTATTTCCTAAAAGAAAAGTAGCCATACTCTAAAGTTCAAAAGAAAAAAAAAAGCAGTTGGAAATCCAGGCCAAAAAGAACAAAAGATTGGATAGCCACTGAGCCAACCACGCAATGGGCCGTCACAGACAGCTGACCCCCATTTAAGCTACGTAAAGGGAATCTAGTAATCTCCAGTCCAAACTAAAATAACAAAACCCCCGACAGTCTAGACCATGCGGGGGAAAAACAATTGGGTCAACTCCTCCACACTGATCTTCTGCCTCATCCCCCCCCCCCACTAATTTCTGCCATGTTCTTCCTTTCTGTAGGAAAGATGGGTAGGAGAAAGAGAGTGAGAGCATCCAAGAAACAAACAAACTAAACAACAGGGTTCCACTAAAATATGTTAAATAAAAAATAAAAAAAATATGTTAACATCATCTGGACATTATCACTACTCCTAACATGACAGACCTCCATGTTGAAGGCAAGCAATAGTTTGAGTTCCGCATTTGATTAATAAATACAAAGGGATTGTGATCTGTATGAACAACGGTAGGTGCGCTAGCAGAGCCAACAAAGTGTTTATAGGCTAAAACAAGAGCAAAACCCTTCTTTTCAACTGTGGTATACACCCGTTAATGCGATAATGCAATTTCTTATAAAATAAAAGACCGGGTGCTCCACACAGTCATCTGCTGCTTGAATGGATCACTTGCATCAACAGCTAGTGATCCAGCAACCACATAACAGGTGGTCAAATGCAGGCGCAACAGGTACTGGGGCATTAGTCAGCAAAGCTTTTACACACTCAAATGCACACTGGCAACCCTACAATCAGTGATATTGCGTTTTGGGGTTCAACAAATTGGTAAGCGGAGCTGCAATAGGAGAAACGTTTTTACAAAAACTTCTATAATAGCCTGCCATCCCCCAAAACCGGATTAGCTCATGTTGAGAAGCAGGAGTGCAGAACAACAGGATAGCTTCAACCATGCTGTGCACCAGCTTAACTTTCCCCCAACATACAACTCTGGCCAAGTACATCACTGCAGCCTGACCAAACTCACACTTTGCAAGGTTTAGTGTGAGATTGGCTTCATGGATCCTCCCAAACACTAGTTTGTTGAATGTGATCATCCCACGACCATGAATAAACTATGTCGTCCGCCAAATGGCATCACCGTGTATTGGTCGAAGGTGTCAGGAGTTACAAATGCAAAGTTCTCTTTTTATATACAGTCTATGCTTTTGCCTGAGGGGTTAATGGCACCTGCCAGTATTCCTTTTGAACTGGTCAAGTTTTGTTACATACTTTCCAAAACTTCCACAAACTACAACTCCAGTATCAACTTGGATGTGGCTATACCCCAAGGTCCTCTCAATGTAGGTCATGCCAGACACTCCTTCAAAGGTTGCACATCCTTGCCAGGTGTCTAAATCACCTCAGCTGGCTTCTCTTTATTGTGAGAGGAGCAGCTGCACGAAACTCCTCACTTTTTACTGCACAGGGTGAAGCCAGTTCCCCTGCAGATGAGCCTGACCTCAAATGATTGTATCTGCAGTTTCTTTTCACTACCCAGAGGCAGTAGCTAAAGGGAAACTTCTTAGTAAGTTTGTAAGTTTGCGGCAGCCACTGCCACAGCCACGAGGACAGGAACATAGACTGTGAAGTTGAATTAACTCATCTTTAGGGTGCATCATCAGTTTTTATATGAAATTACTTGAAAAATCAAATTTTCATTGCCTTATTGTCAGTGGGCTCAAACCTCAATCAGAAATGAAGCACACGCCTGTTTTCTCTGTTGCTTGCATCAGCCACTATTCTGCTATAAATGTGACGAAACCGGGTCGGATTCAGCCCTGTGCGGAAACACGGAGAGAGTCGCGTTAGCTAGCCGGCTAACAATTTGCTATCGTTATCCAGTGCAAAGTCGTATTGCTTTCCACATTAGTTCACCAACTAACGCGACCCATGTTACTATCCTGTGTACCGCTGGTATGATGTCAAAGTGGTGATTTAGCCTTCAACAAATTATGTAACTGTACAAAGCAAATGTGGAGCGATTTGTTTACTAGCCTTGATGCAAGGCAGGAGCAGCCAGCTAACGCTATTAGCTCGGACCTGCCGCTGTTTGCTTTGTAACGTTCAATTTAGATTTTAACTGATACTTAGGTACACAGCATATCCACTGTCTCAGTCACTGTAACTAACGCGACCCACATACTTTACAATAATACAACATAACTGCGACAACAACACAGAGGAAGAGCGATCCACTAACATTACAGTAAAGTTACTTACTGCAGTCTAACTGTTGTAAAGTGTGACAACAATCTCATTATAATATTCAATCTAGCTCACTAACCGTTTCGTTATTATCCAATGCATGTACGTTAGCTGTGTTGACATCGCTGTGCCTCCAGTGAGAGACACACAGATAGTGAAGATAGTTACTGAAAAGCAGCAGGCGAGCTAACGCTGTAGCACGTCGGCTAAATGCAGTAAATGTACTGTAATCATGTAACAAGCATGGATTTGTTCAACCTCCAGCTGATAAAAATATTACTGTAATGTTGCATTAGGAGTATACATGTGTTTCCAGCATGTTGTGTGGAGCTGTCTCCTTGTCTGTCTATAGCTCACTCTGCCTTTTTTTGAGGGATTATTGTGCCAATATGCCGGCTCGCTGCCCTGTATGAAAGGTATGGAGCTGGGGTTGAGCTGCCTCTGAGTTGGGAACATTGTAGTAACAGAGCCGAACATGTCTGGAGAAAAGCCACAGACTGAATGCTGGTGTTTTTGCATTTATTGCAGGATTTCTGTATTAAAGCGATTGTGTTTTGAATTATGCTCATTCATGAGTCCAAGCGAGCTTGCGTACGAGCTCACACCTGGTTGTAAGTATGTAAGTAAGTAAAGTTTATTTGTATAGCACCTTTCACAAATAAAAATCACAAAGTGCTTCACAATAAAATGTAAAACAATACAACATAGTAAAATACAATGCATAAGAAAATTTAAATACGTATGGAAAACATAGAACAAAAACATAAAAACTCCTCGTCTAACTAAAAGCCTGCTTGAATAGCAGCGTCTTCAGTTGTGTTTTAAAAGAATCGACAGAATTAAGACAACGTAGAAAGGGAGGCAATGCATTCCACAGCCTAGGTGCCATTGCTTGAAATGATTGATCCCCTCTGGTTTTAAAATGAGGGTGGGGAACCACTAACAGCCTCTAACCTGATGACCTCAGACTCTAGGTCGGAGTATGAAGCTGTATCATCTCAGCTATGTAGGGAGGAACCTGACCGTGCAGGGCTCTAAAAGTAAGAACCAGGATTTTAAATTGAATTCTATGCTGGACAGGTAACCAGTGAAGTGCTGCTAAAACAGGTGTGATGTACGCTTTTTTGTTAATGTGAGTTAAAAGCCTTGCAGCAGAGTTCTGAACAGCCTGGAGACAGTAAAGCTCCTTCTTGCTCAAACATGTAAAAAGACTGTTAAAGTAATCTAAACGAGAGGAAATAAAAGCATGAATGACCATCTGTTACCCTTTGACACCAGTGTTCTTGGAAATATTCCTTAGTTGGAAAAAACAGTTTCTGACTAGTTGTTTAGAGTGGTACTCCAAAGACATCGTCACCAATATGCTGTTTAATCTGAGGGATTCTACTTTCAGGGGCAATAATTAGTGTTTCTGTTTCTCTGAGTTCAGAAGCAGGAAGTTGTCACATAACCACTGTTAAATACTGGTCAAGCAGTTAATTAAAGAAGACAATTTGTGGAACTCAGTTTCCTTAAACGAGCAGTAAAGTTGAATGTCCTTCGCATACAGATGGTAAGATATGTCACTGAATTGACTAATTATCTGTCCAAGAGGATATATATACAAAATGAACAGAATGGCTCCCAAGACAGAACCCTGAGGGACCCCACATGACAACCCTGCAGTTTCAGACATGATCTGATATACATAAACACTGAAACGTCTACCAGAAAGGTAGGATGAGAACCATTTTAAAACTGATCCAGACATCCCAACCAGATCATGGAGTTGTGATCAATAGTATCAAAAGCAGATGAAAGGTCCAGGAGGATCAAAACTGTGTATTCCTTAGTCAGCTGACATCAGAATGTCACTAGAAACTTTAAGGCCCCCCTCCAGTGTATTTTGACATTTCTATGATATTTCATATTTTTCTGAGTCATTTCCTTACAATGTTGGTTACCCACATAGTTCGCCAAATATTTTTTGACAAATAGCTTACTTTTGTGCTTAGAGTTGCAAAAGTTGCTTAGTTGTTAAAACGGGGTTGTGACGTATGACTATAGTAATTCCATAAGTCATTCTCCAAACTTACGCAGGTGCACTGTCATGTCACGCTGCCACGCATCGTTAAGTCAGAGCATCAAACCAATAAACATTGTTGTGAGCTAGCTAACCAATTTATCATGTAATTTACTTACAACTTACAGTAGGTATGTTCATTATAGCATTTGTGCGTGCCGTGTTGGAGGACAGATGACAGAAAACGCTTCGCATTTTCACCTGCCACTGTAAGTAGTGGGTAAGTAATAGCTACTCATGCCAGACAGTAAAGTGTACTAAACTTTACAGTGTAGTGATGTTAACACAGCATATCGTTAGTGAACACTCCAGCCAGTCAGTTTTTGGTTGTCATGTTAATTGATTACATCCGACTATTAACCACACCTACATTCTCTGTTTGAGAAAGAACGTTAACCAAAAATGGCAGTTAAAACTAGCTGGAGGGGGTCTTTAAGTAATGCAGTTTCTGTGGAGTGTATTTTATGGAAACCAGATTGGAATTTGTCAAACAGCTTGTGATTCTCTAAGAAAAGGGTGAGTTGCTCTGCTACAACTTTTTCTAGAATATTTGACATAAATGGAAGTTTGCATTTTGGCCTGTAGCTCCTAGGTTGTAATGGATCCAAACTGAGCTTTTTAAGTACAGGGTTAACAACAGCATGTTAAAACTAAAAAACTAGGAACAACACCAGTTAAAAGTGAAGTATTAATCATCTCCACGATACAGGCCAATAGAATCAAATGCTTGCACAAATAGCACTGTAGGGAGAACATCCAGAGAGAACCTTTCCGCAGCATCATGATTAATAATCCGCCTTTGGGCCCTTGTAATCTTAAAACCGCACCGCTAATGGCCGCTGAAAACGACATAATGCCCCTCTAACATAAACAAAGAAATTAACTTATTGGCTCACCTGCCAATGTGACTGGTTGATGCAAAGCATATCTTTCACCGGCCAAAATAATAAATTGCCTTTTTGCCAGGAAAGGGTGGCTGGGTGACTGAAGGTCGAACGTGAAGTTAGCGAAGCCAGCGGCCATAGTTAAGTGCATTCCTGGGGCCAGAGCGGGCGACATTGAGTCTTATTTGAAACTGCTGGCTAAGGATAAACGTAAATACAGTAAGGTTGTTATTCACGTCGGCGGTAATGACTCCCGGTTACGCCAATGGGGGGTCACTAAGATTAATGTTGAGTCGGTATGTACATATGCAAAAACATTTCTAGAAATCTGGCCAAGTTTATTAGTGGACCAAATCCATGACAATCCAGAGTTGAGACCAGTAGGCAGAGTTGCAGTCTAACACACTTCTCTGCTCATCCATTCCAGGAGTTACTTAGTGAAAACCCTATAGTGATGGTGTCTGTCCCCCGACCATTGAAATGATTTAAATCAAGGTAAACATGTAAACAGAAGAGGAGCTGTGCATAAAAACCTCATAAAAATTCAAACCACAAGAGCAATAGTGTACTCTTAAACATCAGATCTCTCTCTTCTAAAGGTGTACTAGTAAATTAACTAATATCAGATTATGATATTGATTTATTTTGTCTTAATGAAACCTAGCTGGGTGATGGAGAATATGTTAGCCTAAATGAATCCACCCCTCCCATCATATTAATACTTACATTCCTCGAGGCACAGGCCGAGGAGGTGGAGTTGCAGCTGAATTCTTATCTGAATTTGCAGAGTTTTTGTCAACTTTAGTCCTTAAAACGGACAAAGTTATTATTGTAGGGGATTTTAATATTCATGTGGACATTAGGAATGACTTAGGAAAGCTTTAGTACTGCGTTTATCTCTCCATTCCATTGGCTTCTCTCAATTTAATAGTGTTCCCACAGAATCCCCCTTTATCTGACCATTGTTTGATAACTTTTGAGTTTGTATTGCTGAACTACACGCCATTGGGCAAAAATTTCTATAGAAGATGTCTGTCTGATAGTGCTGTAGCTAAATTTAAGGATGCGATTCCATCAGCTGTAAATTCATTATCAAGTCACAAAGTAGCGGAGGACTGTCTTGGCTAATCTCAGTCCCTCCCAAGTCGATCATCTTGTTGATAGTGCTGCAGGCTCGCTGCAAATGACACTCGACTCTGTAGCACCTCTAAATAAGAAAATACTAAAACAAAGACAGTTAGCTCCATGGTATAATACTGAAACTCGCAAATTAAAGCAAATATTGCGGAATTGGCGTTCCACCAAACTGGAAAATTCTCATTTAATTTGGAAGGCCCTCCATAATGCCCCAGGTTTCTTTTGAGCACTGTAGCCAGGCTGACAGAGAGTCACAGCTCTATTGAGCCAAGTATTCCCATAGCTCTCAGTAGTTACAACTTCATGAGCTTCTTTAATGATAAAATTCTAACTATTAGAAACAAAATTCACCAAGACCTGCACTCAACTGGCACCGACTTATCTCCAAACTCAGGAACCTTAGAAAAAGCTGTAAAACCAGATATATGTTTAGACTGCTTTGCTTCCCTCAATCTTTACCAACTAACTTCAATAATTTCTTCATCTAAACCAGGGGTGTCAAACTCATTTTCACCAAGGGCCACATAAGCATTATGGTTACCCTCATAGGGCCAGTTGCAATTGTAAGACTGTGTAAACGTAACTACTCCTTAACATATTGTTAAATAACTGTCTCTTTATTTGATTATGTATTCAAATTAAGGACATTTATCAGATATAAAAATATAGCCTTAGTAAGAAATTTTCTCTGTGTTATTAAAACATAAATAAATGAATTTATCAGATTTAAAAACCCTCATTACTCCATCAATCAAAGATCAAACATTTCAAGTAAATAACAAAAAATAAGACAAATATCATCAAACATTATCTTTTACAGTAACTTTTCACTTTTAACTGTTTTACCATGATTCTGTCCAGAGGTGCAGAATCATGGTAAAACAAATAATTGTGAGCTGCTAATAACATGAGGGACAGATGTGGCATTTGATAAAACAAATAGTCCAGCTGCACACAGCCTTGCAGAGGGCATACATCTAACTAATGAGAGATAGTTTGATTACCTGGAAAAATGCAGATGTATAGGATACTGGAGCCTAAGCCTAGTTCACACTACATGGTTTCTAGCCCGATTTGCCGCTCGGCACGCTCGGCAACCGTCAGGCTGTGATTGGGAGTAAATCAGCGGTTGATCTGCGGTCGCCAGTCGTTATGTGTGAACTATTCAACAACGCATCAAAACGACTCCCCGACACATTTCTGACCCATCACTGACGTCTGCCAGATATCTAGCATGCCAAATATCTGGAGAAGTCTGCCGACTCGACAGCCACATCCAGCCAATGAGTGCAGGCAGCTACTTTTTCACTGCAAAACACATTTTACTCACCTCCAGCTCTCTCTGTAGCTCAGATGATCCCTGCTACCTGCGTGTGCTAATCCATTCTTTTACCCATACTCTTTGTCTTTACAATTGCTGTCTTACATATAACAAATAACAAACAACAGCTGTTTCCCGTTTCATGTGTGTTTTCTTGACAAAATGTGGTTTGGAGGCCAGTGTCGGGTGACAGTCGTTGTTAGCTCTTGTAGTCTGTGATCCCCTGTCACCGATCAGTCACTTAGTGTGAACGCCACTAAACTTCAAGACTCCCGTCACAAGACGCCATGTGTGAACAGCACAGCCATCGGCCGAGGCTGAAAGTCGTGTAGCCTGCACGAGCCTTAACTAACGTTGATCCTTCTGATACTGCCTCATAACACAAAAGACATAGGCCTAGCCTACCGGTTTTTCTCCTTGAAGCACAAACATGTATTCACTTTCCCACCATTCATGAAATTGCCTTCCTTCTGCATCAGTTTTTCTCGTCTTGGACATTTAGGGATTGTTTGTATACATTTCTCATCTTCACTTGTCGGAAAACTACCGTAGTGGATGTGGAAACATTGCAATCTAGTGGCGGGATGCCCTCACTTCTCGGGTCACAAAATCGACATGTATGTTGGGAGATGTAGTTTATGGCAGCATAGACTTTTATTTTAGGACAATCATCATTTTGCTTTTGCGGGCCACATAAAATGACGTGGGCCTTGAGTTTCACACATGTGATCAAAACCATCAACCTGCCTCTTAGACCCCATCCCGACTAGGCTGCTTAAAGAAGTTTTGCCCTTAGTCAGCACTTCTATACTAGATATGATTAATCTATCTTTATCAACAGGCTATGTACCACAGTACTTTAAAGTAGCTGTAATTAAACCTCTTCTGAAAAAGCCCAACCTTGATCCAGATGTTTTAGCCAACTATAGACCTATATCTAACCTTCCATTTCTCTCTAAGATCCTGGAGAAAGCAGTTTCCAAACAGCTGTGTGACTTTCTACATAGCAATAGTTTATTTGAGGATTTTCAGTCAGGATTTAGAGCTCATCATAGCACAGAGACAGCACTGGTGAAAATTACTAATGACCTCCTTATTGCATCAGACAAAGGACTTGTCTCTGTACTGGTTTTATTAGATCTTAGTGCTGCATTTGATACCATTGACCATCAGATCCTATTACAGAGACTGGAACATTTCATTGGCATTAAAGGAACCGCTCTAAGCTGGTTTAAGACCTATTTATCAGATCGATTTCAGTTTGTACATGTTAACGATGAATCCTCCATGCACGCCAAATTTAGTCATGGAGTTCCACAAGGATCTGTGCTCGGACCAATCCTCTTCACTTTATATATGCTTCCTTTAGGCAATATTATCAGGAAACACTCCATAAACTTCCATTGTTATGCAGATGATACTCAGTTATATCTATCGATCAAGCCACATGAAACTCATCATTTAGCTAAACTTCAAATGTGCCTTCAGGATGTTAAAACCTGGATGACTTGTAATTTTCTAATGTTAAACATGGATAAAAGTGAAGTTATTGTTCTAGGGCCCAAGCACCTCCGTGATGCATTATCTAAAGATATAGTTTCCCAGCACCACTGTGAGGAATCTTGGAGTTATCTTTGATCAGGACATGTCGTTTAAGTCTCACATTAAGCAAATTTCAAGGACTGCCTTTTTTCACCTATGTAATATTGCAAAAATCAGGAACATCCTGTCTAAAAATGATGCAGAAAAAACTAGTCCATGCATTTGTTACTTCTAGGCTGGATTACTGCAATTCCTTATTATCAGGCTGCTCGAAAAAGTCCGTTAAGACTCTTCAGCTGATCCAGAATGCTGCAGCACGTGTTCTGACAGGAACCAGGAAAAGAGATCACATTTCTCCTGTCTTAGGGCCCGTGTCCACCAAAGCGTTTTTTTCTGAAGCCAGCGTCTTTTGTCAATTCATTCCAATGGGAGCGCTGCATTTTTCAAAGCTGGTAAAAATGCCAGGAGCGTGACGAGGCGCTGAGCGTTTTTTTCAGATCTACGTATCATAGCAACAAAAGCAGTCGGAAAAAACGCTGCGCCTCAAAAATTGCCTGCTAGCGCTCCCTGCTGGGCGTTTTCAGAAGAGCATCTGCCGTTTTCAGCTGCTGAAAAACGCTTTGGTGGACACGGGCCCTTAGCTTCTCTGCATTGGCTTCCAGTAAAATCTTCCCTTTCCTGTAGTCTTGTCCTCTCTCTCCTCCTATCACTTCCTGCAGGTGTTTCTGGCTCTGGAGCTGTGGAGTCTGGATCTGTGGTTGCGAATCACCTGCTGCCCCTATGTTCCTGCTCGACACCCTCTGTTACAATTATTGTTACTAGTCCTATTGTTATTATTGTAATTATAAGCATTAACATTACGATTATTATCATTAACACTATTGTAAATTTCTGTATAGCAACATTACCTTTACTGTCTGTACCTCTTTGTGTATATTGTGTAGGCTGCCTCCCTCCTCTCTCTCTGTCCCTCTCTCTCTCTCTCTCTCTCACCCCTAACTGGTCGAGGCAGATGGCCGCCCACCCTGAGCCATGGTTCTGATCAAGGTTTCTGCCTCTTAAAAGGAAGTTTTTCCTTGCCTCTGTCGCCTAGTGCTTGCTCTTGGTGGGAACTGTTGGGTTTCTGTAAATAGCATCACAAAGTATGGTCTAGACCTGCTCTAAACTATTTTACATAGTCATGGGGATCGCAGCGCGATATCTCCGAGGGCGTCGGGACCGCTGAGGCCTTTTCCCGGTCCTCGTCTGCTGACTACGCGTCCCCTCTTCCCCGCTCGGGAGCCCGTTTCTCGGCTTCTCCCGCCCGAGGTATGAGTCCGGAGAGGCTCGCACAGTCTGATTCTGAGGAGTTAGACGTGCTTAGCATCATGGAGGATGACTTCCGGGAGTCGGGCCGACATCATCAGTCTGCGCCCGGCTTTGAAGAACTTTTTATTTATTTATTTATTTTTTTTATTGAACTTTTTCTTATCACAATAAACAATAAAGATGTCTGAAAAATAAGACAAATATGACATCCTCAAAATGTACACAATAAATCTTATTGTATTATAAACTAAGAGTCACACCTCCTGCAAATCATCTGAAAAGACATTTTCCATACTGTTCACATGACAAGGGAGAACAAATTAGACTGAAAGAACTCAAAACAATAAAAATAAACTAAAACAAAATAATAACATAAACAAACCAAAAAGAGGGACTCAGCTCATCTAAAGTGATATTAAACGATTATACAGTTTTTTAGCCTGGGCATTCTTAACCTTATAAGACAGTTTTGAAACAGCAAAAGTTCATTTTTAAATGCAGACCATGTGGGGGAGGACTTGGCAAATCGACATTTATGTATATAATATTTTGTAGCTATAATTAGATTATTGACCAAAAATTCATCATTTTTATTTTGTAGAATTACACCCATCTGAATATTTTGATATGAAAAGAAATCTATGTTTATAGATCTGGAGGACAACATGCTGTGAAGAGATTTCCATAAATTCTGAGCCATTTGACATTCATAAAACAGGTGTTCAGTTGTTTCAACATAAATGTTGCAGATATGACAATTGTCTACCTCAAACCTGAATCGTTTCTTTACAAACTCATTAGAGGGATATATATTATTTATTGTTTTAAAATGTACTTCCTTAAATTTAGGAGGAATTGGATATCTTAGGAATTTTGTTCTAATTGAAGATATTTCATATTTGTTATAACCAAGAAAGAAGAGAGTACTCCTTGTTGTACCCGGGTACAAACAGTTAACAAGAGTTTGCTTAAGGAATTTATTATTACATTTTTTATCTACCAGGTCCACATAATCGATTTTAATTTTGTGTAGTCTTGGTGATGCAATGTTCATAATATTATTCTTTATTGCTTGAATAAGGACCTTTGGAATGTTCTGTGTTACTTTGTTGTAATCCACAATTGAGCAGTTAATATTATATTTAGAATTAAATTCCTCCAGTTCAAGAATATTACCATTTTCATCCAATATGAACAATTGACCATATTTGCTTTTCCCACCAGTCTTTCAGAAACATAGATTTCCTTCTACACAATATAACTCTGTTGTTCCATAATGGAACATTGTGGGGACTGAAGTTATGTTTGAACATCAGTTTCCACTGTAACAAAACCTGTTGATGAAAAGTTGAAAGTTTTATAGGCAATTTAGATATTTCAAAGTCACATGTTATTAAAAATGTAATACCTCCCACTTTATCAAAGATATATGCCGGTAAGGAGAACCAT
>NC_060167.1:25525055-25540826 GCF_021292245.1 Micropterus dolomieu
TTGGTTGAAGATACTGGAAGACGTTTCGTCCCTTATCCAAAGGACTTCTTCAGTTCTGAGTGACTGGCAGGGAAACTCAGCTATTTAACCTCAGTGGGGTCGTTATCCCGGGTCATCGATACCGCTGGTTCGTTAGTGTTCCTTGTTGCTGTGACGACAGTCGTTACAGTCGTTGAGACTACCTGTGGCCAAGACTGAACGACCATCGTTGGTATCTTCACCTGAGGCCAACAGGTTACGTTTGTTGAGTTTCCTGGGAAGTGATGAAAGGACAGCATTGTAAGTGGGGGATAAGTGGTGGCGTAGACCCCCTCCCCTGTTCAATGATGGCTTCTCAACCCTGGTGTAGATGGCTTCCTTGACACCTCTTTCAAACCATCCATCTTCTCTGTCTAAAATGTGCACCTGGTGGTCCTCAAACGAGTGTCCTCTGTCCTTCAGATATAAGTAGACAGCAGAGTCTTGACCTGAGGAGTTGGCCCTTCTGTGAAAATCTTTTCAGGTTCAAAATCTTATCTAGGGGTTGTACCAGAACAGGTTTACATAGTTTCATTTTCAAAAAACACCATATTTTTGTCACACAGCATATTGCTGCAGCTCCTCTTTTTTTGTGTTCAAGGCTTTGTTTTAGCTATGGAGTGATGCATCTTGCCTCTACATGATCTTTATTGGGAGTTGCACATGCATAGTTCCTAGTTAATCAGAATCAGAATCAGGTACATTTTCACATACGAGGAATTTGCTATGACCTCCTAAGTTTTCAAAAGATGACATCGGAAGCATGTGTCCTTGTGATGTCAATAGACACAATCCTATAGCTGTAATAAACAAGATGTTACAAGGTAGATTTATTCATCATTTTACAAAACAGGAAACAAACTTTAATTATATAAAGTAAATGGGTGAAAAAAAAGTAAGTTATAGAAATAAAACTATTTTACATGATGCTGCGGATGAATTAAGGAGTTTCACAGCCTGGGGGAAGAAGCTGCTCTGTTGTCTGGTGGTACGATGGCAGATACTATTTCTTGCCAGATGGCAGCAGGGTAAACAGGCTGTGGCTGGGTGGGTACTGTTTTGTCTTTTAGTATCCTTTGTGCCCTGTGAAGGCACCTCACCGAGATCAATGATGCCCGGCAGATGGCTATCAATGATCTTCTAAACAGTTTTAATTGCCCGTGCACAGCCGATGCCAGTTAGTGATGTTTCCAATCGGGATGCTTTCTATTTCTCCTCTGTAAAAGTTAACTTGGCACGGGAATTTTACCTTCTGACATTTAATCCCAGGAACCTGAAACTGTCACCTGCTCCACTGATATAGACAGCTGTGTGTGTCTTTGCCTCCTTTTTCCTAAAATCAACAATCAGCTCTGTTAGTTTTGCTGACATTGCGCAGTTGATTGTTTTCTGTGTACCACTCTGCAATATGAAGTCTCATTGTTGCTTGAAATACGGCCGATTTTTGAGTTCTCTCCATGTCTCGGGCTGCAGTCGTGGATGTAGAATGTGAACAGGACGGGGCCGAGCAACCAGACCTGGGGGCCTCAACTGTCGCACACTGGAGTGAAGGAGGTGTGACTGCCAATCCGAACTGTCTGGGGTCTGTTAGTGAGTCCAATATCCAGTTGCAGAGTGTTATATAGTGTAGGAGCCACGAATGTATGTTGGTTGCATATTCATGTTCTTCATTTGTATTGGCACACTGCATTGGCACTTTGGCCACATTGGTGGTGGGTGTGTTTATGGGTGTGTAGGATGGGGGTTAGAAGTAGGTACACTCACCTGTTCACCTGATTTTGGCTTGAGTGATTATGGGGGTAGAGTGAAATTTTCTGTTGACTGCATTTTAATCTACATTAGTGCATTTGTGTTGTCATTGTGTGTGCGTCATCAAGTTTTCTCCCGTGTTTAGCCTATACCGTGGCTGTTTTTCTTTAGCGATAGTCAGCCGCAACATATAGAATAATTGTTAATTGATGTGACCTAGTGCAGAAAAAAACGTTTTCCTTTTTAGATTTTCTAAGAGCGACAGTGAGGAATTGTGACCCTAACAAAGTGCACAAACAAAGGACAAACAAACAAACAATTTTTTTCTCCCAATAACTGACCACAAGTTGAGGTACACGTACTTTACTTGAGTATTTTCTTTTCATGCCACTTCTACTTCCCTACATTTCAGAGGGAAAGTTTGCACCTTTTACTACATTCATCTGACAGCTTTAGTTACCAGTTACTGCACAAATGAAGGTTACATTCAAAAGATACAAAGAACATATGTTCTCTTTGTGGAAATATGTTATTTATAAACTGAACTACCCAACAGTATATACAAGTATAGCTGAAACTATTAGTCAGTTGATTAATCAATTAGGGAATCAATTGCCATCTATTTTGACAATGATTTTTCATGCAAAAACAGTTCATGGTTGCAGCTTCACACATTTTGCTTCTTTAACTTGAAAAAAACAAGCATTGTGAATATGTTGCTTTGGGTAATTGTGAATAATCCATAATGAAAATAATTATGAGTTGCAGTCCTATAAATAGTTAACATTAGCTCCACGTCAACCACCTAGAACAGTAAAAAAAATTCTGCTTTTAACTATCTAATGATATATAATAATATAACAATCACATCATTGTCTGCTTTGAGTACTTTTAATACAATCAGTACATTTTCCGGATTAGACTGACATACTTTTTCTTGTAACATAGTATTTTTACAGTGTGGTATTTGCTTAAGTAAAGTATCTGACTTGCAGTCTTACAGTCCCTGATGGGCAGACTGACAACAACATAGACAATCTGACAAATGTCTGGGAGTGACTGTCATCCATGTTAGAGAACATCCATCTATCTATCCATTTTCTAAACCTCTAGGGGCTGAATCTATCTGAGGATGTCTAGAGGGCAGGTATGGGAAAAGAGGGCCACAATGAAAAAGAAGGACAGACACACCGAGACACAAGCGGGAGAAATAAAGGCAGAAGATGTAGTTGCATCAGGTGTCATCATGAAAGGTGTGACATATGACAAGGGTCCAGGGCAATTTTTAATCCATACTGAGTTAAAAAGTGCAGTGAGACTGAGCAGCAAACAAGTTGTTGTTTTTAGAAAAACTTTTCAGCAGAAAAAGGATTTTCACATTATGTAACCATGTAAACAGCTTAGTCAGACTGTTGCTTTACTCACAATGTTGGCTGTAGTCTTATTATAAATGTTATCACATAGGGACTTACAATTTGTTATCACTTTGGTTCACAAATCATTTTCAACTGCACATCTTAATTTGAGGACGGATTTCAACATCTCCAGAAATGCAAAACCAACTTGCAGTCTGCTTATGGTAGGCCGTTTTGACCTGTCTCGACTCTATCAGTTACAAAACTGAAATCATGGATAATAGCCCCTAGCTCACTACCATAACCATAATTTATTCAATGGTCACAAAAAAATCCATAATAAATAATGATGATATGAAAATGTTAACTTGTGTCTGTGCTTTCAAGGACTCAGTATACTGTGATTCGAATATTTCTAATAAATAGAATGTTATGGTTAACAATGTTGTACTCACATTAAAGGTCCAGTTTGTACTATTTAGGAGGATCTATTGACAGGAATGGAGTATAATATACATAACTATGTTTTCAGTGGTGTATAAAGACCTTACATAATGAACTGTTATGTTTTTATTACCTTAGAATGAGCCATTTCTATCTATATACATGGAAGTCACCATGTTGCTCTGCCATGATTCTACAGTAACCCAAATAGGCAATTTGGGTTACTGTAGAGCGCAGACAAAGAAGACGATGTTGTTGCTGCCTGGTTAACGGCTCTGGTTAGAAATAAGAAGAGAAGTCAAAGTTGGAAAATGGAGGACTACACAAATTATTTAGCACAAGAGCCGTCAGCCACAAGCTTGTAGTTTTTGTAAACCCTTACCACTAGATGACACTAAAACTTACACACTGAACCTTTAAGTAGTAAAAGCACAGAATTAGAAAAATAATCAGTAACACGCAGGACATAATTGGCATTGGAATCTCTAAATCCTGTCAAAAACTATTTTAAATCCATCGTTATGGGGAAGGTAATCATGCCAGACATCTTGTTTTACAGATGTTTTCCCAGCTCACTGACGATTGTAGATGTGATTAGTTAATTCAAGGAACACGTTTCATTTACTCATTGGCAGAGACATTTGTAGAGTGACGTTTCTGTGTACTTTCACAGTGATGTGGCCGCTGAGAGAGTGTGTGAGAGAGTTTAGGGTTCAGTTAAGGTGCTCAGGGCCTAATTCAGCTGAACATCTGTGGCTCCACTGAATGCCAAGTCATATAATTGCTTTTTTGGCAGTAATCAAATAATTGTTAACATCCCAGCTGCTTCTGCCATCTTCATCTCATTTGTCGGAGACTAAAGACACTACAGCAGTGCCCGAGTAGGCCAACCTGCAGTCCTGTGCTGAAGTGTTGTTTGATGCTCGCCATGCATTAGACAACACAGTGAGGGCAAAGATTGAATCTGGGTGAACTGAAATAGATGTGACAGACAGTTGAAGTGTTAATTTATGTGAAACACTCCAGTGGCCTGAGACGGAGGCCGTGGAGAAAAACTTTGTAGAGGAATCTGACATTAAGCGGTGCCTTGATTACAATTTGGGATGTGTAAGTTAATGTTTTAAATTATTCATCTTTGTTGTTTGTTTTTTTTAACTTACATACTTTTTAAACCAAAAGCTTTACATTTTGGGAAACAAGTTTATTTTCTTTCTTGTTGAGAGTTAGATGAGGAGATTGATACTAATCTCACGTCTGGCCATTATATATAACGCTACAGCTGGCAGCTGGTTAGCTTAGCTTTCCACACAGACTGGAAACAGCTAGTCTGACTCTATACAATCTGCCTACCATCTCATCTAAAGCTCACTAAATAATACATACATTGTTTGTTAAATCTGTACAAGAACCCAAATGCAAAAATGACAAGTGGTGTTTTAAGCTAACCAGCGGCAAGGGAGGGAATGTGCTTATTTCCCAAAATGTTGAACTCTCCTGTCTTTGACAGATGTCTTTGCTTTGTGTGGTTTTAGTTGCAAATCATAATGGTACAAACAGAAATTGTAGTAATAACAAACTGAAGACTAATGGCACTGAATTTTTGCAGATACAGTATATTTGTGCTTGACATATAATTTGGTGGTATTATATTTCCAAAAAGCATGTTTTGGTAATAATAAGTAGTTGCATATCAGTTGTAATATTACAACCTTTGATGCTCATTAGTTTCAGTTTGAATTATTAGGTCACACTGTGAATGATATAAGGCAGTAACCTCCCAAGTACAAAAAAGTCCATCCAAAAACTTTGGAAATTACTCTTTTTTCCCTACCTTGTTATTTCTTCTTGACCCAGAAACTAAATATACTCCAAAAATCTCTGGATTATGTTCAAGTGTATCCCTTCCTGACAGCAAATTCCACTTGAAAGGTGGCCAGGAAAGCCCAGTTAAATACCATGCTTGTTAGAAATAATATGTTCAATGAGATAACTTTTTTGTGATGACTGTATATATTTGTTGTTTATATAATAATAAGGCATTTTGCAGTGGAGCATACACCACCTACTTGAGAGCAGCAGTACTGTGCTGCTGGGAAAGGCTACTGTCAGTTGGAATGAATGTTTTTTTTTTTTTTTACATTCGATTTTGGGTTTGATTCAGTTTATGACAGCTGCCACCCCCACCACTGCTGAGACAAGACATGTGCATAGGACGTAATGCAAACTGAATAATTTAAGAAGGATGAACTTGTGTGAGCTGGAAAGAAACTGAAGACTGAAGAAGTTTCTTCCACTTTTCGTGGGGAAGAACCTGGAGTAAAGTTGGTTGTCCAGCACTCTCGTTTATTTTATTTACACTTACACTTGTGATGTTTAGAGGAACATCAGCGCATTTAAGTTTTATAACATTTTCTAAATGGTGTCTGTGTTTTCTTTCTTAAAAGGAACTCCAGTTTACAATCCAGAAATTGTCATAATCAGTCATATCTACAAAGAATTGTATTGATTACAGTGCGCCACATACACTATGAGCATTGTCAAGGGCATACATCTATCTGGAAGAACATTTAGATAGTATAGATTTAAG
Organism: Micropterus dolomieu; assembly: GCF_021292245.1. Taxonomy (NCBI): domain Eukaryota; kingdom Metazoa; phylum Chordata; class Actinopteri; order Centrarchiformes; family Centrarchidae; genus Micropterus; species Micropterus dolomieu. Next base: position 25,531,209 of record NC_060167.1, read on the forward strand.
AACTGATTATGGTAAAGACGAACATAACCTTTCATTTAGAGCTGTCATCATTCTTCTCTCATTGCATCTTGACCATCTTGCACCCATTAGGACTTGAAAGAACAAAGTCACAGTCTGTTTCATTATATAAAACAATGTTTGTTAAAAGGTTGTGTGTTAAAAAGCATAGTTTTCTTGTGAAGATGAGGGATGTTTTGATTCTCAGTGGTCAAGGCAGGAAGTAAAAGGAATTTTACATATAAATAGATTTTTTATGTTGTCCTGTGTGAATTTAAAGAAACAACATACATTATGACATGACATGTTATTTTGTATGCATATAAGTGTTGTGAAAGTGAATACTGTGAATGTTTATGAAGAGTTTCCCTCGAGCAGTTGGCACTCAGCCCCTCTCAGCCAATCAGCAACCAGCAGTCTGACTCCATTTTTAAAATGGACCTTCTCGTTGCTGCTTTTGAGTAACAAACACTCCAAGAACTTTTATAAAAGTAGTCATTTTTTAATTAATTTTCAGTTAAGGCAATCCAATACAAAGCATTTCACAATATGACAATAATCATGTACAATAAAAACCCATTTAAAGGAAAATAGGAAGTCATGCAAATCAGAAAACTAAAGCGATATAAACAAGAAATTGTGGGATTAGAAAAAAAACTATTTTAAAAAAAGTGATAACTGTAACATGCTAATTAGCTACAGTTTATAATCACTGGTGAGACAAGAAATGTTTGGAGAACCAGGCACAAGAGAGAAGAAATAGCAAACAGTCCACAGAGCTTACTGCCATGTTTGGCATTGACATGCATGTAATCTGGTTGGGCTCATTCCTATTTTACAGATGGCAGCACTGTGTGTAAAACACTCTTCGATGTACCCCAAGAAAACATGCAGTCGATCCATCATACTAATAAATCAGTGCTTTAAGAGGAGATGAAGTCGCTGTTATATGACATAGACGAGTGATGGCTTGTCATTCAAACTCAAAAAATAAATAAATATCTTCCAAACAGTAATATTCCCAAAAATATATCAAACATATACAATAAGCACTCCTCTTGAAGATAAAGTGCTGTTGGGATCTATATGCAAACCAGCTGTTACATACGCTTTATATTCTAATATAACTTTTATCATTTCACTCTTACACTACACAAAGATTTACAGGCAAATTGCTGTTTGCCATTTTGACCACAATTAATTAATTTTCTCGACTCCCCCGAAGAGCCGTACTTCCACCTGAACAGTTTTTCAATAAATGAGGTGGAGTGACTGCCTTTTACATTTTTAAGGCCTTTAGTTTGCTACATTAGACATTTGAACAGAACCTTTTCAGCTCAGATTAATTCTGCTTCTGCATCGTTTTGTCAGTTTAAAGAACACCTTTTACAGTCCATTATACTCAATGTAGCATCAATATTTTCGTTTTGATTACTCTCTACACCAATGAGAGGCTCATGAAGGTCAAGATAGTCAACAAAACAAAGTGAAACAAAAAAGTTTAAATAAGGTTTAGAAGCGCTATATGTATCTATGTAATGCTAAAGAAAGACACAAACAAGATACAGCCAAATGTTAACATCAACATGCTAACATGCTCACAATGACAACACTAACGTGCTGATGTTTAGCAGGTACATGTAGTGATAACTACGTTCACCACCTTACTTTAGCATGTTAGCATGCTAACATTGATGAATTATCACTTGAGACAGATAACAGCTGAGGCTGATGGGGTTATCGTTTACTTTTGTAGATATTTGGTCATGAATAAAAGTACTGATGATGACACTACAGGAAAAGTTAGGGGATTACAAAATATGATGTCTGAACCCAAATTTCATCACAATCAATGATGTTTTAGTCCTGACCAATGTGGTGGACTGTCCAACATTGCCATCAGCTCCACTGCTAGCATGGCTAAACGTTCAATACGAAAATGAATGAATGTTTTAATGCATTTAATGCAATATTTAATGTGCATTTCTGCTGCTTTCTGTCAAATGCATGATTTTATAAGGGCGTCCTGTTCCTAGAAAGACTAACGATGTAGCGAGTGTCACAATAGTCAATGAGAAACAAAACAAATTGGGAAAAAACATTTGTTTCTGCTACTTATAGCAGAAATACTATGTGGTTTGTCAGATGAGAGGCATGATGGGAGAGAAACAAGCCTCGAGTGTTACATTATATTCTATACTTCTATCAAAAACTCTCCTCTATTTGTGGCTGTTTGTGTTTTTCATGACCAAAACATCCCTACATGGATCGTATACCTTCATTTTCATCATGATATTTCTCTCTCTGTGTGCATTTTTGTAAGGCAACACATCATAGGACTTTCAGGGATTGTTGTTGCATCATGCATCTGAAATGACAAGCTTCGTTACCGATGCTGTAAATTAGATATGCTCTGTGGAAGCCGGCTTGCTTTAGTTTTTTGTCACTAAACTGACGTCACAGATGGTGGGAAGCTACAGAAAGCCAAACTAAGATTAGCACAAAAAGATCTGTCTTTACCCTGTGGTATAGACAGATTGTTAATGTGTTTGAGAGATTTACTTATGTACTGAAAGTAATGAACATCAACCCATTTGTGAACTGTCTCCCACCAGAGACACTGCGGCAAAGACTGGGCTGTATAAAAAGTAAATCTCCAGCAATCTCCATGAAGTCTATGAGTCTATGAGGTTATGTGGCTGCTGATGCGTGGCTGTGGGGGGCTTACGGTTTTGCACTGACTCTGGATTTGCACTGAGTCTCTGGGTTACAGAGGTGATGTGTTTGGGATCATATCAGGGCTGAATTAACTCTCTATTGGGCCCTGGAGCAAAAATAAGATATGGGCTCCAATTAATCAGACCGCCCCCACATCAGTTTGCAAAATAAACCATCAGTGTTCCTGCATTGCTGTGTCAGATTTTTTCATAAAACACACATTATCATTACATTAACATGTAACATGCATACTTGTTACATATAAATGAAAAATGGAAATAAATGTATCAAGCGAAATGAGAAATATATGAAAACTCAATTTTGACACAATGCCTCTCTACAAGTCATCAAGACTAACCATTGCTTTAAGACCCTTATTTTCCATGTATATTGTGCTTTTGTTGTATACATTACCAAAAAGAGGTAATTAATCAAATTATCACAAAGTAATGTGGAGCAATTGCCCACTTTGCCAGGTTGGTACTCCAGCTATGACCAGTACTTTTTTTTTCTTTTGCCTGCTTCATGGTCTGTCTTTTACATGTGGAAATGTATTTGGTAGTGCCTAGGGCTGACCCTGAATAGTCTAAGATTCAATGCTTCAATGTGCGGAGCCTGATTCGACTGTCAATCTCACAGTCAAAGCTTCGCAGTAAAACAAGGATCTTGCCATTTTGGCGATATGGGGGTGCTCAACGTCTGACATTTCATAGAACTACTAGTTTTCTCCCAATAAGTTAATATACAGCCTATTACAATATACATTTCAACGTTATAATGCTGTAAATAAACATGTAAAAAGAATAAAACTTTCAATAAATGTTTAAATAAATCCTAAATTGTAACCCTAACTCTGGGTCGTCAGTGCGCACGTGTAGGCGTAGCATGTATGTGTAGGTGCAGAACAGACGGAGCCCCGGCTTCACTGGTGTTGTGCCGAGTTGTCCACACCTCGCAGGACTTTCGTTTAAAGTATCACCGTTGATTTTTAAATAGTCGGCTACTTGAAATAGACCCGCGAGGAGCCGCGACGTGCATGCAGTTGTCGGCAGCACGGCATGCAAGCTAAAGTCGGCACAAGACCGGTGAATGGCGAGAGAGAGAGAGAGAGGGTCAACAATAAGCCTCAGATTAACTGGAATTAAGTGGAATGAAAAGAGACTGCAGCTCTGCAGGTTCTCAAGCGGAGCTACCGTGTGTAATGTAACCTTACTAAATGACAACCTTAAACAAGCCTGGGTCATATTTAAAACATTTTATGTTGAACTGCAGCTGCAGCACAAAGATATCTGACTTGCATGAATGAATGAATGAATTGGGTACTTTCTTGAGAAACAATGAATAGCAGCACTCAAAATTATTAAATATGATTAACCTGGTAGCATTATAAGTCTGTCCTTGGTATAGAGACAGGTTGTCTTGTGCTTTTAATATGCAATCACTTAATAATAATTGGTGAACACTTCAAAACGGATAAAGTTTACATTATTCAAAACAGATCTATCAAATGTCCATGCCACTCTGAATAACATTTGAGAATAAATACTCTGGGATATGGGGAACATACAACATGCTCTTATAAACATTTACTTAATAAAGAGGAGAAGATGTGACACCTCATGGTATGAAAAGCCTGATTCATGTTCAACGTAATAAACTGTAAAAACTATGCACCTGCAGTTTTTCTCCATCATAACTGATGCAGTAGCAGATATGGAGATAGTCCCCAAATATAAAAACTAATTCCAGAAGGGAAAAGGTGCCTAAAAAATATCACTGTATTAGGCCACACCAATGACTGACGAGCAAGGTTTAGGTCAAATTTCACATGTCCTGATACACTTAGAGAAACAACCACAGACAGGCACAAGTTTTAACCACAACATGACCTTTTTCAACCAACCTGCTGTCAAATCAGACGAGAAACAGTCACTGCCTCAGTGTCGATTAAAAGGCTTTCACTAACGAGTCCTGGAAAGTTTGCAGCCTCTCTTTAAGAGAAATTAGCCAAATGAACATACTACAGAAAACACCCTCCCTCCCCTTACCCACCAAAATGCTGCTCCAATAGTCACTGGGAGGATACGGAACAGAATTCAACATCCATTTCCTGGTGCGTTAGCTCCTGTTTGAACCAAAAACAGGAGGTAGAGAGTTCCCACTGGACACTGAGTGGCTGCTGCATGCTGTCAGTCCTCAGCGAAAAAGCCATGAAAGGAGGGCTTCAGATCAGTGTGTGGTGGTGTTTGTGTCCGGGTGGTGTGTAGGGAGGTGGCGCCGGGTTGGGTTTTATCCCACGGCTCTTCATGTAAGAGATGAACTGGTCAGGGATCTCTGCTAGCACGTCTTTAGCGAGCCGAGCCATGCTTAACACGTGGTTGCCTGTTCTGTCCATGTAGTCTCTGAAGGGAACGAACTGAGGAAGAAGAGAAGAAAATGGAACAATATGCTTATATACAGTAACTTCATGCTCATGAGGACAAAGAATGTCATGGTGTAGTAAATAATCCAAAATATTAACTTTTTTCATTTTAAAAATGCATTGTTGCACAGGATTTGACAGCATATGGTTTCCTCTGCCTAGCATAATACCATCTGGGGGTTTTGGGCTATTGTTGTAGTGATTCATGAAAAGCTCCAAATACCTTTTGACAATGTACACAAGTATGTTTTGGAGAGCAGTATGGTATAGTGCATGGAGAAATCCACAGGGCTCATGTTTAAGCCCCAATGTTAGTCAACATTTGCCAGATCCCGCAAGCTTTAGGATGCTGATCTGTCACTAATCCCATGCTCTGGCTTATGCAGGAGTGAGAGGAAATAAATGAGCTTAAGTGAAAAGATAAGTTTTTCTAGTAGGGTTTTATGGTAAATATTTTGGATTTTTTTTCCATCTTTTATATTATTTATCATAGCACATCAAGGTTTTTTTTTTGGTAAAACACACAAACCCTGACAAATCTCATCTAGTGATCAATTTAGTTAGTACAGTATTTGATGGCCAAAACAATAGCCATCAAATACTATAAATTGTATTTGGCACTGGCCCACCTCCACTATAAAACACATCGTTGGTTGCCCACTATTCAGTCACTTTACTTTTTTTTGACATAATAGAAACAGAAAGATGATGAGTCAGTTGAAACCTTGATAGTTCTGCGAATAAGATAAGATGTAACTTTATTAATCCCCTGTAGAGGAAATTTCAGAAAGCAGGCCCAAAAGGGGCCTGCTTGTCTTCATGGGAATTCACAGGAAGCACACAGATGCCCTAATCTGTTGAGCTGCCAGTGCCAACAGATGGTCCTTTGTCAGAAACAGACGTTTTAATGTCCCAGCACAACTGAGGTAATCGTATGAATGTAAATGTAAAAATATGACACAGTGTGTACTGTAAATCAGTGGAAACACTGTTGCCTACAAATAGTGATCCGTCTCTCATGGCCAAAGACTCCATGGCCCAAGCTTGAGAAGTGTTTATTGACGGTATTGTCTGTTATCTGGACTGGACATTTATGAGCTATTCCTTAAGTTCGGTGAACTTGGACACCACGCTTCTTTTCCAGTTCCTGGTCTCGACATACATCTGCAACAAACACAGTTTCTTTCATGCTGTAAAGAGCAGTCACCTGAACAATGTCCCTCTCTGCCAGTTTCCCCCGGGACGAAATCCTGATGTCATCACCATCCAGCTCCACCATAGCTGGAAGACACAAGTTTGCACACATGCACACAAACACACAGTATGACAACTAAGCAAAGACAAGATTTGCACAAGACAGCACTGGCTTTAGGACAGAGACAAGGTTGATACACCACTGATGTAAAGGTTTAGTTATCATACATCATATTAATCCCATAGCCTTAGCATCAGTAAAGGAGTGTGTATGTGGAGCTGTACAGCTGTAATCTCTCTTCATTGCATGTTTAATCAACTAATAAATCCTTTTATTATAGCCTCTGTGCAATTTAGAATCATTGGTACTAACAAGCAAACCCAGCAATTAACCTCAGCTATTTCTTCTACAATTATGCCTGCATCCACCTACGCATTCCCTTCTCTACTGACTCAAATGAGTTTGTACAGTAATTTTCTTTCGGGTATTTCTCTGAATCAGTGCCAGAGAGGGTAACGCTGGCTGTAACAGTAATACACTGTGAGTTATATGAATTAAAATGTCAATTATTGGCTTAAGGTTTACAACTTGATTGATGTAGATGGTATAAAAACATCAGCACACTGTATATTACACAAAACGCTTTAGAGATTTAGATTTACAAGCTGTTTTCTTTACTAATAAAATGACCACATTATTTAATAATTACATTCATGCAGCAGTTACAAAAAACACTGTACCATCAAACTCAGCCTGACCCACTCCAACTATGATGATGGACATGGGAAGTTTGGCACCCTGCAGAGAAATCAAAAAAGGAAAATATGTTTTTTCTTAACAGACAATATACACATGTAAACATTTCTTTAATTAGAGGAGAAACTTGTCCACATACACCAATGACCTGTGGCACTCATTACTGTACATCAGACATTATAGCAGTTACGTGCTCACCCACGTAGGTTACAATCACACTAACGTTCTGCTTCACCCTTTAACGAGCTGAATAACCTTTTAAGTATGACAAGGCCTCCAGAGAGAAAAAGAGAGTGAGTTAGAGACAGGAAGTCAGAGAAAGAGCACGAAACATGGAGATGCTTAAATAGAAACTTGTTTTTCTTTCTTTCCTTATTCCAGATATTTTATGAAATCCAATTTTCTGTCTTATGAATGCTCCCCAGCTCTTATCTTGGGATGACAATTTGTGTTTGCCCACTGAATGCTGGTTATCAGGCTGAGGAAAGGAGATTAAACTCACTGACAACACTAACAGCAGATACTGTTCAGTAGTATCAGTACTGAAGCTGTTTTGACAGCTAAAAGCCAATCAAATTTATCCCCAGAATTCCCAGACTGGATTGACGACATGCTGACCTGCAGAAAGAACCATATTATTTTGACGTTATTCAAGATCTAAGGTTAAGGCTAAAAGAGACATTTGTTCACGGGAAGGTGGGGGGGGATTAATCTGTTGGCAAACACCTCAATTAGCTCCAGGTGTGCCATGTTGGCATTTGTGAGCTGGGAGAGGAGGGAGAGGGAGGAGGTGACAACTTCAGTCAGCACAGCATCATCCGTCACCCGCCCAGCCACTCCCAAGCCACACCTCAAGTCAGACAACATGGCTGTTAGTTTCGCTACCGTGACGGTTTACTGTCTCCAAACTAAGGCATAATCTGGATTGAAAATCAGACAAAAGATGTCAACATTTACAACATGTAGGGCTAGGAAATATTTGATATTATGCTATACTAACTTTCAAATTGCATTGTGATGACAGGTACCTACCGTTTTATCGTTCACCAAATATCTGTTCTCCTAATGAATGATCTCAAGAAAAAATTCATTTAGACAAAAGTCTGCAGCCATGCTAGCGGCTTTGTAGGGCTGTGCTTAGCTACAGCAGTCCTTTTTTGCTAAACTGTAATGCCAGCTTGCTAACATGCTCACAATGACAATGTTAAGAGGCTGATGTGTAGCAGGTATCATGTTTACTATCTTAGTTTAGCATGTTAGCATGTTAACATTTGCTATTCAGCACTACACATAAAATAAGATGTCATTATTTTTGCAAGCATTTGGTCAAATATCTGGCTAAAAATATATGATTTATATTTTACTTAAATATACCAAATTTCATGGAAACCATCTAAGTTTTGTCCCAACCGACCCAACATCGCCATCCACTGAGCCACATGGGCTCTAAACTGATATAGTCCCTCAACACTAAAAAAATGCTTTTTTACTTGTTGTTACTTCACTTGAATGTTTAACCCTCCCTGTGCAGAATGATGTATGTGCAGAGTAAGATGTTTCCGAACAGGCCCTACAAAGAGTGGTTCGTTTTGCTTAATGTATCATAGGCAGCACTCTACCCTGCCTAAAGGACATTTACACCAGGCTGATCTCAATCACCCAGATAACAGAAACGCCTTTCCTCCCTGCTGCCCCCCTACTTCTTTTAAAGAATATTTTTATCTTACTTACTGCTCAAAGTTACTATAGTTTTTTATTACTTATATATTCTTTATTCTTATTCTACAATTTTAGAGTCACCAATTAACCTAGCCTGCATGTCTTTGGACAGTGCAGAGAAGCCAGAGCACCTGGAGAGAACCCACACAGGCACAGGGCAGGGCAAGTGAGGTTTGAACCTGCAACCTTCTTGCTGCGAGGCAACAGTGCTAACCACTGAACCACCGCCCATCCTTTACATACCTAATTATATAATTAATGTATATTTCAGGCAAACAAGCTGTATCATACGCTTACACATCCTATTTTGTGTAATGTATGTATATGTATTATAAACAAACAGTCCAACAAAAACAACGTCCTTCATTCTGTTTGAAAGGTTTTTATGAATAAAACTCCTCAGGTCAAGACTCTGCTGTCTACTTACATCTGAAGGACAGAGGACACTCGTTTGAGGACCACCAGGTGCACATTTTAGACAGAGAAGATGGATGGTTTGAAAGAGGTGTCAAGGAAGCCATCTACACCAGGGTTGAGAAGCCATCATTGAACAGGGGAGGGGGTCTACGCCACCACTTATCCCCCACTTACAATGCTGTCCTTTCATCACTTCCCAGGAAACTCAACAAACGTAACCTGTTGGCCTCAGGTGAAGATACCAACGATGGTCGTTCAGTCTTGGCCACAGGTAGTCTCAACGACTGTAACGACTGTCGTCACAGCAACAAGGAACACTAACGAACCAGCGGTATCGATGACCTGGGCCAACGACCCCACTGAGGTTAAATAGCTGAGTTTCCCTGCCAGTCAG
>NC_060167.1:25540926-25560935 GCF_021292245.1 Micropterus dolomieu
AGAGGACACTCGTTTGAGGACCACCAGGTGCACATTTTAGACAGAGAAGATGGATGGTTTGAAAGAGGTGTCAAGGAAGCCATCTACACCAGGGTTGAGAAGCCATCATTGAACAGGGGAGGGGGTCTACGCCACCACTTATCCCCCACTTACAATGCTGTCCTTTCATCACTTCCCAGGAAACTCAACAAACGTAACCTGTTGGCCTCAGGTGAAGATACCAACGATGGTCGTTCAGTCTTGGCCACAGGTAGTCTCAACGACTGTAACGACTGTCGTCACAGCAACAAGGAACACTAACGAACCAGCGGTATCGATGACCTGGGCCAACGACCCCACTGAGGTTAAATAGCCGAGTTTCCCTGCCAGTCAGTCAGAACTGAAGAAGTCCTTTGGATAAGGGACGAAACGTCTTCCAGTATCTTCAACCAAGTCCAGTTGCCCTTCATTTTAACTGACTGCATTGCACTCTGATAGGCCATGTTAGTGTCTGCTGTTGTAATTTCCAGATAGATGGCAACATATACGCTCAATGCAAAAGCTACCACTATGTGTAATGATGTTTCCTGCAGTCACATATTTTCACCAAGCATTTATAAGTGCAGTTTTATCTCTTGCACAAGACAAATGTACTGTGGTAAATCAGGCAACCTCTTTTTCCACGGGGATGAGAGCACTTTCTGTCGACACCACCTCAGCCACAGCACATCAACGCGATTTATCAGTGTTCAACACAACTCCCGTCAGTGCCTGTTCTCCCACGCACACACAAACAGAAACATGCACACATATACATGCGCGTGTGCATAGCCGGAGACATACACACACATCAAATGCCACCAAAAATAACCTGGCAATCCACCATGCCCCACTTTTGCCATTCTCCTGTCACCCTGACTGGCAGCCGAGAGCAAGTGTAATGAGACGACGCAACAAAGCGTCAATCAACACTCATTACTCCAACAGCTCACTCTGGATGTGCCGCTTAAATCCAAATGTCATGCATGTACATGCTTTGAAATGTTTTTTTTTAATTTGCAGCTAAATGAATGTAATGTAAAGGGACAGCTTCAAAATACACAGAGTTTCTTGTTCCACAGCCTAACTTTCCACACAAATTTGGATATCCTACTAATTCTGGATATAAAAAACTAAACTGAACAGAAGGCCCTTTATTTGTGAAGCCTAACCCTGTTCATGTTTCATAGTTCATAGTTTAGCCAGAGATTGCGAGATAGTAACTGTAACAATGTAATTTATTACTTTATTATGGCGTCACGGCAGTTTCCTTTGGCGCTGCTATGACGACCAGCTAAATTAAAGGGGCACTGTATCTGCAATGGAACAATGGAGGACAAGCCATAAAAGTAGAAGTACCACAGTGTGCTGTACACTGATCGGCCATAACATTATAACCAACTGCTTGTCATAGGCCTCTCTTTTGGCACCAAAAGAACCTGTCGAGGCATGGACTCCACTGTGATGCCCTGTGTGTTCTGACACCGTTCTCTCTGAACCGGCATCAAATTCGTCACCAATCTGAACTACAGTAGCTTGTCTGTTGTACTGGCCAGCCTTCGCTCCCTACGTGAAATGACCCTGTCCTATAACCTCTTTTCCTTCCTTGGACCACTTTTGATAAGTACCTACCGCTGCAGACCGGGAACAAGAGCTGTGGTTTCGGAGATGCTCTGACCAGTTGTCTAGCCAACACAATGTAGCCCATGTCAAAGTTACTCAAATCCTTACTCTTGACCATTTTTCCTGCTTCTAACACATCATCTATGAGGACAAAATGTTCACTTGCTGCCTAATATATCCCACCCACTGACAGGTGCCATGGTAATGAGATAATCACTGCACCCGTCAGTGGTCATAATGTTATGGCTGATCGGCGTATTTGTAGTTGTTTTTTGTTTTCTTGGTTTCACCAGGTATCCCTTTGCCTCTTACACAACAAAGTCCTGCATCCTATACAAAGTGAATGGAGGTAAAATAGTTGTGACGTGAAATACTTTTGGTGGGGTCTGGCACTGATAAAGAGATGAAGCACAAAGCACTGACAGATAACAAACAGAAGATGAGAAAGGAAAGAAATCAAAGGCAGCAGAGGATTTTGTTATCGAATGTATGTGGTGACAGAGGTATGGAGAGAGCAGATGAAGATAAAGAGATTTAGATCTTTGAGAGGGAATGAAATGGAGAGGGACAGCAGGAGTCTTTGTGTTTGTGAGGTAAGGTGTCTCACGGCTCCACAGAGAGAAAAACGAGGCAGTGGATGGACCAGAGCCGTGAGCAGAGGAGGGAGATGCTGGGTGATTGATAAGTGCACTTCTGTAGTATAGCAGATTCTCTTGTGACTGATAAGCCCCGTTTGTTCCACCACATTGATCTCTATTACTGTAAACATGGAGGACAAACACTCCCAAACTGTCCTGTCACATGTCTACACACTGAGCGAAACACACAAAAACACCCGCATGCCTTAATGCAAAGCCACTCCAGATGTTCATACTCAACATACAGAGAGTGGTGCACATTTGGGCTTCCTCTCACTCTGTTTCTCGCTCTTTCTTGAAGATACCTTCCAGCATGAAAAAGTACAAGGAAAGGCTTATATAACCTCAGCAGTGTGTCCTCCCTTGCCCGGGATCCGTGGAGAGTAAAAGGGAAAGCAGTGGAAGTGGCAAAGCATCAGCAGACAGTCAGAGCGGAGGTAGTGAGATAGAGCAGCAGGCAAGATCTTAAAAGGAAGGTGTGGCTGTTCTAATGTTTTGACTAACAGTCGCAAATTCCCTTTAAATCCAGTCTGCTGGGTGTTCTGTGCCTGCGGTGAGCTGAGGAGGAGGAGGGGAGAAAAAACGAGGACACCAAGGAAGAGGAAAGGAAAGGACGCCAGGCACCTACTATTCAAAGCTGGGACAAGAAAAGAGTTAGGACAGGTTTTTGGGAAAGCTCAGAGGAATAAAGCACAATGTTGTCTTTTTTATTTACTAGAGCAGTTACATATTTTCAAATGCTTCACTCACAACAGTGAAAGGACCACATTTAAGGACAGTAGAGGATTCATTAAATATTACCTGGGTGTTGAGCTACTTTGGTAGTTGTCAGGTGAATTAATTAGTTTATATCTTGAGTGTGTTTTACGTACTATTTGGCACAAGCTATGACGGTACAAAAATGTCAGTTATGTGAAGCCATTACACCTCTTCTTTTGCTTTACAGTTTGCAGAACAACTGCTTCTGTCACATGCTCTGTTTAAATCGGAGTGACAGCCACAATGAACATCTGGGCTATTATTTGTTTTTTCTGAGAGTGAATGCCAGAGCTATTCAGAGACACGGTATCCACATGCTCAGAAAAAAATCATTACTAGTGCTAAAACAATTAAAAGAAGGAAAAGTTTGACGTTTTGCATACTTAAAGTTAGATAAAACGATTGATACCACTCTCATGTCTGTACAGTAAATAAGAAGCTACAGACAGCAGCCATTTACGTTAGCTTAGCATAAAGAATGAAAAAACAAGCTACTCTAGCCCTGTCTGAAGACAACAAAATCAACCTACCAGCATCTACAAAGGTCAGTAATTAACATGTGATGTCTAATTTGTTTCATACCTACAAAAACTGAATGTTATAAATGATAAGCTATGGTTTTATGCTGGACGTTTTCTTCGCTGGGAGTAGTAACTTTCTAAAAGTCTTGTCATCACCATGAAGTTACCAGGCCACCTGAAGAGATTGTATTACCTTTCGACATTGTATTACCTTTCCAGTCTTTATTCCAAGCTAACCCAACCGGCTACTATCTGTGGCTTCATATTTACCGTACAGGCATGAGAGTGTTATCAATCTTCTTATCCAGCTCAAACTAAATGAGCTTATGTCGAACTATTTGCTTTAAACCCTTCATTTCATAGCACCATTCACTTCAGAGGCATTTCCTTCTAGTTTATACCAGATGAAATCCAGCCTTATATAGTGCAGTAAAGCACTGTGTCTCCCCCCTTTCCCATTCTTACATTTACAATGGCCTCTTTGGTCTGGGCCATGTCGGAAATGACGCCATCTGTGATGATGAGGAGCACAAAGTACTGAGAGCCGTCCTGCACTGCAGCCGCATACCTGCGTACACATACACGCACAAATACAGACAAAAATTAGAGGGTGTCGTATGTTCTCGCCAATACAAGAACAAATGTGACTTATTGATGGATTTATCGAAATGTTATAAATCCATGACAATACATGCCTTATCATGCAGTCTCACCGCAGGCAAATTCAATAACAATTTTCTTTGTTATTGCTGCACTCATTAAAATGCCTCACAAATACACCCTGATTAATCAGTCCAAACAATCAAGTTTAAAACAAAGCTGGCTTACACTGTTTGATTAGCAGAGGAACGCCTTTGTTAAAAATCTCTTCCTACTTGAGTTCAACTGTTCAAATGCTAAATACAAAAACAGCCGTGGCTCCCTGCAGCAGTTTAGTGTGACTCCATTTTATCAGAATGACATTTTTAATTACAACAGAGCACTGGCGTGATCAAATGGAGAATTGTTTGGATGTGGCTGAACAAATGAGACGGAGAGGGAAGCAGTGGCAGTGAGAGGTGGAGGCTGGTGTCAGGGGGGGCACAAGAATCCACTCAGATCATATCAGAGTTTGCATACTTTTTTAATGTGTTGTTAACTGCGAGTGATATGTCAGTATATGTAAATAGCTACAGGCCCGTTTGTCATCTGTTCCATCAGCTAAATCCGCCACTCTTTTGATAGCTGTCAGCCGAGCATATTCATACACATTACATTCTGTTTGTTGTGTCTGGCAGGAGGGATATTGCCAGTGTACTGGGTCAGAAAAGCAGTGGCACAGCAAATTAAACCCAACAGCCAGCAGTCAAAAATGTTGTTGTGAGTGTTATTTTGATAACCAGAATCTTGTAGAAGATCATTATCTTGATAATCTGTGTGCTAACCTGGTGGCACAAAACAGAATTCTTGTTGACAATAGACAGATAAGTCAGTAGGTCTTTTAGAAAAGCATTGAACATTGTGTACTGCTCTCTGCATAGAAACACGTTTAGAATATATTTGTGTGAATATCGATGCAGGTTTCACAGTTTTTATAATTGTGTTTTTAGTATTTGAATGGAAATATGGATAATGTAAAAAATTATGATGAATCACAAGCAGAATAAATTAAGAAGAACATCCATGGGGATGAAACAAAAAAGTCCAAACTATCACGATATAAACTATGAGACTTCCTGTTTCTTTAGGATGTGGTTGAGAGTAAAGATGGAAAATGCCTCTGTATAGCATCTTACATTTATTCTAAGAGCAGCCTTAAGTCCTTCTTGTAAAAGAAAAAAGTATAAGCTCCACAGCAGCTCCACTGTTCTCTCACCTGGCAACATGATTCACCACAGGAGCGAAGTTAGTTGGCCCGTACAGCTGCACTGTCTTCAGACTCTGGTGGTATGCCTCTAAGATGCCCTCAATACCATTGCAGTACGGATTTTCCATGTTTCCGTTCTGAAAAGGAGAGAGCATGAAAATCAATTTCACAGGCTTGTGAATGCATTTATCAAACAAAGAAACACTGAGATCTTTATCAAAGCACACTGGTTTCATTAGATGCCATTTACTTGTTATCCAGTCATCTTGTCATGCACAAAATCCATGAATTTGAATTAAAAACATGGAAATAAAAATAATTTAAAACCTTTGATAAAATCAAATTAACTAATTAATCATAGGTGAAATAAGGAGAGGTTAACTTCACCAGTGGAAACTCATGTGACACCCGTCCATCAGGGGGCAGTTTGGCTCCAAAGCCCAGAGCAGGGAACATCTTGTCGCTGTCGTAGTCCTGAATGATCTCCCCAACAGCTTTCAGGGCCATGGCGTAGGCGTTCAGCTGGTAGGGATTCATGTAGTGCAGTGAAGTGGACTGGGAGGGATTACCTGTCGAACAATCAATCAATCTCAAGCTCAGTGGGGGTAATGAGGGACAAAGATGTCACTTCTAGAATGCAAGATAGTTTTTGAGCACCTCTTATGTCATGACGTGACATTAAAAAAAAATATTTTGTTGGCTGCAGCCATGCATCACAATTAACATGATTCCTGTCAGGTAGAGCATTCATGTCCATTGTTCAGAGGTGATGAATTGTAACGTTTAATTCAGAAGTTTGTGACACAATCAAGGGCAATACATTAACAGCGGAGAGAATTCAATACTTCCAAATGCAAAATTAATTGAGCATTTAGAAATCTCGTCAATAAATGTGACCTTCCCAGATATTCCCTCCGTAATGACACATCATGAAGTCGTTCAGTATTAACAGCACGGCTTGGATATTCTGGACATGCTTCTGATTGATTGAAGTTGTTATCTTTTCACCCAGTGAGCTTGCTCACCATTTGATTAGCTTCACCTGCTATCTGATAGCAGAAATCCTGCTGGTTGCCTGGTCAGGTTGTATACTCACAATATGTATTACCAATGATATTATCTGGAGTCCAGAGTGTAACAACAAATTGTATGTCACCTTGAGCACCACGGTTGGAAATCTCAACAGTTTGGGGAAATTGACTGTTCGCTAAGCCTACCTACTTGCAATCGCCTTACGTTTTAGCAAATATCTGTCTGTTTTATAATGTAACGTGGAGGAAAATTTGAGACTTACTACAGCAGTCTGACAAACATCCACAGCTATGTACATAGTGAAGCTAATTAGATCAGTTCTCCCACACAGGGCTGGGAGCAGCTTGTCATGTTGCTGTTATAATAGTCATTGTGACTGGTCAGAAGGTGTATTTGTGTTGAGGTTGTCTAAGTGTGGCCATTCATGTTATTAGAAAATATCTCCATCCAAACATGGTTAGTTTCACTATAACACACTTTTCCAATGATATGGGCTTATTATTGTGGAACAAGCTGATTATTCCTAATTATATTATTAATAAAATATTACATATTGCATATTTGGGTGAAAAGTTGTATTTTAACTATACACTTATAAACCACCTTCCAGACCTGTTAATGATCTATGTAGAAGACATGACACATGCATTTCACGTGCATTTCCAGATACATTCCAAATACTAAAAAGTGAATATGCTAGTCATGAACTAACCTGTAATGTATTTGTATTTTAGCAAATTACATTTTCCTTGGCCTTGGAAGTAATACTAGTTGTTTGTTACACGCTAACATTTATGTTGTGTTTACGTTAGAGCAGATAAACACACAGTTTAATTTATTTATGTGTTTTTGATAGCGTTAAGG
Organism: Micropterus dolomieu; assembly: GCF_021292245.1. Taxonomy (NCBI): domain Eukaryota; kingdom Metazoa; phylum Chordata; class Actinopteri; order Centrarchiformes; family Centrarchidae; genus Micropterus; species Micropterus dolomieu. The sequence continues at coordinate 25,548,228 of NC_060167.1, forward strand.
CAAAAAGAAAAATACCACATCCTTCACACTGTTTCTGTACCTAGTATTTCTCTTACTGAAGCCCCATGTACACCTTTTCAAAAACTGGAAAAATCCAAAGCCTGGCAGACCTGCCATTCCTAGTTAAGGTTGCTAAGCTATTATTGTACAATACCTGCTCAGGGGATGAATTTAGCAACAAATAATTGGGAAAAGGAAAATTCACATTTTCCTCTAATAACTTCCTTGCGGTTAAGTCTTTTACAGCGTTGTGTTCAGGCATAATTAGTAGTGGTTGGTTAAATGCATGCTTTGTACTGTGTGTGTTTAAAAGTGTATGTGGACATTAAAGTTCATTATCAATAGATTATTATCAGTGTGGTCCTTTTACACACAAGTCTTTAAATCAAGCTGAGGGTTTTACTTAAGCGGGAAGCTCTGGGTCTGAAAAGAAGCCAATGGTGAAGTGCCTTAAATCTGCATTCTTTCCAACAGGGGGCAACTTCAATGGTGGCATAAATAAGTCTGATTGCATTAGACTGAAAAGCAAAATAACCCTACTGTTCACTTGATTTACTCAGTAAACACTTTCCTAACGAGTTTATAGTCTCAATCGCTAGTTTCAATTCTTCTTTAATACAGCATGATGTAAATTTAGTAAATTATGGTCTCATTTAGAGGAAAATAGATGTTAAAGCAGGGGATGCTTTAGGGCGGGACTATCTTGTGATTGACAAGTCGCTACCATGGTGACCTGTCAATCAGGCTTAAGGCGACTTCTATCCACTGCAACTGTCTAAAGTTAACCAGCGCCACTGAAAAAGCTTGTTAGGAGTCGGCTGTTCATTTCTTCCGCTAAGTACATTTTGTTTTAAGCCTTTTTTTTATTAGCCAAAATTAGCATCCGAGTTAATATCACAGTTAACGTGAATTATGTATGCACCTTTCTAACCAAGTTAGCTAGCGCCAGCCTCTCCTCCAAATATTGTCTAGTTCTAAAAAAGCAAGATGGCAACGGTAGTCCACAAACCATGTCATGGTGGCTATGTCCACTTCTTTTATCCAGTCTATGGTTTAACCCCATTTGCTTTATTTCGTTTTTTGCTGAAATGATTGATTTAACCTTTATTTAGAGTGTTTTCACAGAGCATTTAAGAGGAAGAGCTATCCAGGAAAGGCTATCACTTACAGGTGAAAATATGTGTACAGTATGTGTGCCTGCACCGTCTGCTTGTGTGTGTGCTTATATGATTGATTCTGAAATCGGGGATACCACGTTCAAAGAGCACTACTATCTATTCTTGCCCCCCCCCCGACACAAACACTTTGCCATTAGTATCACTCACCATTAGATGCTGTGAAATCGATGGCCACTGTGAAATTGATCTGCGTCCTAGAAGGGGGATAGAGAAGAGGACATGGAAGAAAACCCCCCGACAGAGACCAACCAGCAATGACAACATGACAGGCCTCATTAAATTTCAGTACTCTTACATCTAGTCACACACGCATATTTTCTGATACAAGAAAAGATGATACCTAAAATGGAGGCACATCGTACATAAATTATGGCAATTATTTCTTATGATGATATAGTTACAAACAGATCAATATTTAATTATTATTTCTTGTCTTTTTCATCTGCGTTAAGACACAAAGTGCGGCCTCTTAGTTGTCAAATAAGATTTAAGTGATTGCAATCCGCTGTTTGTCTGATTTTCACCTCCGTGAGACGGAGTAGCAGGAGGTACTGAGGAGCCTTTGAGACACTGAGCTGGGTAACAAGCAATTAGACTGATGGAGCACTTAAGAACAAATCATAATCCAATTTTCCCTGCTGGTGAAACACTCCCCTATTCTTGTTAATTTACGACAAAGAGACAAGGCCTTTGGGGGCCCGAACGACAGCCTCTCATTATCTATGAGAGCCACCGGAGAGGGAGGCAAAAGAATGATAATAAAATGGACGCGTTAAAGATTTACATTAACCTTTCCGTTTGGGATGGGGATGAAGAATATGCCACAGTCTGACTCTCCTAACCTTAGCATTAATTAAACCTGATTTTATTCATTCATGAGGACCCTTGAATGCATCACTATCTCTGCATGGGAAGGCAGGCTTGCAAACTTTACATCTGCACCAGGAAATGGGGTGCTTTTCACTGTGAATCTCTTTTTTTTCTTCAGTTGAAATTTTAGGGTTCATGTACACTCTGCGTATGTGTGTGAGTTTGAGTGTGCATGAGCCTTTGAGCTAAATGTCAGTATTTAAAAAAAAAAAGAAGAAGCTCAGACTCTTGTCATTCTGTTAAACCCCTCACCCGCTGAACCCGTAGAATGAGCCTTCTTGACACTTTGTCTTGTTATGTAGTAGTTTAACTCTCGATTCTCCCATCTGCTTCTTTCCTTATTTCCTGCTGCTGTCTAACACAACTACAGTGCAGCAACAGTTACACTATGTTTTTCTCTGTGGCCAAAAGTGAGTAAAATATCAACTTTTGCTGTAGTTTTACTATCATTTTTTAAACCATCACACACTCACCTTTTCTGTTATAGATTTCCCTTTTAAAATGCTATTTTATCTACTTCATCCTAATTTTAAATTCTAGGGAAGTAAAAGCTAATGTTTTTCAAATTATTAACCTGATACAAGTGCACTGAACCAGTCAGCACAGAGAGATGGCCCCTATCATTATATTACAAGCATATTATGTCTTCTTGTCCCTTATCCTGAGCTGTGTGAGAGTGCAAAAATCAAATTCTGTGACATTTAATATCACCTCAGTCAACACTGAGGTGAAATACAATTGAGTTATTTTAATAGCCAACTTTTTATTTTATGATCACAGTAGTTGTCAAATAAGACATGAAAGCTCCCAGAGTTCACTTTGCATCATGATCAAAGCTGTAACACCAAGTATTACAGAAAAGTGCTTTAACAGCTAGAGCAGAAAATATTTTTTACATACGGTGTTTCTCCTGTTTGCTGTGAAGAGCTTGGGCAGTTCCTAACTTTCATCCATTTTCTAAAGAGCAAAAGGCTCCACGTTTACAAGAACCAACTCTCGCGTCATTCACTAAGTGCCAGAGGGTAGGGGCCAGACTGATGAGGGTGATATTTTTTAAGTGAGGCCACTAAACCTAAGGTTATTGTATCGCAGATCAGCCAAAGCCAGGAGCTGTCAGTGAAATCTGTCACACTTGTCAGCTCTGCCACAGCCCATAAAACCCATGACCACATGACATGTGATGGGACAATGGAGTTAAAAGTGCAGTCCCTCTTGCCTGAAAAGCACACTTCACCTGAAACATACTTGATATTCACATGTCATCCAGCTCTAAATGCCACTGCACTGTGAAGATAGTTTGGCCTTAGCTAGCTCATTTAAAATATGCTTGAAACTTACTACAAACAGCACCTGTGAACTTCAGTTTAACAAAGTTCTGGTGCAACCACATGAAAGATAAATGGATAAAGATGCATTTTAATAAAAAGTTTAATGAAGGCTCCAGAGATATATTATAATTCTCAATTTACTAGCAAGACGACTTTCTATAATAATTTAATATTCATCAGGATTTATGAAACAGTGCAGCTTAATTATTATTTTAGTACGCTAGTTTTGGCCATAATCGCTATCGGTAATTAATCAGAATTATGCTTTAAAGCTGCTATAAGCAATATTTTCATCTTAACAATTGCTCAAATGACTACGTGACTACGGTTAAAGGAGTCAATTTTAATGAAAGATCCACAGAAAGTTATCAATGAACTCTGTGTTTTAGTGTGTTTAAGCTCATTGTTTAGGTTTTACGGCCCACAACTTGTTTGGTTCAGTCTCACGCGCCATTCCAGATACAGCAAGCAGTTCTGATAAAACCACTGTATGCTATCTGCCTAGCTCCGAATGGCATACAGATAAAGTTAGTGGCCAGCTGATTAACAAATAGTGGAGTATTTAACAGCTAAAGAGCCAGATATCTCTCTCAGGAGTTGGTGGAAAGTAAAACATAGCTGAAAGGAGAGTGATAATTTAACTTACATTTGCCATGCCAATGCTGCTCAGATGTGTGAATAGTAGGGGTGTGACGAGACACTTAACCCACAAGATCGAGACGAGACGAGATTTTAATACTATTTTGAAGAAATCTTTAAAGCTGAATTATATGAAAATTTTTAGCATTAAACACTTTATTTCCTGCATTCTGATGAATTTTTCTGCACCAGTTTATGGCAATTTTTAATTTTATTTATGTAAAGAGAAACACAAAATTCAGGTGGCCGGTGACGATTCAAAATCTATAACCTAACTATAATATAAGTCAGATCTGTTTCTCCTGTAGATCATCTTATTTAATATCATCCCTGCTATTCACAGGCTCCGCCCTCTACTGGACTCTATGGGTACTACCTCCTCCAATCACATGCACGCACTTGCCCACTGAAAGTTTATCGTGCACGTAGCCGACCAATAGGATGCCGCTACGTATAAATAGCAGTGTCCCTACTGCCTCAGCATCCTTTTTTCTTCAGCAAACGGCGAACTGCTCACTGAATTCACCACCTCCATGGATGGAGTCGCTACTTCTAGAAAATTATCTTTGCACCCCGGCGAGGTGACCCATGTCCTGCCCGGACGAGTCCAGGCCCCCACCCCCCGCCAGCCAACCTGCGGCTGGGGAAGGGAGCGACTGGCCAAGTGACCGTTATGGAGGGAGAGAGGCCTGCTGACGCTGCCACAATCCCCCGTCTGGTGTTCAAGACGCCATTGTTGTACATGAGCTGCTTGTGTACACTATTATAAGACTTTTGAGAATGTGGAAAACGTCTTTTGAGTAAAACATGCTTATTACATTCCTCAAAGAGCTAAGTTAACTTCTCTCATTAAAGAGCTAACATTAACTCCTGGGGTGAGGCTAAGGGTTCGCCCTGCGGCCTTGTGTTCATGAAGCCACTGTTCTAACATGTGCTGCTTGTGTGTACACTGTGGTGATGCTTGTGAATGTTAAACTGTTTATTAGAAACACATTACATTCTTAAAAGTGCTAATTCCCCACCACCAACCCCATCCCACTGAGCTAGCCATGTTGAACGTGCCGCTGCGCTCACCGACACTAAGCTAACGGTTTGCCCCGTGGCCCACGCTGCTCTCACGGTCAGAACCAAGTGAGAGGGTGGGTGAGGCCCGGGCGTCCACTTCTTAAAACTGGAAACTGGAAACTGGGCAATGCAGCAGTGTACTGTAACTCTGCATTCCCAGCACGCCCACAAGGACTCGCACGTGCGCGTTGCTAGCTCACCAGCGGTTACATAAACAGACACGCCGCCCTGCCGACATCTCTTTCACCGAGCGGTCACAGCGCAGCTAGGCTAGTCCACTATAGCTGGAGAGAGACAGCCAAAGTCAGGTTTCTCTCGGTATAGCTGGACGAAAGAGATCGCTTTCTGCTTCGGTTGGTTTCATTTCCTCCACGAGCAGCTCATAGCACCTGTTGCAGCAGGCGAGGCTGTCTGCCCTGCCGTTGCTTCACATGGAAGCTGTGAACTTGAGGCTGACGTCAACACCGTGTCATCCACAGTAACACCGGCTGTGGTGCATTCAAGGCCCGGACGGCCTTTTTCAACCTTTCCAAAATGGCTCATGGTGCGTTCAAGGACACACAATGGGTTGCCTAAATTGCCTGGCAGCCGCATGAAGGGCTGCTGCCATGACGGTGACACAGTGCAGCAATGCGAGCTAACTCTGCATTCCCCGTGCACTCATGACAGTGTCCACGGGAACACTGCTAGCTCACTGACTGTGTGCGTGTGTTCCTAAAACACACAACCACATTGTCAACATATGCTCAACTGAACCAGCGCAGCGTTCAGCTGACTAGCTGCGACGACACGAGTCAAGCTAATGCCAATCTAGGTCAGATATAGCCGGAGAGACGCAACCAGACAACACGTCTCTTCCAGCGGTGTGGCCCTTGGCACTTTATCACAGTGAACAGCGGCTCATACTCCCAGCAGCAGCTCGCTGCAGTGGAGAGGAGGATGCCCTGCCCTGTCCTGACTCTGCTTCGCTCAGCAGCTGTGTTGATATTGAATGCTCCACTGACGACGCGCTCACGGTGACACTGTTGCACGTTGAGCCGTCATTGGAGCAGCGAGCTGTGGTGCGTTCAAAGACAACAGGGAGCAACCGGCCCTGGTGCGTTCAGGGACACTATAGCCTGTTCGACGTTGCCCCCCCCCCTTGGGCTAAACTTCCATTTATGGACCAATTACCACCAGTTGTCCTGGACATGATGGAAGCCAGTCTAACCTCTGGAAGTGGACTTCCTGGCCGCCGAGATCCAGCAACTTCTGCTGAAGCAGGTTGTCTTAGGGCATCTCTGCGCATGACATACACAGAGGTCTTGCGGCTTCTGAGCCATTCTGGATCTCCGCCACCTGAACCAGCATAATGGACAAGAGGGCGTTTTCACATGCTGATGATCAAGAAAATGCTGGAGCCAGTGCAGCACGGCAACTGGTTCACTGCCATCGACCTGAAAGACACCTATTTCATGTCAAGGTAACAGGAAATTTCTAGGCTTCTCCTCTCAGGGGGTAGCCTACAAATACAATAGGCTCCCCGTCAACTACTCGCTAGCCCCCCCTACACACTCAGCAAATACATCGCACTGCAATCGTTGCGTGAGAAGGGCATGAGGGTTTCTTTCTACTCACGACCTCATGATCATGGAAAGATTGAAGCCTTGAGTGATCTCCACACAGCCCAGTTGATTTTGCACCTTAACAGCCTGGGGTTGCGATCAATTGGGAAGAGAGTTCCCCCCAGCCGCTGCAGCTAGCGGAGTATCTGGGGATTTTGCTCAATGACAACACTCCAAGAGCGTATCTGTGCACGTCGCTTGGTGGTCCACAGGCTGCAGAAGGGGACAGCTGCGGCAGCGCTGTCAGTGATGCTGCTGTTGGGCAGCATCACTGATAGCGGCTATGGGCAGTAGTCCATAAGGTGGTCCCTCTGGGCTTGCTGCACATGCGATGGCTACAATGTTGCCTGCATCTGGACCTCAAGAGGCAAAGGTGATGCATGGTGACCCCCCCCCGAGCAGGTGGAGACTGCACAACAATGTGGTTCTGCAGATCTGAGCTCAGAACACTCGGAAGTGTGGAAGTGTCTACGACCCTTTTTCAGCGGGGTGTGTGTCGAAGAGATCTGCACTATGGCATCTTGGCCCTTACTGTGCCCGTTTGTACGTTTCTATCTCTTGGGTATGTCGGGCTCCTTCTCGGGATCCAGCTCACAAGTGCGACCTAGGATTTGAAAAGTGAGGATCTGGTGACTACTGGGTGTAGAGGGGGAACATACACTGGCAGTGCCTGATGTTTCAGTGAGAAGTCAGGGCAGTGCAGGTGTTAATGGTCAGTCCAAGCTCCTAGCGACCTTCTCAGGGGTGTCCCACCATTCTGTCACTAGGTGATGTGGTGGTTGGGGCTTTGGCCGGCCTGTGGCCGACCGGGTTGGTGTGGTGGACTTTGGCTTTTCTTTCTTAGAGGGCGGAGCCTGTGTGAGATAGAAATAAGGTTACGATATGGTAACCCTAGTTCTATAAGCACAGGCGGAGCCCTCTACCGATGAGCCCTTTCGCTCTGATGCCGTCTGCTGAAGAGGCGGTCGGATGCTGAGGCAGTGTGGACACTGCTATTTATACGTCATGCACTTATCGGTAGCGACTTCCTATTGGCACGATAAAATTTCAGTGGGCAAGTGCATGCACGTGATTGGAGGAGGTAGTACCCATAGAGTCTAGTAGAGGGCTGTGCCTGTGCTTATAGAACTAGGGTTACCATATCGTAACCTTCGATTCATGATTAGGGCTTAAACGATTCGAGTCGTTTAATCCATAACTATATAGCACACTGTTGCGCACGGACATTTATTACTGTCGCACTTCGTGCTTAGAGAGAGAAAATAGTGAGGGACAAAGAAGAAAGTGTCCAAAGTATGGGATTATTTCAAACTGTAATTTTATTGTCTGTCCGACGTCAAGCATCCATCCATCCATCCATCCATCCATCCATCGTCAACCGCTTATCCTGCTTGCAGGGTCGTGGGGGACTGGGCCGTCAAGCAAAAGTACTTAAACGATGCACTGATGAATTGATAAAATCTGTAGAAGCTTCGAGTACTAAAATCATCGTTAGCTGCAGCCCTATTCATGATTTAGTCTTCCCTCCTCTTTGTATCTTTATTTGGGGAAGTAACCTCTTTAAATGTGACTGTGGCACCTTTTCACCATAATGATAAATTATTTTATTTAAATTTAGTTATAAACTCCTGGACTTTAATAGCTCCTGTGTTTCAGCAGATTTTCTGCCCATGGTCAATACTTTCTGCACATTCACAATCTCTCCCACATAGGCTATCTGTGTTCTCTTACATCCAGAGAAAAGGCAGAATATTACCAGACTAACGTCATCATTTAATGAGAAGTCTAGCTAGAAGTCTAGCAGTGCATTATGTTATTTATTCGTTGGTAGTAATGTTATCCCCTTCAGACCGTTTGACCGACGCAGTTTGGCACTACATGTTGAAACCGAAAGTAAATGAAACATTTTTGATCAGGCAGAAATCTCACCACAAATCCACACACGTTAACTTCCAGTGCAGCTCACAGTCCTAAACAGAGCAGGCTGCGCTTCAGTTTTTAGATGTTTATGTTGCAAATCTCTACCAGCTACATTACCACTCGTCACAGCTGTCTGGACCATTGACTGTATATAAAAAGGTCTGGACTCACAGCGCGAGTGGGTTCAGCTGATTACTATCACAGTCACGCCCTAGTGAATTGGCAATAGTTTGCTAACATGCTAGCCATAATAACTTTATAAGGCGATAATATGTCGATGTTGTGTTGACACTGCCCCCAAGTGGCCAAAAAATAAATAAATCAATAAATGCAGTAGAACAAGGAAACTGTATTTATGTTCTCATCCTACAGGTAGTGTGAACAAAAAACCTAACCAATAAAACCATCACAGTTGTTTTAAGTAGTTCTGCCCCTCCTATCAAATTAAAAATGATTTCTCTCCTTAACTGGGGTGGTGATGGTGTAGTGGATAATATGCATGTCTCTGGTGTGAGACACCTGGGTTTAATCCCCCACTGTGACATTGTGTCCCTGAGCAAGACACTTAAACCCTAGTTGCTCCAGAGGCGTGCGACCTCTGACATATATAGCAGCTGTAAGTCGCTTTGGATAAAAGCGTCAGCTAAATGAATGAATAAATGTAAACTGATATTCCATTGGTTTACACTTGAGAATGAAATCTTGTTATGTTTAACCGCATAAAGTTTCTTAACGTAAGTGAGTAAACTTTATTTGTAGAGCGCTTTTCACAGACGTAGGTCACAAAGTGCTTCACAAATAATTAACATACAAGAAATAGTCAACGCATGCAGACGGTCATTCCCACTCACCCTCCTTTGATGTAATCTAAGAATGTGAACTCAGACTCCACTGAGAACGAAAGCAGGGTCACCTGGAATTAAAGACGAGGAGAAAAATTTTAAACATGGATTTAATTATTAATTTCTCCTAAATACAAAAAGGACTCCACATCTTGGTGTGGTTCAGCACACAACACTTTGGTAAAATATGTGAGACTGATGACTGATTAATTTACATTGCCGGACGCATGGTTCGAATTACAGGGGGGATTCGGGGGGTTGGACCCCCCGAAAGAGGCAAAAACAACAGTTCAGGGGGGTCTTTCTTACCTGTCATTGTAAATATTACAAAATATTTCCCATACTCATGCCTTTTGGATGAGATGCCTTTTTATGCATTACTTGCACATGCCCACACTGCTGGGAAAGTTGTGTGAAAATTGGTGTCTTAATTGGCCATTGGTATCGCCCACTCTGACGACTCAGATCTTATGTCCTTGAAGTTTTGCAGTGCCTTCATCTTTCATTTGGTCTGCCAACCAAAGTATACATCTTGCATAGTCACTTACAGTACCAAATATTGTAGTATATAATGCAAAATGTGTATGTTTGTGTGTGTGAAGGTAAAAAAATAGGTAAGCATAGGTGAGTTATTTTGTTTTGGCTAAATGTCAGAACTACAGTTGAATCAACAAAGCCTATTATTTTGCAAATGTTTTAATTACTTAGTGTGTGATATGCAAATTAATGAGGAAATCTACTTCTGTTTTTTTCCACAACTTAGAAAGCACAGATTGGCATCTTCTTCCAATCAGCACTCGCATGATAATTAGAGGGAATAATTTAACAGATGAAAAGTAGGTGTGGAACTGAAAAGAGGCACAGTGCCACTCCTGGTTTGCTGCTAGAGCATTACTCACTGTTCCAGAGTTGACATATTTCTTTTTCTTCATTTTCTTCTTGGTATTAATCACCTAAGAAATAAACAACAAGAGATACAGGTGATTTTAACCTCCAAAACTGCTTAGAATTGATATTGTGGCTTTGAAGCAATTATAATACATATGCATTTTATATTCAAGATAGGTACTATTCACATACATATTTGTATATGAAATAGACATTACTATATGTACATATGCTGTATACAGGTGTGTACACCAGTGCCAGTCATTCAACATTTGAATTTTTGTTTTAGTTTTGCTAGTGGTTTCAAAATATGATAATAATTAAAAAACCTAATAATTAACAACAATTGTAAGAATTATGTTACATATCCATCTTAAAAAACTGTTTTCAAAACCAGACTAGGCTCTTCAGTTGAAAATGTTTAAAGGAAACTCTGGCACAACCAGTCAACCTGTAATGCATCCAACCAAAATACTGCATTAGAATCATGTGTATAATCATAAAACTCCTTATAATTTCTTGTTTGCTGGATTTGGCTAGTAACTATGAGTTTTACACACATTAAGAAAATTTAGAATTCCTATTACTTATCTCACCCTCTTTTACATACCGTTTCACACCCTGTTATTTTAATATATTATTCCTTCCTAATTGAAATATAGGCAAGTCGAGTATGTGGCCAACATGAGGCCATTTCATAGAGGTATGCAATTTGTAGGCAGGATGAACAATGAGCTGGTCCATGTGTGTGCCATATTAAGGAAGGAAAGGGTGTGTGTGCATGAAGTAACACATTGGGCATTAGGGGAAAGCGTAGCTCATGTAAGATCACTTATAAACACTTAATATAGAAACACTTCATCTTGCGTTTACACGTCACTCACACTATTAAAGAAAAAAAGTCTGGAAATTCAAACACAAGTCTGAGGCTATGGAGAATCGATGGGTGAGATAGGCCTAAGCTACAAGACTTTACAAGAATTCCAAGAATTTACTTTAGTGGTATTACATTGGCTCCAGAACAAGAGAGAAATGTCAATCCGGAGATGTCTCAGCTCATTACCTCATTTCTCTATGGCTGCTAGGCATGAAAGTGACAGCCCCTAATTTAACATAGAGGGATGGCAATTTGTCTGACACACTGAACAATCTGCTGATGCAAAAACTAAAGGGCCTTTCAGTCTCGCTGGGAGGTTGAGAGGAATCAAGAGTAGCGTATAATGAAGCTGACATCCAAAAGACAGGTATTTGTCCTTTTGCTGAAGGCCACCACACCACAGAGACATGAGGGTATTGGCATGTCCTCCTTTTATGTAAGATTTTGACTTTCAGATTGGTGAGATTGAAACTTTCTTTAGGGTTGATCTTCAATGGTAGCCTCAAACTCAAAATCTTACAACTGAAGCTGTAAAAACTTTAGTTCTTAAAACGAACAAAGTTATTATTGTAGGGGATTTTAATATTCATGTGGACGTTGAGAATGATAGCCTTAGTACCGCATTTATCTCTCTTTTAGATTCCATAGGCTTTTCATTCAAGTGTTCATGATAACTTTTGAGTTTGTATTGCTGAACTACACGCCATTGGGCAAAAACATCTATACAAGATGTCTGTCTGATAGTGCTGTAGCTAAATTTAACGATGTGATTCCATCAGCTCTAAATTCATTATCAGATCACAAAGTAACGGAGGACTCCTATGCTAAGTCCCTCAAAAGTCGATCATCTTGTTAATAGTGCTGCAGGCTTGCTGGGAATGACACTCGACTCTGTAGCCCCTCTGAAAAAGAAAATACTAAAACAAAGACGGTTAGCTCCATGGTATAATACCGAAACTTGCAAATTAAAGCAAATATCAGGGAAACATGAGAGGAATTGGCGTTCCACCAAACTGGAAAATTCTTGTTTAATTTGGCAAGATAGTCTTAAAACTTATAGGAAGGCCCTCCGTAATGCCAGAGCAGCGTACTACTCGTCATTAATAGAGGAAAGTAGGAACAAGCCCAGGTTTCTTTTCAGCACTGTAGCCAGGCTGACAGAGAGTCACAGCTCTATTGAGCCAAGTATTCCCATAGCTCTCAGTAGTTACAACTTCATGAGCTTCTTTAATGATAAAATTCTAACTGTTAGAGACAAAATTCACCAAGACCCTCAATCTTTACCAACTAATTTCAATAATTTCTTCATCTAAACCATCAACCTGCCTCTTAGACCCCATCCCAACTAGGCTGCTTAAAGAAGTTTTACCCTTAGTCGGCACTTCTATACTAGATATGATCAATCTATCTTTATCAACAGGCTATGTACCACAGTACTTTAAAGTAGCTGTAATTAAACCTCTTCTGAAAAAGCCCAACCTTGATCCAGATGTTTTA
>NC_060167.1:25560955-25562658 GCF_021292245.1 Micropterus dolomieu
CCAGATGTTTTAGCCAACTATAGACCTATATCTAACCTTCCATTTCTCTCTAAGATCCTGGAGAAAGCAGTTGCCAAACAGCTGTGTGACTTTCTACATAGCAATAGTTTATTTGAGGATTTTCAGTCAGGATTTAGAGCTCATCATAGCACAGAGACAGCGCTGGTGAAAATTACTAATGACCTCCTTATTGCATCAGACAAAGGACTTAGTGCTGCATTTGATACCATTGACCATCAGATCCTATTACAGAGACTGAAACATTTCATTGGCATTAATGGAACGGCTCTAAGCTGGTTAAAGTCCTATTTATCAGATCGATTTCAGTTTGTACATGTTAACGATGAATCCTCCATGCACGCCAAAGTTAGTCATGGAGTTCCAAAAGGATCTGTGCTCGGACCAATCCTCTTCACTTTATATATGCTTCCTTTAGGCAATATTATCAGGAAATATTCCATAAACTTCCATTGTTATGCAGATGACACTCAGTTATATCTATCGATCAAGCCAGATTAAACTCATCAGTTAGCTAAACTTCAAATGTGCCTTCAGGATGTTATAACCTGGATGAACTGTAATTTTCTAATGTTAAACATGGATAAAAGTGAAGTTATTGTTCTAGGGCCCAAGCACCTCCGTGATGCATTGTCTAAAGATATACAGTAGTTTCCCAGCACCACTGTGAGGAATTCTGGAGTTATCTTTGATCAGGACATGTTGTTTAAGTCTCACATTAAGCAAATTTCAAGGACCGCCTTTTTTCACATACGTAATATTGCGAAAATCAGGAACGTCCTGTCTAAAAATGATGCAGAAACTGCAATTCCTTATTATCAGGCTGCTCAAAAAAGTCCATTAAGACTCTTCAGCTGTTCCATAATGCTGCAGCACGTGTTCTGACAGGAACCAGGAAAAGAGATCACATTTCTCCTGTTTTAGCTTCTCTGCATTGGCTTCCAGTAATATCCAGAATAGAATTTAAAATCTTTCTTATTACCCACAAAGCTCTTAATCGTCAGGCACCATCTTATCTTAAAGAGCTCATAGTACCTTACTACCCCACCAGAGCACTGCGCTCCCAGAATGCAGGGTTACTTGTGGTTCCTAGAGTCTCCAAAAGTAGAATGGGAGCAAGGATATTCAGCTATCAAGCACCTCTCCTGTGGAACCAGGTTCCAGTTTGGGTTCAGGAGGCAGACACCATCTCCACATTTGAGAGTAGGCTTAAGACTTTCCTCTTTGATAAAGCTTATAGTTAGGGCTGGCTCAGGTGAGTCCTGAACCATCCCTTAGTTATGCTGCTATAGGCCTAGACTCCCGGGAGACTTCCCATGATGCACTGAGCTCCTCTCTCCTCTACTTTCTCTCCCTCTGTATGCAACCTCATCCCTTAATGCATGTTACTAACTCGACTTCTCCCCTTTCCCGTAGTCTTGTGCTTTCTCGACCCTCTCCTCTCTCCTCCTATCACTTCCTGCAGGTGTTTCTGGCTCTGGAGCTGTGGAGTCTGGATCTGTGGTTGCGGGTCACTTGCTGCCCCCGTGTTCCTACTTGACACCCTCTGCTACAATTATTACTAGTCCTATTGTTATTATTGTTATTATAATCGTTAACATTACGATTATTATCATTAACACTACTGTATATATCTGTACCATTTTTCATTTAGTCTATAGCAACATCACCTTCACTGTCTGTAC
>NC_060167.1:25562758-25579047 GCF_021292245.1 Micropterus dolomieu
TTCAGCTATCAAGCTCCTCTCCTGTGGAACCAGATTCCAGTTTGGGTTCAGGAGGCAGACACCATCTCCACATTTGAGAGTAGGCTTAAGACTTTCCTCTTTGATAAAGCTTATAGTTAGGGCTGGCTCAGGTGAGTCCTGAACCATCCCTTAGTTATGCTGCTATAGGCCTAGACTCCCGGGAGACTTCCCATGATGCACTGAGCTCCTCTCTCCTCTACTTTCTCTCCCTCTGTATGCAACCTCATCCCTTAATGCATGTTACTAACTCGACTTCTCCCCTTTCCCGTAGTCTTGTGCTTTCTCGACCCTCTCCTCTCTCCTCCTATCACTTCCTGCAGGTGTTTCTGGCTCTGGAGCTGTGGAGTCTGGATCTGTGGTTGCGGGTCACTTGCTGCCCCCGTGTTCCTACTTGACACCCTCTGCTACAATTATTACTAGTCCTATTGTTATTATTGTTATTATAATCGTTAACATTACGATTATTATCATTAACACTACTGTATATATCTGTACCATTTTTCATTTAGTCTATAGCAACATCACCTTCACTGTCTGTACCTCTTTGTGTATATTGTGTAGTCTGCCTCCCTCACTTCTCTCTCTCTCGTTCCATCCCTCTCTCTCTCTCTCTCTCTCTCCTTCACCCCCAACAAGTCAAGGCAGATGGCCGGTTTCTGCCTCTTAAAAGGAAGTTTTTCCTTGCCTCTGTCGCCTAGTGCTTGCTCTTGGTGGGAATTGTTGGGCTTCTGTAAATAACATCACAGAGTACGGTCTAGACCTGCTCTTTTATGAAAAGCCCTGTGAGATGACTGTTGTTGTGATTTGGTGCTATATAAATAAAATTGAATTGAATTGAAACATTTTCTAATGAATTAACACAATAAATTCTGTTCTGGACACACCCATGTCATTTTCAGGCATTGCCCATCAACCTTGGATTCTGGCAATAGACATTTAAATGAGCTGGGTTTGTAATTTGCACACAGAGCTGTATCGTGTGCTATTAAAAAACACGCTAAGCTGTCCCTTGAGAAGTGCTGAGAAATGGCTATGATCATTTTAAATCCCTGGTTTGTTCTCCTAATAATCCTGTTTCATGCTGCTGCTAATAGCTCCATTTATATGTGTCAGCATCCAGGTGATTATCATGGAATAATAAATCTCTAAGTTTGAAAAGGAGAACATGGGCAGGAGAAATATTTAATTGAATGTATAACTGCTTTGGGGAAGCTGGGGAGACGTGCACAAATGATTTACAAATGCCCTTTAAAGAAATGAATTAGGAATGTATGGAATAACGTTTTTCATACATTTTTCTTTGCTGCAGGAGTAGAATATTTCCATGCAAAGGAATGTGCTAGAGTAATGGAAAACAGTGCAACAGTGACGTCAGAGATAGAAATGTCACTCGTGTCAAAAATGGGATCCAAGACGCTCAGCGTAGAGGGATTTCAGATCCCGGGAGCCAACAGGCATGTTGTTGAACTGTGAAAACACTGGAATTACTCACCTCGTACACATTGAACTGACTCTGCCCTCGAGCTAGCTCTCTGTAGCTAGTCGTAAAATCCCCAATGAAGTCGTGGCTGGGAAAAGGAGTAAAAAAAAAAAAGCACCAGCAGTAAGAAAAAAACATCACACAAACACCAGGAGTGATGTTTGGGACAAGATGGAACTTTGGGACAGAAAATCAGTTCCTCGGGTGAATATTTCTGAAATACTTTGTTCACGTTTAATATTCACATGTAGTTCTTATTTTTCAATAAAACATAGGTCGTTTTTTTAAATTAGATGTTGAATTGCAGGTTAAAGATTCCTCAATTCAATACCAGGAGTGTCATCACCATCAGTGTCATTGTGGCAATCAGACTCACCTGCCATCCCTGTCCCAATCGTACACCTCCACCTTGATTGTTCTGGGGGGGGAAAATTCAGACATACACACAGTCAGCTTAGATTTTAACGTAACATGCTAGTTGGTGAACACTCTTACCACAAGGTCTTTTTTAGGAGCTCGTTGTGTGTGCTTTCAATCATATCACATGATCTTCCTTATTAAAAGGTGTTTTGAGTGAGTGAGGTGAGTTGTGATGGCATTATAAATGTGGAAACCAACTGGGATGAGAAGTCCTAAAAATGTGCTCAGAAAAATTTAAATTTAAACATCAACAGACACTCATTTAAGCATAACTGTATGAGCCCGTCGGCAGAAATGATTTTATTTGAACAAGAGAAAGTATATTTGAGCACCTTTCAGCTCACTAAGCTGAAACATTGCTGGGTCCTCCTATCTGTTAGTTCCATAGTGACTCCATATTGTTCAGTGAGTGGCAAGGCTTGGGCGATATTTGGGATCAGACTAGTCTGCTCAGAAACTGATATTTTTTGTACTAAGGGAGGGATTGATTTTTCAGTCGACAGCATGGTGAGACAGCAGGTCTCTAATTTTGGCATCAGAAACACTTATTTTACTAAAGTAGCAAAGTCTTCTGCTGCTTCAAAAAACATTTTAAAGTGCCCTCTGGAGTTTTCTATAAACACACTGCTCAAAAGGGGAACACTTAATCATCACAGTATAACATCATGTCAAGTAAACTTCAGGGATATCTGTCCAGTTAGGAAGCATAAGCAAATGTGAATTAGTGTCACCTGTTTTGGTGCACCATGTGGATTTGCTGCACTTTGCCATGGATTTATAAACGGGAACTGGATGCACGCTACATTCTATGAAAGTGGTGCATGAAGCCAAAAAATTAACCTGATCTTCTGCATAACTTCTGCATCTGTGTTGTGTCATCATAACTTGTGCATCAAAGCTATAACACAAGTGTGCTAGCTTTTCCTTTAACCCTGCCTCTCAATCACTTTGTAATGCGGTGCAGTCCTATGGTTCTGATGCCTATAAAATAACTCCAGATTTGGCTATTAATGCTTGTGGGACCCACAAAATCAATTAAAACAGATGTCACTTTGTTCTAAAATTGGATTAAGGCTGAGCAGCTGGCTGCATCTTGCAAGAGAAAAAGTCAACTTGTATAACCACTCCATCCAAATACTGTTACTTGCAAACTGCAGCGCATGTTAACTTCCATCATTCAAATGAACATCAGAAAGAAAAGACACTGACGACATTTTAAACAAATGCAGCAGAAACAATGTCTCAGCAGAGCGGAGAAAAAAAACACAAAACTTTCTTGGCACTTTCATTACTGAGTCAGATTGATCTCACCCCCATGTCTCCCCTCTCTCCCCACTTCGTCTTACACAAGTACTGACACCAGCCCAGATCCAAAGAAAATAGAAGCAAGTGGCACATCAGAGACTCTTTCCTGTCACTGAGGAATTGAAAGATCCCTGAAATAAGCCCAACTTCCTCCCTGCCACCTGGCCCCTGTCGGTCTGTGGTGACAGTTTGTTCTTTTGAGGTTATCTTCAAGGCTGTGAGCTAGAGAAAATGTGCTTGACACCTAGGTGGTAGAAACACGATGCTTCTCTTCCACTGTGGAAAAAGAGAGGCACTAGGTGGAGGTAAAATAGATACGGAAAGATAATCGCATCAGAGACACAGAAAAGAAGGGAACGGCAGAGACCAATCTACACACAGTGCTGATGCTAGTGGTGGTGCAGTTTTAGTGCACATCAATTTACTCAAATAAAACCAGGAACATGTCATCATGCCGGCTCAAAGCCTTTGCCATCATTTTATTTCTAATCCTAACTTTACAGCTGCTTCAAAGGACTCAGATGCTCAGATCCTTAAGTGGCCCCTTGAACAATATACACTTCAAAACTAATCTTCCACAGATATCTTTAGCTACTATTCTAAGGCATCTTTAATGAACATGACTCATTTTCAGTAATGGAGGCGCATATAATTGAGGCGAAAAAAGGAGACTGAACAATTCTTCAGCACCAATTACACAAATCTGTCTGTAATCTTTTGCCAGGGATGAAAATAGACGATGTTTGGGTCACCCGGGCAAGTTGTTAATGAGAGAGAATTGATATTTTTGATGTTTATAATGAATAATTAACATTAAAATACATACCTTATACACAGACGAAACACAGGGGGTGTGAAGGATGTGTATATATAGAAAGATGGATTTTTCTTCACACATTTGTTGTTAAGCAGAATACACAACAACTTGGAAGCATCTTCCATTTCCCTCCTCTCTCTTCACATTCCCTCATCTTCGTCTCCTTGACTTACTCGTCTGGAACAGGGTCTTTGACATATTGGATTTCTCTTTCTCCGTCTGCAACACTGCAAGTATACTTGCCTTTGCTGTCTCTTATCTGTTATTCTCCTCTCCTTCATTTCTCCTCCTGTCCTCACCCCCTATCCCTTTCCCTACTTTCTTTCTCTCTTCTTTGCCAAAATGTAGTCTGTTGCTTCCTGAGCAGAGTGTATGTATGTATGTATGCAGGCATGGATTTGTTCAAGGATACCTCAAATGCTCGCTGTCACCAGAGACTGAAGTGGATCCTGCCACTTGAAGGACAGCTTGCCTAATCACTGTGCCACCCTGTCGCCAGCCAACAGAGTTGAAAGGTGAAGGTGTTTTTATCCTTGTCTGCGTGTTTTCAAGATGTTTTAAAAGGTTACCAGCAGATCTGACTAAAATATGGTAGACAGATAGCCTTTGGCGATGGTTCAGATCTGGGATTTCCGAGTGTTGTTTCCTAGCAATAACAAGCAACACCTCCCCAATGACAGATTTTGTGCAGCAACACTTTTGCACAGTCCACTCTAGCCTTTGTTCAGTGTTGCTGCACATTGTTATGGATGTTGCCTTTGTGGCAGAATAATTTTTTTCTCTGTAACAAAAAGTTCTTTGTAACGGTGGTCATTAGGGATGCACTAGTCCCACTTTTTCTGTCCTAATACTAATACGGAAAGTAATTTTATTGGCCAACACCAGGTACTGATCCAATGCCAGAGCTCTTTTTCAATTTAAAATCTGTATTCTATACCTCACCGTGTGAAACTGT
Organism: Micropterus dolomieu; assembly: GCF_021292245.1. Taxonomy (NCBI): domain Eukaryota; kingdom Metazoa; phylum Chordata; class Actinopteri; order Centrarchiformes; family Centrarchidae; genus Micropterus; species Micropterus dolomieu. The sequence goes on from NC_060167.1 coordinate 25,567,757, forward strand.
TCATCATTTTATGTGTGAAAGATGAGGCTCTAACTACACCTCACTTCTTAACTATGAAAGGAAATGTGAATACACCATTATTCCTATTGGGCTTGTGCAAATTTTAATTACATTGTTCTTGAAGATTTGTAAGTTGTTACAGAACAATTTTCAGTAAACTATATTTTATGGGAATTTATCACATTTGGATACCTGATCTGCTTAATAATATCAGGTATGCCGCAGATGCCAATGTATTTGATCGATATATTGAGAAATATGCTGGTGAAGTTTTTATTTTATTTTGTAAAAAAAATTTGCCCCCCTCAACTATAAGTGCTTATAAAGCAGAAGTCCAACACCTTCATCATTTTTGGCTAAGGAAAGTTTTCAAATAAATTATGATGTCTTTTTAAGTGTTAAGTGGGGGTTTTTTTAAGGTGAGTTAACTAAAAAAAAAATCAAAGTACACGTCAAATTATTACTCCTAAAAAGAGGGTTTCTGTCGTTTTAGATCATTCTTATCACAATGGTGTTTGTTCAAGTGTTAATTTTTCTTTGTAAGTTTGGTTTTAATTTGGTATTGGATGTTATAAAATAGGGGTTTCACGTCATGATTGACAGTTGAGCCCTGCTCGTGATTGAGTCAGACAGATGAGTGGGACCTTGACACTGTAGCTCCAACCCTGTTCGATGATGCTTAGACTCTGGCTCCAAATGATGTAACCAGCGCAAGATCGCAGCACTGGTATTCAGGATATTTTGACTTCATTTTTGCACAGTGGAGATGCGCCGCCCATATTTATATACAGTCCATGGTTGGGATGCACATCCTTGTTTTTGTTAACAGCACTTTACACCAGGCACAAACAAGATGCAACACCACACTGGCCAGGGCAGACAGAATAAATAAAGTGCAGATGTCAGTGATTTCTTTAGAGTTGGTTCCATCCACATCCCACAAGGACGTTAATTGTTTATAATGGACTGAGTTGGTGAGAGAGACCGTGGAACTGAAATGCAAAACTAGTTTTTCCATCTTCTGACTTGAGAGTTTGACAGTTCCATAGATACAATTCTGAAGTGCGCAATCTCCCACACACTTGAAGGAAAAAAAGAAGAAAGTGGATATCACATCAGAGTAAATAGCACTTTGTTCCAGCAGGCGGAATAGAGTGCAGCACTATTTTTCAGGTGTCTATGGTATCAGTGCTTTTTTGTCTGGCTCGAGAGAGAAAGTCATGCAATCGGCTGGAAGGATGCGTCGCCTCTCTCAGCAGAGACATTGCATCTTCCATTCTTTGTTCCTTTACAGATGTCAGACGAGAGAGCAGAGTGCCTCTTTTGGAAATGCCCTTTGTTGAACTCGCTCCAACTTCTCCTTTTGCCCTGTGGTGCATCTAACAAGAGGTACATGTCCAAGCTAAAGCACTGATCTAATTAGAGCAAAGTAAATCAGCAGTAGGTCATCCACTGACACACTTGAGCGGGGCTAGTACTCTCAATAGATATAGGTGTTTCAATGCCTTCTCCAACATGCGCTGGGCTTGGGGCTTGGAGTGAGAGAGAGCGGAGTAAGTGCCAACCCAGATAACGAGCAGTTGGAGCCACAGTCACTCCCTCTCCACCCAGATACAACAGCACACACATAGTAACGTGCTTTTATACATGTAATCTGTATCTTGTCTTGTCTTGCTATTTAGAGTCATATCATTTTCCAACCGCAGAAAAATTGAACAGCAGCCTTCTACAGAGACAAGTATGATTTTCCTCTATCTATGACGTGAGGATTCTCCCTTGAGCGTTTAATGTGAATTAACATTAGCAGTCTTTAGCATCACATATAAAGGGAACATGTTAATGTTCATACAACCATAGTTTTTATACTATGTAAGATACAATTATGTATCTTGCATGAGTTGCCGATATCAAAACAGGGAGGAACCGTTCAGAAAATACTTATAATATACCTTTAAATACAAGATTAAAAATTTCAATTATGCTCCATGGAAACAATCAAGATATTAACGCTTAGGCAGGCCATTCTTTTAAGAGACATTTTTTGTTATACCGTATTTGTAAAATTCTCTTTACATCCCGTCAGCAATCAAGAAATCAAATGCTTTGATACAAAAATGACAAGAATCCTGAATCTGATTTGACGTGATGGTGGAGAGCATGTCACCATACATATGACAAGAGTCTCTGAGGGTGGACATTTGGATTCAGCCTTTGGCGAGAGCTCTTTCGGTCCTGCAGTGAACCAAAACCACAAAAGGAAACAACAATAGTCTCTCTTTCAAACGCCTTCTTCATACCAGTAAGTACGGGACATTCGGTCAGGACAGCCAGTCTCTAATTATTAAGGCAAAGCTTATTTAAGTCGACAAACTGATTTTTATCAGCTGAAAGAATATGATCTTAGAGAGTTTAAACATATATACTTTTGACACATGTAATAGAAATTGGTCTGAACTGATTTAGTCCTTTTTCATAGGCACCACATTAGCACTTTTTAAATCACTGGAAGCTTTCCCTCAGTTGATGGATGTAAACAGTAATTACATAGATCAAAAGCATTGACAGCCATTGGAGCTGTGTTTGTTGCATGAATACAGTTCTGATGATAATGTACCATCACATGGGTTGAAAAATGTGTTTTATTTGTGAGTCTCAAGAACTATATAATTAAAAGGACAGACAGACAGACCTTCCCACTCCTCCCTCATAAAAACATGGACACGAAAAAACAAGCCAACACTGACACAAAGTATATTCCTCACCCACGCACAAGTATATAACCTGTTTATAGCGCTGTCTTGGTGATATTTCAAGACTTGCAGCATTTCAGGCTGTTTCAGCTCGTGGCTTGTCACATTTTATTATCCTCGAAGTGTGGGCATGTGTGTGTCTGTGTGTGTGCATGTTTGCATGTTTGCATAGCACAGGAACATTTTAGGAATTGCCTTTGATGTCCAGCTCAGTCCCTGTGTATGATTGATTCTGACAGGGTAGTGACCCCTTTTCGAGCTCATGTGTGATTGACTTGCTCACACAATTTCACCTAATATTTCCCAAGTATCAAATACTTCTGGAGGCAACCCCATATATCTATGTGACAGCCCCTTCAGTAGTACTGTTCCTGTTTGGGATTCACCGTAGTTTTCTGAGCACACACCAGGTTCTCAGCGTTCTCAGTAATTAGAGTTTTAATGCGCACAAAGAAGATAGGACAGACACCTTTTGTGAGAGATACAGTATGCCACATGAAACATTTCCCCCCACAAAAGTAATCTGTCTGTTACTCCTTTTTCATCTTCCCTCACAGCTCCTTCATGATTTAGCTTGTTTTCTTCCCAGTGCTATCTTTTAAATTAGAGGCAGGCAGATAAGCTGGGAGAAAAATGAATTCATATTCTCTCTGACATGACGTGTCTACATTAATTATGTGCCACCTGAGAGGAGCAACCCATCATTACTTTAGATGTTCTGTCAGTAATGTAATCCATTGTTTTCTGGGGCCCAAAGCGTAAAAGCGACAAGATGATAAATAGATCAAATTATATAAAGAGTATTCAAAATATTTGCTGTTTTACTCCCTCATATTAATTTTCTTAATAATGTTTTTTTTCATCAACTTATCATTCGCAAGCCATGGTCTTCTTAGTTACTTTTACAATGCCTGACAAGCTTTCTGTTCACATGCAGTTTGTAGTGATAACTTGGCGGTTATAACGTCTTTTTTTCCCTCCAAGGGAGCATTTTCCTTGGAATGTGACTGTGTATGAAAACTATGAATAGGTCCCAGGCAAAAAGTTAGCATGTTCACAGGTTGACAATCCATTTAAGCCATGTAAATAAGGAGCAGCATTGTTCTTGTATTTCAAGTAAGAGCTTGGTATTTTATAAATAAAATTTGAGATCAAACCCATACTTCATTCTAACACAACCCTGTTTGGCTGCTTAGCTTTTCATATTTGAACAAATCAAAGATGATGCTTTACTTTTTCTATTATAGAAAAAAGGATTTCAAGATGAGTACTAATGAGCTGTTGCTTCCTCAGATAACACGTTTGGCTGGGGTTACTGGACTGTAAACATCCCGAAATCCAACAAAGAGCATGACAGTAGACTAATGTCAGACTCTGGTTCCAAATGATGTCACCAGCGCAAGATGGCTAGCGCCCACATTTAGAATTTGGACTCATTTTTGCGCAGTGGGAGGAAGTGGAGACGTCGTCTATAATCCATTTTTATATACTTTCTATGCAACAGTCCCATGCACACCCTTCAAATTGCGGCAAAATCCTAGTTACAGTTACTAAACTATGATTGGATTGCCGTTCGGGTCAGGGGTTTAATGAATGTCTATTTACACACTGTGTTACACTAGTACATTTATCTCTCTCAGAGATCATCTGAGGAGAATAGTGTTAAAAACAAAAACACCACGAGGAGGTCATTAGAGATTAGAGAGGCTCATTGTGGCTGACCCATGCTACTCTAGATCAATAACGAGGGATGTCCTGAGCACACATCAGCAGAAATAACGTGACAGAAGAAAGAATAGGAGGCATAACTCTGCAATATGTTGAACTTGTATTGATTTCTACTGGTTTAACTCATTTACACCCTCAGGATGTAGTAATGGCTGTCATTTATCTACAGTTTGACAAAGATATTCTGATTAGAGTCATGAAGGAAGTCAATCAATGAAGGCAGAATATGTCATTGGGGAACCACAATGACTATTCAAAGTGTGTGTGCAAGTATTTGTGTGTGTGTGTGTGTGTGTGTGTGTGTGATGAGGTAAAAACAGAGGGGATAAATGGTGCCAAGAGCAGCAGTGAAAGGATAAACAGCAGCTCTGGGGATCACAAAGTGTAAAGAACAGGGGAAGGTTGCATTGTACCTGTCGTAGTCTCCATTGCAGAGCGCTCTTACTGGGATAGTGAAAGGCTGCCACACTGGATTTAATGTGTTCTTCACCACCTCTGTTTTATGGCAGATAGTAAACCTAGAGGAGAAGGAGGAGGGAAGTTCGGAAAAGATATGTTCAAAAGAAGCAGAGATAATTATTTGTTAATTATTCAAGACAGGGAGAGAGAAAGATATGCAAATAAGGGGAGGAGCATGCATCTGAAGAGACAGAGGCACGAGGAAAGACAATGTCAAATCCTACAGTGACAGGAGAGATGCTTTAAATAGGGCTGTACCCAGCTTTGTTTACTGCTTGGCCTGTCTCCCAGCTATATTGTATTTTAGACGACAGAGAATAATTTAATATTTCAGTCTGGCTTTTAAATCCTGTCCCTTGACCACAAGTGTGACAGTGATATGCAAATAGGTGCTCACAAACTCCTATCAAATACCCCCTCAAATGTCCTCTCGAAAAGCACCAATGCATATCACTTCTCTTTTTCTTTTTTCACCCAAAGCCTTGGATTACTTGCTCCACTAAGTGCCTCAAGCCTTTTATAACCCTGTTCTTCTTTTAGCCACACAGGCCTCTAATTTGTACCTCCCTCTTTAACCAACAATGGATACCTCTGGCACATCTGTGGGGATCCATTTCCCCACCCTGCTGTGTATGAAAAAAAAACAGAAAAGCTAGAAGACTAGGCTAATGAAGCACTTGCTAAAGCATCCCCGCCTAGATAGGGCTGACGCTGCCAGAACTACGTAGCCCCTTGGGAGGCTGAACAGCTCTCTGGGAAAGCGTGAGGAGATGGGTGTTATGCATGCCTACGTGAATTGCCATAGAAACTGAAAGTGTTTTTCTTTTTGATGGAAAAATGGAGATTGTGTTTTTTTTTCTTGCTTTCATGCTTTTTTTTTTACAGTAATTGTCTCTCTTTCCTGTTTGCTCTCCTGGAGTCATTTATGTAAGGCATAGTCATGAGACTTGCGAACAGGATGCCTCTGTATGCAGCTTCTTAATACTGTACATACATTTCCATCCTTCCATACTGTATCTCTACTAATGTCCCCACTGTTTTAGCTCTTTACCAGATGATTTCCAGTTGACATTTTTGTTATGTTACTGTGATATTTATGATATTGTACTATAATTTTTCCCCCATGTGTCAAAATAGACTTTCGAGGCTTTCACAGAAGCTAATTTATCCTGCTTTCAGACTAATATCAACTAATATCTGACGGTGTTTTCTTACCATGGAGTTTGGAAAGCTTTTTGGTAACACAAAATGCAGAAACTGTTATTTAAGTGTGGTGTTTGATTGCAGTTACTTCACTGTATTAGGAATACATATCAGTGGAGTGTCTCAGGGGGCTTCCTCCAACAGCAATCCCCCGGCAGCAGCAGCCCTCGCTGGTGCTGCCTTTTGAAAAGCTTGGAATGACGAAAAAAAAATCACATCAAGCACTCACGTTCCATCCTCATTGCTTCTGTAGAAGACCATGAAAGGGTCTGACTTGCCAAAGAAGTCCTTCTTGTCTAGCTTGTTGGCACAGAACTGCATAGTGGCACTGTCCTGAAAAGACAGAAGAGGGGAGAAGTGTGAGGTAGGCTGGGGAGAGGGGTATATAATAAGTTCATTCCGATTAAAGAATGGAAGGTATTATTTATGTGGCCTATTTTGCTTTTCTTCCCCTCCTTCTCTTTTATCTTTATAGCTTACAGCGGGACAGCAGGTAGAGGCAGCTGTATCACACAACAAGATAATGTATACTGCTTGAATACTGTAGTCAAAATTTGTACCTACTGTATGTGTGTATGGGTGTGTTAAACCTTATTTAGAAACCCCATTTCCAGAAAAGTTAGGATATTTTCCAAAATGCATTAAAAACATAAATTCACGTGAACCTTAATTTAACTGACAAAAGTACAAAGAAAAGATTTTCACTGATTTTACTGACAAGCGTAACTGTATTTTGTCAATATTAACAAAGTTAGAAATTCATGCCTGCAACACTGGAAAATATTCCAACTTTTCTGGAACTGGGGTTCCTATATTTCCTGTTATAGTGAATATATTGTTTTTCACAGAAAAATAGAAAAGGTGGAAGATACTTTATTTGATTAACATCAGAGCAACTAGTATGTTAGGATAAATAAGTCAATCCAAGGTAAACATATGTGTAGATTAATCCACTCAACCACTGCAATAATAGCCAAACTAGCAGACCTGTGAGGCTGTAATGGTGGTGACACACCAGAAAATCTTTACTTATAATGGGGGGCTCCACTGTAAGCCCAGAGTAAAGAAACCAGAAAATATTAACATTTAAGATCCTATCAGAGTTTTCGCTTTTTTGTTAAAAGACTGAGTAGTCTTTTAACAAAAAAGCGAAAACTCTGATGGATTATCAAAATAGCTGCAGATTAATTTAACAGTTAATTAATTGTAAAACAATTAATGTTATAAGTTACAGTTATAAGTTGTAAAACAATTAATTTTACAACTTATCGATTCCCAACCATAGCGCTACATCCACCCACAAGTGCTCCTGCTAACATTTGTGCCAGCTGCTTACCAAGTCTAATTCTAACATGAGTAATGGTCATCAAGCTAACCTCTTCTGATACCTGTCACAGCATCTGGAACTCATCAAATGCTTCAGTTATATTTCAGCCTCAGAGAAACATCAAACACAAAGCGCAGTTTCTGCTTTGGGCTCTGTGGTTTTCTAATATGTTTTGAAGGCTGCGTTGCTTCTTGTTTTAGCCAAATAACTAGATGGTGTACTTAATGTTGTTCTCGGGTTAGAGACATATTCAGAACTTTTCATTATCATTTAATTTTAATGTTATGTTTTAGATTTAGATTATAAATTATAGCCATAGTTCTGCTTCAGTAGCTATTAAACAAGGAAATTCTAGATCAAGCCATCATATTGTGAAAAATCTAATACTAATATAAGTAATTACCTCTAAATAAGGGTTGGTAAAATATAACTTTGACATAATTTATGTTATAATCATAATTAGTCCCCATTATGTCCTTGGTTAAAATTATGTTCCAGATAGTTTAACACGGCATGTTTCTTCAACTTCTTGAAAGATCTCTTCTTAGTAGTGGGAAAAAAATAATTTATATTCACCTTCTTCATAACTATTGTAATATTATAAAAACAACAATATACACCTCAGGTCAGAAACTGCTCAACATAGTTTAGGTCACCGACACACAATATATGGTGCAAATGAAATAACTTCAAAGAGCAGCTCCCTCTGTAGACACAAAAGGCTTTTGTACTTGTGAAAACGTTTTTTCACAAGTACTTCCTTAAGTCCCATAAACAGACTGTGATGTGTAAAATCAGTATCAGAGTTCTCCTTTAAAGTTGTGATGAGATCACAAGTCTTGAAAAGTCTTCCTTCTATAAAGCCATGAGATTTGTTAAAAAAAAAAGTTTTTGAAACCGTAAGCATGCAGCCTTTTAAATCTGTTCACATCAACAGGCCAGCAAAACACGACAATCATCTCTACAGTGGCTCCTCATTACGTTTTACTTTGAGAACAGCATGCTGCTTCTCTACTGTTCTGAAATTGCCCTTTACATAACCAGATTAAGCCAGACCTTTAAAATGTGTCCTATAATATCACCGGGATCCCCAAAATATAAACAAAGCGATTGCAGTTACAAACAGCAGATGTGATTTTCACATTTAATTGGATTGCAATATCATCAGCAGCTACAGCAACAAATTTTTTTGCGGTGCAGTTATATATTATATGAAGAAGTAATGACGTCTGAAGGCGACCTAAAGCTACTGTGAATTTCTGTACCTTAAATAAATCAAAGACCAGCAGCAGATGCTGGGAGATTCATTCTCTCTGCAAACCAAGTCTTACTCTTTCTCTGTAGTACACCCTCTCCCCCTAACAAATAAGCCTGGTTGTGCATTTTCTCCACCAATTGTTTATCATGAAAATTTTTACCAACCCAAAATATAAATCACTTGCCTGCTTGTTTTACTTGTTTACTATAACTTGGCTCTCCCTGTGTAGTGAAGTGAAGGTTCCCGACTTATCTCTGGCATATGGACTGTAGCTATGGTTGAAACAATTCAATGATTCATTTGATTACTCGTTTAATCCATATAACTATATAGCGCACTGTTTTGCACGGACATTTATTACTGTCGCACATCGCGCTTAAGCTGTATGAACACAACGTTATTGTGATGGCGCTCTTTGCAAAGTAGAGGAAGAGGAAAAATTGCGAGGAACGAAGAATTAAGTGTCCGAAGTATGGGATTATTTCAAGCTAAAAGAAAACAACAACTCTGTAATGTTACAGTCCGTCCACCGCAAAACGAAATTTATGTGGCCTACTGCAACAGCACGACAGTAAGTAAGCCGCAATCCTCAGGTGAAAATGTACACACGTGAGTTTATTGTTCTCCGCCTGGTTGGGCCGTGAGTTTGGGTTGTAGCGTCACAGTCATGAGTTAACTTGCACAGCTGATCCCGGGACCGGGTTGGGTGCCATGCCGGCGTCAAGCAAAAATACTTCTTAAACCACCGGTCAGCAAATAAATCTGACATTAGGCCAAATTTTTTCAAGCCGTTACATGGCGGGCCAGAACAAAGTCAAATTATTTAAAATCCTTGTATGATTGTGTGCAAGTTTAACTCAGTTGGTACTGTATAGGACTCCTGTTTGGAAGGTCGTAGGATTGGTTCCAACTTACTGCGGATATTTTTTTCTCCCCTGTTAAACAAATTGATTATAAGGACACTTTTGCACATGCTCACAATAAAGCATGTGCTGCAGTGTGTGTGTTTCCCAGCGTTTGATCCGCATTCATAAACCTACGGACGCTTTTTTTCAGTTCCCTGTGGAAATTCAGGGGAAACCAATCTCACGTTTACTGACGGCTTTTTCAGAGCTGTGTCAAGCAAGCTAGAGTCTCTTTTTAATGTCGTTCAGAACTCTTCAAAGAAAAAGTTCTCAATAAACTTTTAAATAAATTTCTCGTGCTTTTATTTTGGAGGCACAATCACCTAAGAGGAAGTGATTGTGTGAGTATCTGTCATGACTGAGATCTATTTCAGCACCAGCCGCTATCAATTTATTTATTTTTTATTTTTTCTGCTATCAAAGCAATCTGGCCGATACTATTAATGGCGGGCCGGTTCTGGCCTGCGGGGCGCCTATTGTCTTAAACGATGCATCGATGAATCAATGAATTAATCTGTTGAAGCTTTAAGTACTAAAATCATCGTTAGCTGCAAACCTAACTGTAGCTAATTTCTGAAACACAGTGGGTTCATGACAGTATGTTCAGATGCTGTAACAGTAGATTGTGAGAGCCCTATAGGCCTTACACTGGGCAGCCATGGTGCCACTAATGATAGTGTAATAGCTTTTTAATGTTGCAGCTTGCACCTTGCGTCTGGCTGTGTGCCCAGTGGCAAATCAGCAAAAGAATGTGTGTGAGGTTGCAAGGGTGTATGAGAGTGTGAGAGTGTTTCTGTGCACATATGTTTATGCCAATTTGAATTCCTGTACGCATCTTGCCACAGTGTCCTCTCTGTGTCTTTATCGCACACAGCCAGGCGCCGCACAGCACACACTTCCCTCTGACACACTGATGAACACATCCACTCCACTCCAGCAGCGAGAGGGGGGACTGTATTCCTGCCCTCGCCCTGAGGACATATACACACCACATATCTGCAACTTGGCACAGCCCTCCTACACAGAAGACTATCTCACTCTATTTCATTCTCTTAAAAACACTACCTCAATCCTCACAGGCAATGTTGGCTCCCATGCTGTGTACTGATTGACACACAAGCACATGAATACTCATGTCATCTGGATGAATAATGGGGAAAAATGTACAGCTCTATTTTTAAAACTGAATCAAAGAAATTTTGCAAAAAAAAAATATTATAAGTTTATATAAAAATAATGTTTTGGTAACAAACCCACAAGAAATATTACAGGAAGAAATAGAATACTTTGAGTCACTATACTCTAAAGAGGAAGAATTACAGCATCCAAGCAATGTGATTGAACATGTGATTGAACAGTTCTTCCCTTCAGATAACGTTCCTAAGCTCTCCGCTACCCATCAGTTAAGCTGTGAGGGGGAAATAACAGAGCAGGAGTTATTAGAGGCTATTAACTCATTTGCATTGGGAAAATCGCCTGGCATTGATGGTATTCCAATTGAAATTTATAAAACTTTTTTTTTAGAAGTAAAGAAACCTTTGTTGACCTCATTTAATTATTCATTTCAGAAAGGAATACTATCTAATTCCCAAAGAGAAGGAGTTATATCATTACTCTTGAAACAAAACCCAGATGGTAAATTTAAAGATCCTAGGCATTTA
>NC_060167.1:25579147-25631027 GCF_021292245.1 Micropterus dolomieu
ATAAAATAATTTATAATTGGAAGTTGTATTCTGCAAGTTTTGCACTTTTTCCTCACAGGGTCTGCCAATACTGGGAAGATGAAATTAATGCACCAATTCCATGGAAAGAATATTTTAGATCAATTTATAACACTACAGTAGATTCATATTCAAGAATATTCCAATTGAAAATTTTTTACAAGATAACTGCAACTAAAAAAATGTTATATTTATACCACATTGAAAATAGTCCACATTGCAGATTCTGTGAGGAAGAAGAGGAAGACCTATGGCATTTATTTTACTTTTGTCCATTTGTATATAAATTCTGGTCAAGTGTCCAAGTTTGGTTAAAGACGGCTAGGATAGAACTTACCATAACACCACAAACTATGGTACTTGGTCATTTTACAGATAGTGTTCTTTTGTTAAATACCATTTTATTAATAGGGAAAATGTTTATTTTTCAAACAAAAACATCATTAAGCTTGTGTTTAGATCACTTTAAGAATGTCAGAAGGTCTCATCTTCTTTTGGAAAAGATAATAGCAGAAAGCAAAAATAAATTGGATGAATATAATAATAAATGGAATAATATTCTATGTGTATTATAATTAATTATATGAAATCTTGTATTTTTTTTCCCTATCTTTCTCATATTTATTCTTCTGTCGTAATATATTTTGTAAAAGTGTTAAAACCTTTTTTTTTTTTTTCTCATGTATGTTCTGGGGTATGAATGTGAGCATAAATGTATAAGCATGTAGAGTTTCTGTAGATTTTGGTCTGTAAATTATATTTCTTATTAAATAATAAAAAAAAAAAAAAAAAAAAAAAAATACTCATGTCATCTTAACATGTGAAAGTATAAATATTAGATTTCATTTGCAGTTTTTCTCAAAACTAATTGTTCAGCCTCCACATCATCTTGTCACTTGTGATCATCATAAAAGCATTTTCTCATTGTTTTGAACAAATTGCAAATGACTTGACACACTGATGCAAATGATTATGTACAATCGTCTGCTGTTTCCTACATTATCAATTGCTTATGTCCTGCTGATCACAATGAATCATACCAGTCTCTGTTGAATAATCTTACCCCCCAAAACATCTAGACATAGGTTAATTGCATTAGTCACTACATGCAAAATGGTTGAACACTTTATCAAAAATCAAAGTTGAAATACTTTATTCATATCCTTTGCCTACAAGTATATACTCTAGCTAAACAAAATGTTGTTTCTTAAGGACCATAAACAAAGTAAGAATAGACCACAACAACATCACAATAGCAACACTCATACCAATACTCAATACCAGTAAACAGTAACAATACACAGTGAGCAGCAATATATATATATATATATATATATATATATATATATATAACAAATGTTGTTTTCCCCTGAGAACGGGATAATTAATTTTCACGTGATCACGAGATAACAAACCATAGCTGAACAGGGGCTGGCATGTGTGTTTCCTTAGGATAATTTCAAAGCAATTACCTGTGTCACTGGGTAGTTCAGTTGGTAGAGCACAGGGCTCAGTTTGATTAGTTTGATTCCTGTTCTTGTAGACTTTCTTTTTCTTCTTTTGTGTGTATTATCCTCTTCAGCAAAATTGTTATGAAGAGATTAAGGGGAATCCAATCACACATTTACCGACGGCTATTTCAAATGTTCCGAAAGCGGTCAGGAAATTTGTAACGTTACATTGATGAATGTGGACCAAGAACGCACGAGCACGAGTCCAGCACGAGCTTTACAGTAATGTGAGCATGTGAAACAGTCTTTTCCTAAGAACTCCGTTGAAGAAAAAGAAAAATTTTGTCTTCAGTGAGAATTGAGCACACAACCTTAAAAGTGGTGGTATTATGCCTTTTGGCTTTTTCCCTCTCCTTTATTGAGTTATATATCTTTTTTGTGCATGTAACAGGTTTGCAAAGTGAAAAAGCCTGAAGTCCAGCCCAAAAGGAGTTCCCATCTCCCACAGAAAGCTCTGCTCTGAACCGCTTGAAAACAGCTCGTTTGTACTCCAGCCCTTCACTTCCTTTACTTGTGACATCACAATGAAAACGCGTCATAAAGCTTGCCAAGCGGGGTGGGGTCAGGCACGCCCTCAAACCAAGCTAGTCTGAGCGGAGGCCCTTTGGCTCGACTCGCCTTTGTTTGGGTTTCCATTTTAGAAATGTTGTACCTCCTTCCAGGTACTTTTTTTCGTATCACCTCACCTCCTTCCAGGTTCCAAGCCAGCTGAGAGATACTAAAATGTAACGTGAAACACGACAGACTGCTGATTGGTGAGAGAGAATCACTATTCACTGCGTGGCCAGCAACAGAAAGTTTTATATTTTACAGTTTTCGTATGGAATTTCATCACTAAATCCACATCTGAGAAGTTTTGAGGTGAGAAATCAGCTGTGTAGATTTCGAATATTGACAGTTTTACGAGAAGTGATGGCGGAACAAAAATGTGCTTGAATATTGTCGGAGTTGAGGAGCTCTGCAAGTGGCTGCGGGGGAAGCCTGCGCCAACCCGCAGGAGGAGCGTGTGAGGCCGGCCAGCCGCCCGCTCACAGAGCCCTCTGCTCCCGCCGTCACACAGACCGCTGCAGCAACAACGGCAGAGGAAAACACAGCTGGAAGGTTTTCATACCGCTTATCTGTCTTTACATTCTGAGTAAGGTTGAAACGTTTTAACTTAAAAAAGAGAAAGCTGTGTGGATCGCTGGTGTGTGTGTCGCATTGAACATCACGTTGCGGCAGTTGTGTGTGGCGTCGCTATGACGAGTAGCTACGTACTATCTCTGGGTTCTATCTGCAATGGAAAACGGAGCAGCTTGTGAGTAACTTATACCATCTGCTAGGTTACAGTCGCAGTCTGAAGCGGCTTTGATTTGGATCACACTACCTTGTTTCGTACGACCCGCCCTTCTCTGCTTCTGATTGGCTAGTAGTCCTTACCTGGGAACTGCGCATGTGCAACTCCCAACAAAGATTTTGTACAAGTAAGATGCATCACTCTGTAGCTCAAGAGCAGAGCACATAGGGTGAAAAGAGGAGCTGCAGCAATGTGCAGTATGAGAAAAATATGGTGTTTCTTGAAAATTAAACCATTAAACCTATTCTGGTACAACCCCTAAATAAGATTTTGAACCTGAAAATGAGCATAATACCACCTCTTTAAACCTATAAGTCCTATGCTCTACCAAGTGAGCTAACCAACAATGCAACAAATCACACTATAATTACCATTATGGTTATCTTGAAATCACCAGAAAATGATGAGTAAATATTTGATTAGGGAATCCATATATATATATATATATATATATATATAAACCCCTAACATTCTATACATGTCTATTAGAATTTTTCTGTAAATGTGTACTGAATTGATGAAGATGTCTGTTGTGATGTGGAAGAGAATCTGTGATACAACAGACTGGAACGTCAGCCAACGGGGTGTACTGTATCCCATGCAACAGTCCTGTCTCTTTCTTTTCTTCTTACAATGACATGCTCTGTCAACAAATTACAGTACGAACAGTAAAAGCATAGCTGTGATTCCTGTCCTCTCTCCTGCAATGTATAACTTTGTACTGGTGAAAGTGATATATGCCATACAAAAACAGTGCAGCCTTGTGCATTTTCAATCATTGTCATCAAAATCTTAGCCAAAATCAGAACCTACATCAGAAAATACTTACTATTATATTGACAAGATGGCTAAACATTTTGACTTGCTTGTTCATAAACAAGACACAAGGACTTGTCATTCTGATGGCACTGACAAGTTCAATGACAAAGATTTGCTTTTGAGAGACAGACTAAGGATTTTGAGCAGATTATGGGCTTTTGCAGGTAATCCACTGTGTTGTGCCGTTTGTACTACCTGTTTCGAGAAATGGACTTACTGTTTTGCAAATGTTAAGGATGATTCGAGAAATGCACCAAAGCGACTGAGAAAAACTGTAATCTCCGTTGCTTTCTGTATTCTAACCCTTGATACTGGACTTTAAGAAGTACTGAGTTTGTGGTCTCTGCACATGAAAGCAGTGTTCAAGCTCACAATTTAGAGCTCATTGATGAGACAGATTATGAAGAATGTTTGTCCCTGCACCTAATAATAAAAGTAATTAAAGAAACAGCAGTGGGCTCCAGCTTTCTCCGGGGCTCAGCTATTCACAAACTGAGATTTACATCAAGCCCGAGGCTGAAGTGCAAGATACAGTGCAGTAAGATCACCTTCATTAGAGTCAAATTGTAAAAATGGTACATTTTCCTGTCTGATAACCCCCAGAACCCTGCCTACTCCTATTATTAATATTTATATGGTTCAAATAAACAATTTGATAGTAGCCCATTTCCCATCTTTGCTGAGCAAGAGTTTTGTGTAAAAGGAATTAAAGGCCTGTCCCATATAGATGCTTGTCCCAAATACAGGTAGGGTGAGTTTAGTGATTGAAGCAAATAAAAAAGTCTGGGCTATTAAAATGAAGTTTAATAACGATCCATGCAGTGTAAGAAGCAAGTTCATTAGTTACTATTACAAGATTGTCAGTTATGTCACAACACTACCAGAAATCTACATGAAAGTTAACAAGAATGCCGCACTGCCACTCTGGGATTTACTGTAGACACCTGCTACAGCAGATCCAGGGTGGACACTAGACACATTTAGAGTAAGTGTATGCGTCAGATTTTTGGATTGAGTGTTTTGGATTCTCCTGCTGCAACCTTAATGTTTTTCTAGCATTCATTCAGTGAAATGCCCTAAATGGAGTTCATCTTCATTTAAGTTCATGTTGTTGCCTTACAACATGGAACATGTCATGTTAGTCTTATTGGAAAAATATTTTAAGCAGATCAGTTAAACTATCAAGACGAGAATAAAAAAAATATAATATTGTGTATAATAATCAACACAATGACAGTAAAACCATAAATTAAATTGCAATTTCTTGAACAAAACCTATTACTAAATGAATTGCCATTTTCATCTGTGTTTAAACAATTAAACTTGACAGTGAATCCACATCATACTTTTCATAACAGTATATCATTTTGATGAGTAACACGAGCCTGAGAGTCTAAAGGCTCAATTAGTGCTGCTCCTTAATACCCAACTGGACCAAAATGTATTAAAGAAACTGTTCCACCAATACTGTCATTATATTAGCTTTTTATCAGTTTGACATCACAGAGCTTATTAAGTGTAAACACAAGGTTTCACTGGATGGCTCTATAGGAGTTAAAAAGACTTCACGTGTTTTTTTCAATTATGTTGCTCACAAAGTGTTTTGGTGTTCGAACAGGCAGAATTTGGCAACGCTGCCGCTGTGAGTCAGTGAGTGGAAGGACACACCCGGAAATCTCTGTGGGGCTAATAGGCACATAAAAGCATTTATGGTGATGGAATGTGTTGGGGATATTAAATATACATCTGCTCCTGCCTCATTAAGATTCTGAGGCGGGAACACACACTCTTGCAAAGGTCTGTGATCAGCAGCCATTTGCTAATATGAGGAGAATAAGGGGATCAATATTTAAAGAGGGGGGCCAGGCTAGATCGAGACATGGACACCCTTAGGGGATTAATGAAGGATTGCTTGTGACAGATGAGACGAGCGTGTGTTTATGTATTACTGCAGAAAGAGTTATAGTTGCACTAATAAAGACAGAATAGATAGGGAGGACAGGTAGTAAAAGTATATCAGGCCAAACCAGTGCATTTACATTAGAATCACATAGACATGAATTATTGTAAGCCTGCTGTTTGCATGGTGGTTCTTTGTATTCAGTGTACATGTTTAAATACACTCCAATTTAAATACATATGTAAATACAGTGTAACACACAGTGATTGTTTGCATGTCGTATTCTACAAATGGGTAATTCCTTGCCTGGATTAGCTTCATTTCTGTCTTGGTTGATTTAAAGCCACGGGATATGAAATGTGATTTATGTTGTCTTGTTCGTGTGTAAGAACTGCCAAACAGTGTACGTGAGTGGAATTGAGCGGCAGCAATTTCTGGACCCCACTCAAAGCATCTTCTAATCGCTCCACTCCAAGCTGCTCCAGGTTTTCTATTTTCTACATTTGCTATTTTCTTTATCCCACTCATTGCACAGAGTGACGTGAAATTTAGAGAAATCAAAGAAGACGGCAAAGTGAATGGAAGCACAGGAAGGGAGACGAAAGCACGTGGATCTGTCGTGTGAAGCAAGGCAACGATTCAGCTCAAAAAGGTTCATGAAATGTGTGCTCCTCACCGAGAAAAGCAAAAGTCTCTCACCGCACTGTCACTGAAAACATCTGTACTTGTGAAAACATCCCCATGGGCTTTTAGTGACCAAAAGACACAGACTACAAAACAGTCCAGCAGTTACATTTGTGCAAATAAAGCGATATGAAAATCCTCCTGGGATTGTATCAGCTTCTTCATGTGATGGAGCTTTATCTCAAGAAGGGGAACACTGAGAGACGCTCCAGGCGAAATCACACTGCTCTGCTCCCATTCTGCACTGCTCACACACACTGCTGCAAATATGCTGGATAAAAAATAAATCCTACAGGGGCCAGCTTTTGCAGTAAAGAGCTGCAACAGGACTGGGATCCTGTTGGTCCTCAGTAATCAACAATACAGTGTAATTACTCTAATGTGGGTAATTATGAAATTATGAGATGTTATTATCAGTAGACTTAACTGTAAGCATCCACCTGAGGTTCCAGCACCTAGTTCCGCTTCTATGAGCAACAACATTTTCACTGGCCAAGTTGAAGCGTTATTTTATTTTATTTAAAAGGCATTTGACATTTTTTAAAGTAGCTTAACAGTACATATTCTACTGTATTCTTTGTTTAGATCAAAAAAGTCCATACAAAAGTACACAAGTCATATTTTCCCTGTAGGACAAGGCAAACAGATTTTAATAATAAACATTGGTGCTAGATTGGGAGGAAGTGGGCTGTATTTGTCAGAAATTCCTCAGGATTAGGATTTACTGTGGCAGACCTCGATTTTGAAGGCTGCTTAACAGTGAAGACCACCGCCCAAAAAAATGTTGTATTTGCATGGAGCCATAGCCACCCCCACAAATTGGTTGCTTGGGGTGTGCCGATAGTGTTTGCAAGTGGGAGTTAATCAAATTTATGCAACACAATATTATGATAGTCATAGTGTTTAGATAGCTGCAAAAACTTTTAATAACCAGCACATGGAGTTGTTTCAGTATACTTAAATTGATTGCTGCACGCCTCATAAACCTGATCACATGGGAGAACAATGTTTCCCTGATTGCCAGTTCTGTTCAAGCTCTCACTGTGTTTTTGTCCATATGGTTTAGATTTATCAAAGCCAAACTGTTGTGGAAATCAGTTAATTCAAAATGATAACAAAAGTTCTCGTGTACCCTACATTTGGTTGCTTAATCTTTTTGGCACTACACTGAAAAATTTGTTAAGTATTAGTAAATACGGAATTCATCATTTATAAAGCCTTATTCATACATTAATACACATTAGTAAGTCATTCGTCAACACAGTTATAAATGTTTTATTCTTTATTATCTACACACCATGAAGCATTTGTTAAGTATTAGTGCATTTTTAAGTCTTCATTTATAAATCATTGTTCTTACGTTAATACACATTAGTAAGTCATTTATAAATATAGTTATGCATGTTGTATTCTTTATTAAGAAGCTCATCTACAATGTGCTTAATAATTGTATTTTCATACTTTATACATGATCAGTTCACTATTTATAAACAAAGTATTATTATATATGAGTATTTGCCACTGGTAGATTTAGGAGTTATGCTGAGATTGTTTCTATTCTTTCACGGGAAAGTATCAAAAAACAGGCAGTTAGCCTATGTAATTTTTTTTTTTACTTTCCAAATGACAACAACTCATATTTAAATGGTTTGTCATTAAAATAATACTTAATTTATAAGTAGAGAACTCATAATGTATAAAGTATGAAAATACAATTATTCAGCACATTAGCGATGAGCTTCATAATAAAGAATACAACGTGCATAACTATGTTTATAAATGACTTTCTAATGTGTATTAACGTAAGAACAATGATTTATAAATGATGACTTAAAAATGCACTAATACTTAACAAATGCTTCATAGTGTGCAGATAATAAAGAATAAAACATTTATAACTGTGTTTATGCATGACTTACTAATGTGAATAAGGCTTTATAAATGATGAATTCCGTATTTACTAATACTTAACTAATGCTTTATAGTGTGTAGTTATTATAAAGTGCTACCAGTTTGTTTTCATGTTAAATGCTTGGACAGCATTACATTTATAGTGTTACACTGATAATAATCACTGCAATTATAATCAGCGCTATCCTCCTGAATATATTAGTTCTCACGTGCAATCACAGATGAGATGATGATGAGCTAACCAAACAACTTTTCTCCTTAACTCCTCTATTTATATAATAATATACATTTTGTGTTATTTGAATAGCTTAACATTTTGCAAAATATGCTTAATGAATTTTGTGAGAGTTACTGTAGATGTAACAAATAGCACATAACTTCTTGTAAAAAATCTAATTATTTGATGGTATCTAGTGTCAGAAATATTTCTGTCAGTTTATTAACTAACTGCTCTTCCTTTATTATTCTATAATTATTATGATGTTCAACTCCTGAAGTGAGTCAAATTGTAAAAAGGTATCTACAAAGTAAGCAACAAAAATGTCTTTCTCAACTTCTTACACTTTGTAGTTTTATTGTAATGTCTAAAGAATAAACCTGGTAACTCAAATTAGTAAAAGCTAAAGACCACAGTGTCTAAATAATTGCCGCATTTGTGCTACAGTGTAGTTCTTCCTTAATACATATTAAAAGTAGAAAGTAAAGAGTGTTTACCTTTTTGTCTAATGTTCATAATATATTAAATACTGCTATACAACAGTTTAAATACCAACCAGGGTGGTGTCTCCTTTCAAACTGGTGGAACACTACAGTTATTTCCACAAAACAGAAAAACAAAGAGTTAGGCTGCTGTCAGTGCATCCTGACCGCTCCTGTCGGAGTGTCCAGAGATTTAAATAATCAACGAAGTTATGCTGCTGCACCTTGTGCGCAAATGCGCACAGCAACCACCCGGAGAGTGTCCAATATCCAATATTCACCCTCCTTCTTGCTCTGTTTTGGTCTCCACCAACTTCACCTCTCAAATCATGTTGACTTTCTTTCATTTGAAACAGCTTTTTGAGTTATTGTCAGTGGGTTATTGTCACTTTTAGCGCCCCCTTTCATTTTTGAGAAGTCATGTGAATCATTGTCGATATACAAATATTGATTGTAGGAGCTTTAAATGACAAAAACAGTCCGTCTTGTTTTGTATTCCAAACTGTGCAGGTGACATCAAATGCAACAAAGCCTGGACCAGGCTTTCCATGTTAATGTTAGTGTGTTTGTATTTAAAAAAGAATTAAGACACAATGTGAACAAGTATATGAAAGAGAAAGTGAGTGTGCATGTTTGTGTGTTCATCTGTGTGTAAATGGGATGAATATCATACCGCATCTCGAAACTGAAAAATAAAGCGTTGAAGGGTTGAAACTCTGCTTGAAAGCTTGAAATCTAATTAAAAAAGGGGTTTTGCAAGTTTGAAACTATGTTTTGAAGGCTTGCATAGTGTTTGATAGGCTGAGAAAACAATTCAAATCTCTGCAAACATTATTGTGTATTTGAGTTTTTCTTCTTCACAACTGCAGTCTTTTTACAGTGTTTCTCCAACATAGTTTAAGAGTGTCAACTGTGTCACTGTTCTTTGTGTCTGTATATGTGTATATATAGTATATATGTATACATATATAGCCCATATATAGGGCGGCATTTTAATTAACCAACACTCTGTGTCACACTATCAGCCAAGCAGTTCTTATAGCTAAGAGCTGGTACGCGTCAGGCGTCAGTCTTTCTCCTTTACTCTCTCTCTCTCCCATTCTTTGTGACAATTGCCTTTTTGGACTATGGCTTTTCAAGATCCTCTTCTAACCTGCGTGCTCGGAGCCCACTGAAGCATCCAAAGTTTTACAGCACAGTGTTGGTTGAAGGGGCAGTCAGCACTCACCCCATCATGTTCCTTGGCCATTTCATTAGACTGGGGGACACTCTGCAGAGTGAGAGCAGCTGCCCTGTCTGTTATTTTTTGAGAGGGGTGTGTAAGTGTGATAGATAGATAGATAGATATGTGAGGTGGAGGCAAACTGTTGTGCGGAGGTTTGGAAACATAGTATGTGATAATACCAGACAGATATAGATTGACAATCACTATCACATCAGCAATTTTCCGCTAACATGGATAGCAACAACTCTCACTTTCGGCACAGGGATCATACAAATAGGATGACCTGCTACCACTGATGGAGGACAAAGCTACTGTTGGTTCTCCTTAGTTTAGGCGCTGATAGACTAATTAGTCACTTTTTAAATTCAATTTCACTTCCAGGAATACTTCAGTATAAGATACCTTGTCAACGGTCATCATACTGAGTTCCCTGTGGAAAAGAGTGAGACGGAAACCGCTCACCTGTGTTAACACAATACCCAGAGTGTGCAAATGTTTCCATTTGTTATTTCTTTTGTGTTAATCATGTGAAGAGGTTTTTGAGGGGGAGAACCACAAGCAACATTACTAATAACCAGTTTTTATAGTAGACTATTGTTTTGAATTTATCTCACCAGTGTGTAAAACTGTGTGGTTGTGTGTGTGTGTGTTTTTGAGGGC
The DNA here is from genome assembly GCF_021292245.1 of Micropterus dolomieu. Taxonomy (NCBI): domain Eukaryota; kingdom Metazoa; phylum Chordata; class Actinopteri; order Centrarchiformes; family Centrarchidae; genus Micropterus; species Micropterus dolomieu. The sequence goes on from NC_060167.1 coordinate 25,589,911, forward strand.
TTGTGTGTTATGTCTGAGGGCAAAGCTTGGTTTTTTACCAGAATTTAATGGTTTTGAGTGGAGAGCTTCATTTTGACCTGAAAATAGGATGTTTGGGGAATTGGGTGAGAAGTTGTGGATTTGTGTTTAGAGTTTTGAGAAAAATAATTTCAAGAAATGTGTTTAAGTAATCAAGATAAACTGTAATAAAGAAAAATCAGATGTAGGATTCAATGCCAGTTTTCAGTTTCTGACGCAATTGACAGATTTTGGTCTGTACTAAGGGAGTAAAACCTGTTCAAAAACCTGCCATATGAATGGACAGATAGTTAACAAAGATGGACTGAACAACAACTTTTTCATCTCATTGATTGCTGATTCTTTTTCAAAGTGGGCTAAACAAAGTCAACAGGACGTTTCCTTTGTCTGTGGCTGTGTACCTATACTTTATTTGCCCCTCTAAGCTTCCATCCAGCTCAATCCACTTTATGTGCGAAGTCTGTTTAACCAGGCTTTGCTGACAGATGTTTGCCTGCTAATTTGTGTTTGGCAGGGGAGATTATTATGGCTTACTCACTCGACAATTGCTCAGCTCCTCTGCAGACAAGATGATAGTGCCACATTTCTTCCCTGGGATCCCACTGTGGACAAAGAGAGAAGACAATAAGAGCTTCACTGAAATTAAAGGAAACACATCCTCCATTTGTCCACTCTTGGCTCTTAAGTGATCAATAAAGGCCTCTGCAAGAATAAAAATCAATAGGGTGCTCAACCTGAGATACCTGAAATAATTGAGCTTTAACTGGCTGTAACATGCTGTAAACGTTTTTTCTGTGATAGATGATAACTACCTCAACCTATGTTGTTTACTACCCTGTTTGGACATATTTATAATTTAAAAATTAGATTATCAGTTAGTTCAAAGCAGGAAATTAGCCTTTCAGGGAAGGTTTACCCATCCTTTAAGCTGGCAAACATGTTCATCATGCCACATCATTTTCATGACTAAATAGGTAGGTGTTGAGTTTTGTTATGTATTGGTTAATGTATTTAAGTTTGTTTCCCCAGATTTTCAACACATCACACAACATCACATCTCATTTATGGGTCTCACTGCTGTTGTTACCTCTCCTCTTGTCTTCATTACAAGAACTTTTACACTATGTTGTAGTGAAATATCAATTCATCATCTCTTGACTTTAACTTCATCTGTGAAAGATAATCCAACCTCGTAACCTCAGTTTATTATGTTACAGCAGCTTCTATATAATTTGTTTCAGAACATTTTAATGAGGATTTTACAAACAGTTGACCTAATTTCCTCCTTGATTCCATGTTTTTGGTGATCAGTCAAGATCCAGTCAGGCTTCAATACTTGGGGAATCAAGCAGACAAAGGCAGTATCTATTACTATACATCTCTAAAATACCATTTTGTAAACACATAACTTTTATGTCTTTTAAATGTTATTGCAAAAAGTTCCTTTTTACCTCTTGTTTTTATTGTTTTACGCTGGGGGAAGATGAAGACTCAAGTGCCTTGCTTAAGGACGAAATAATGCCAGTTTGAACCTTTTGAACATTATAAAATGCAGATTGAAGTGATGTGTTTATGCACATCTATCAGATCTCCGAATTTCAAAAGAAAAAGTACATGACGAGATTTAAGAGCCATCAACCCCCTTATCTTGCTTATTACACTTGACTCAGACAGAGCGCAGAGGTGGAAAACCAATTTCTTTTGAAGCCTCCAAAACGTTTGTGGCCACAGCTTTTCTTTTCTTCTCTTTGGTCTTTTTCACTTTGCTTGACTCTGTCCTATTGTTTAGAGTACAACATATTGCTTTTATGTCATAGAAATGTATCTATGTACAGTGTGTGTGTGTGTGTTTAGGTTGTAGAAATGCTGACAGCCTTTCAAAAAAGACTAAATCGCCTTAGTCCTTTCGTCTGCTGAAGGTGACAGGTAGAATGGAATTGTAATGCCCATGAAATGGAATTTGTGTCTCAGGACATGAGAAGTTGTAAATGGAAATAATGTAAAAAAACATCTCAGCTGATTTCCATTGGCAAAACCTTACAAGGCGCCTTATTTAAGCTGCTTTGGCCTGCTGCTCTCTCTGCCTCTGGCTTTCCATGTACGATCATGGATGGGCAGGGAGGTGCTCTTCCCGCCTCATACCTCTCCACGTAAGCATGTGGTAGGGCAGGGGCACCAAATATAACTACTGTAAGCAAAAAAAGTTGTCCTGAACTATAATAAACAAACACAACTGCCTCCAGGACATGCTTTCTACACATGAATGAAAGAAAATCAGTCCACAACATGAAATGCCCAGTCACACCAAATAGCTGTAGCTGTGGAGCTAACCGCTAACACTTTAGCCAGCTGGGATAATTAGTTGAAAATGCTCTCCTATATAGCTTCTTTTCTTTTTCCATGATTCTTACTCAAAACCTTTTCTATATGAAAAATCTGGGAATTATATTCCACTAAGCTTCTTAGTTTTAAAACTAAGTTGAAAAGCCTGTTTCTTGTCTGCTAAGCACAGGTGGTGGCCCTGTCTCTGCTTACATTAGTGAACACCTGTCCTACGTCAGAGACCTTAGAGCCTCTGACCACAGGCCTGCCTGTGCCTACAGTACACCCAGTAAGTGTTTGGTTGCAACTTCGGACCCAGTATTTAGCGTAACTCCATCAGCTGTTCACTGTACTTCTGTAGCTGGTTGCTATTTCCCAGCTATAAATTTAAGGCCGACATATGATTTCAGGCGGACATCGGCAAGACTTGTGTGGATAAAACCATCACGTTTTTAAAATAACTCCAGCACAGAGAAAGCAACACAAAAATAAAATCGCGACAGTTTGGAAGGTTATTAAAACATTTCCAGCGACAAGAGCTGCAGGACTCACGTCTGTGTCTCCTGAGTGTCGGAGGAACGGGATGTTTAAGGAGCTTAATTACCTACTTTAATCAGCTGTTCCGCTTGTTTTGGAGAGGAAGAGACCGACTTCGGCACTGTGTAAAAACCTCCTGACTCATCAGAACTACTTAGGACCCAGTATTTAGCGTAAACACACCGCTGCATGCTGGCTGCTATTTCCAATATATTTAATGCCAACATTCGATCTCAGGTGGACATCGGCGAGACTTGTGTGGCTGACTGTTGATTGTGATTTATTGGTTAAAGCCAGTAGCGTCTACTAGCCCATTCAGAATTTCACTGGAAGGCAAGCCCCCCCCCACCCAGTCCCACTCAGGGACTGGGTGGAAGTTTAAAATGTTCATTCTGCATGTGTGTGTTAATTGCCTCATTGTAGTTGTGTGTCACAGGAAGAAAAATTTGTGTAGCTAAAGCTTGTGTGTGTGTGTGTGTGTGTGTGTGTGTGTGTGTGTGTGTGTGTGTGTGTGTGTGTGTGTGTGTTGTTTACCAACTGCTGGAAAAGTGAAGGGGGTTATGGTATTGTTGGATTGTAAATGATTTCAGGCAGTCGCCCGCCTATGTTGAGGTTATACATTCCATCAGATCATTACAACATCTGTGTATTAGTTTAATAGGAAGAGGAGGGTCTGTATTTTTGTATTTTGTGCTGTATTTAAAGTTATACCATTTGGATTGCCCAAGGCTACTTTCTTACGATCAAGAAAAGACGGTTTCCTCCACAAATTTTATAAAGAGTTTAAGGATTTACTCATTCCTCTCCTTATGTAAAGGAAAACTTTAAGCCTCCCCGATTAATTTTTTTATGGCTGTAATTATGGTAATACACAAAACCCCGTTAAAATGCCCTTCTCTTCAACCTATCTCACTGTTGAATCCAGATTATAAGTTGTTTTCTAAAGCTCTAGACAACAGGCTGAGTAAATAATTATCAGAATTGATAAACTCAGACCAGACTGGTATTATTCCAAAGAGATCTTCTGCCAGTAACTTTGTTATTTAACATCATCCACTTGGCAACCTCCAGGGCTGAACCTAGTATAGCCCTTACTCTGGATGCTGAGATGGCTTTTGACAGGCTTGAGTGGCCTTATTTGCTCAGGGTTTTTGCTAAGTTTGGGTTTGGCCCTTCTATAAACTGTGTCAGCAGCTGCATAAAAAAAACTCTAGCCAGAATTATCACCAAAGGATAAATGTCAACTGCCTTTCCTTTTAGTACATCTAGCAGGCAGGGTTGCCCCTTGTCTCCTGGGATCTTTGTCCTAGCATTGAGCCTCTAGCAGAAGCAATCAGGCAAGATGCAGGCATAAAGGGCTTTAAAGTAGGTCCAACAAACCACAAAATGAATCTTCTAGAGGACAACAAAATCCTTTATTTGACAGATCCATACAATTCCCTCCCTTTATTACAAAAATCTCTTGGATGCTTTTGGCACCATCTCAGGCTATAAAGTGAACTGTGAAAAAGGTGAAGTTATCCCATTTACAAACTTTGATTATGTTGAGTGTCAACAATGAAGCCAATTTAAATGGTCCACAAACTATGCAAGATACCTTGGAATCATGGTAGATAAAAATAAAAAAAAATATGTATCAACCCATTTACCCCACATTGGATAATGACATTAACAAAAGATTTACCTTCTGTCATCTTTCTTGGATTGTAAATACTTTTGCCATTAAATGTAACCCAGGCTGCTATTTTGTTTGGCAAAGCAAAGTAGTAGTACAAAAAAAAATGCATTTCATATGAGACACTGGCAGTTTCTCAATACCGAGTTCGCCAAGTTCGGACTTCTGTACTTTAAAGCTCGGACTTGGCAAGTTCGGCTCGGGAGTACAAACTCCCAGGAACGGGAGCACGCAGTCAGTCATTCAGCAATTGGAACAGCAGCGGACTTGATGAAGGCCGGACCATTAGCGGGCAGGACCTCACAACTCTGAAAACGTCGTAACAATTTTTAAAATCAGCTCTGTCTAGAGAAATCAACCACATATTTGTAGTTTAAACAACTATATTCCCGCATAAAAAAAACTCTTAAAACTACTATATGTGACACAAGAACAGCAGTATTATAAGTTACAGTTCTGAATTTTCTCATCTGACATTTCCGCTTATACCAGCGAAATGCATTCTGGGATATCTGGCGATCCGAAGTCCACACAAGTCACCATCGATGCAGGCTCGGTAAAACCGGCGGAGCGAGAACACATCCGGGTATTTAACTGTACTTGGCTTGATGCTGACTTTTGAATTGGAACAGTAATTTGGCTGTGACTTATGATGCCTCAAGTCCACAAGAACACAAGTACAGACAAGAACGCAGATTGAGAAACAGCCACTGTTACTGAAGGAGATTTTAGACAAAGCCCACTAGTAATTGCCATGTAGTTGCTTTATCCATGAGATAGACGCTAGTGACAGTTTCACGACAAAGTTGAGTGTAAGAACCTACAGTTACATTAGACTTACATTAATGGTGGTATTTTCAGCAGCAACTTTCTGCCAATTTCCACAAAACATTCAGGGACTTCACTTAATGCACTCTGTTTTTGCTGAGGTCAAAAGACTGGATAAAGTGCTCTCCAGCTGTGTGTATAAGTGCTTTCTGCTTTGTGCAGAGGTGTGTGTGTGTGTGTGTGTGTGTGTGTGTGTTTTAATGGACTTCTTTGATCCACACAGTGAAAGACTCCCATTGATCTTCAGGTGGGGAAACCATCCTGGTCGCATGAGCGAGCGATGTAGGAAAGTGAGAGTGTTTTTTTTTGTCACCTAAAATCTTACACACTCACACTTTGGCATCCCATCAGTCACTGGCTCAAAAATACAGCTTTCAAAAATCTCCATATCTACATCCTCCTATGCTCATTCCTTCCTTCACCTTCTGCAACCGAATCAATTCCCTCTCAGGTCTTCCCACAAATTGCCTGTTATCTAAAGACCACTGAAAAGCAAAAAATCAACAGACAAAAGACTTTGGCTTGCCAAAGTGAATTTGCACTGTGCTGACAAGCTGTGGTTATAAAGTAGCTGCAACTATAACCCTATGTTTTATGGTCAGTAGTTGGCTGACAAATACTTGAATGCTTTACACAAGTTGCATGTGAAGAACATGAAGAGGCCAAGTTTCAGTCCCCGATGGATGATGAATTTTGAGTCGAGTTTGAGGTTATTGCTCAGTACTAATAATAATTGGACCTGCATTTCAGAATCAAGGGAACTCAGTGTCATTGATGTGAATACTGAGACATAATTTCTTCAAATGTCTTCAGTTCTGCTCAAATGTTCTACCTGTTAAACATTTTTATTTGCATTATACTACATTCTCTCTTATTTTGAGGATACTATATAGCCATAGTCATATTATTATGGTTTGGTTCTTGCTTTTGTTACCTTAAATATCAAACTGTGAGTCACTCAGAGTGTGATGGTCAGTGAATTAAAATGTTCTGCAACATTTGGATAATTGTGTTCATAAATCTCCTACAATTTATAATGGATGTGAAGTTATTTAAATTATTATATTTGTCCAATCTAATCGATTCGGCGTCCTCTAAAACTTCTAAATGGACTGAAACTCCAATATGGCCCAATATGAGTTCCAGTTTGGAAATCCAGAAAATGGAAGTGCATCATTCAGGTGTTTATGCTCCTTCTCTTGGGCCTGGGCACTTGCTGGTATGTTATCAGCTCGGCGGTGTAGGGTTCCGATAACTCCTAGCTTATGCCCCAGTGGGTGGTGAGAGTCAAAGTATTGGTCCTTGCGTGTGGGTTTCCTTCAATGTGGAGATTCCTGTCCTCTTCAATGTGAATGGCACAGTCCAAGAAAGCCAAACTGTTGTTGCTGACATCCTCTCTTGTGAAAGTGTTGTTACTGTCCACCAAGTAGAGTTGAGATGTGTTCTGTGAAGGCTTGCACTTCCTGGGTGCAAGCTTACATGTAGATGATGGCCAATAGGAGATAATGCTGAGCCCATGGCACAGCTTCTGTCTGTAGAACCCTCTCTTGTACTGGAAATAGGTGGTGTTTAGGCATAGGTCCAGTATTTACAGATATTGTCTGGGCTGAGGTTAGTTCTATTATTCAGGGTGATGTCTTGTAGAAGTCATGTCCTTACGGTTTCCATTGCCTCCATGGTGGGGATACATATGAACAAGGAGGTCACATCATAGGACACAATGGTTTTATCTTTTTCCAGTTTTATTCCTTGACCCTTGTTCACATAGTCTGAGGGGGTCGTGGTGCCGACCAAGGGGGCTAGGACAGTATTTATGTATATTTGTGTGTATATATATATATATGTACAGGTGTATAGAGTTTGTGTGTTTGTAAGCATTAATCCTCAAGATCTTTTACTCTCTGTATTCAATGTTGTAAACAACCATATTTTGTATATACAATATTCATAATTCTGCTGATAACTCTGAAGGGAAAACAAATCAGTTGGTGTTGAATTGCAATCTGTCTCCTGCTGGATTTCATCCCTCTTGTATGCCTGTGCATGCCAAAAATCCCTACCATCTCATTGCCTAAGAAAATATTGGACGAAGATGAAAATTATTGAATAAGATCTCATTTGCACCTTGCTATTGATTTGCAACAGCAAAAAAAAAGACAGAAAGAAGAACTTGATTTATTATTTATACAGAGGATAGACCTGAGGATGCCACAAAAGATACTGCTCCCTCACATTACTGAAAACCTGAAACAGTAATCAAATAAATGTGTCAGGCTAGCAGTAATTTCTTTGAACTGCACCTGGGCAAATTAGAAAGCTCTTCTTGCAATAACTTGGGACACAAGAAAAGAGAGTCAAAGCAGTGGTGCATGCATAATATAATCTATCCATTAACACAATGCTTCAAAGACCCACGGGGTGCACACAGAAGTGTTTTTGAACCTCCAATATTTAACAAAAGAGGGTTGTATATTGACAGAGGGCACACACACACACACACACAAACACTGAGAGACAGACACATATTATAAGAAACCATAAGAAACCTAGAAATCACACTTTTACAAAATCCCTTAAAGCATAAAGACCCACAGAAATATTGCCACTGTCATCACTATCACACTCTGCTGACCTCCTCACTTTCCTTCAGCAGAAAGATCAATGTGAGAGCATGCATCAACTTTACGCTTTACGCTATCGAGTGGACATTTTCAGCCCTAAAATGTATTAAAATGTATAGAAGAAATGCAACTGGGTAGTCCCGATTGTCAGCACTGGCCTCCATGGCAAAGAGAGACCTTTTTATTGGAACTAAAACACACCGATGTAGCGTCCAACCGTGTCATTGAAAGAAAGGAGGATTGACTTTGATAGGTTTAATGGATTTTTTTTTAATGTATTTTTACTAGCTATTGATAATTGCTTGCTTTAGATCAGGGGCTTTCAAAGTATGAGACTGTAGGAATCCCCTTGGACAAAGCTTAGAAAAGGGCACCCCCTCGCTCCACCTTGGTTTACTTGCTTAGTTTTGTTCCTGGATGCCTACGGGATCTCAATTTTGTTATTTGGCCCCATAGACACTCAACAATTGAGCCAAGATAGCCTAATATTGCTGTCTGACCTAACTTCAGACTACACCAAATACATAAAAAATGCCTGTCCTAAGGCATTTATTAGTTTAGGGGGGGGCGTCTACCACTTTGAAAAAGTTTGCTTTAGATTGTTGCTGCTGGTGTTAATGATGTTCAGATTCAGTGGCCTGGCTGTGCCTTTGAGTGTGTGTGGTGGCCCAGCAGCTTGGCTGGAATCTGTGGTAAAGACTGTTAAATTCTGTTTGTGTTTTACGGCATTTTTTCTTGCTTGGTGGTCGTATGAGCTTATTTGGGCCATATGCAATGTTTTTGATGCAGCCTCCTGTTATACTACATGATAGTGGTTCATCCTTGATGGTTTCAGTCACCATGTATTCATGTCTAACAATTAGTGTTAGGTAGGTGCATAGGTGTTGAGCCTTGTGTTAATTCACCTTATTCCACTCTATAAAGTTTACCGTCACTGTGAATATGGGGTCGAATGGTGAATGACAATAGTCTGTGGTGAGGTTATTCAAAGGTGGTTTAATTGCAGGAGAACTGAAGGCCTAAATGTAAAATACATGGCCTGCCACTGCATATTTTCACTCACATTCAGCCAGACACATACACTATTTTTGGTCACAGTGGTGAGAATGTTTAATTACAGAAATCTTAAGGGAGTCAAAGATTAAGCAACTAACAAAGCTGCAGTGAATAAGGAACAGTCAAATTAATTTTGCCAAGGGGGATATGAGAAGGACAAGAAAAGGAGGGGGGATTGAAATTGTGGATCTACTGGGCTACTCTGTTTTTTTTTCCATCTTACAGTGTGTGTTACGGTGTATTGTGCCATTAAGATCTCATTTTGCAACCATTTAATTTGACTGATTCTGTAGGACCTTCCCACAATGACAATGCTAACATGCTGATGCTAAGCAAACTGTACAATTTTCACCATCTTAGTTTAGCATGTTGCATGCCAACAGTATCAAATACAAAGTCCAGCTGAGAATGGTGGGAATGTCATTAGTTTTGCAGGTGTTGAGTCATACATCAAACTACTGGACAAATGGTATAGCGCTAGATGTATAGTCAGAGGATTAATGAATTTATTACAATGTATCCTGAGTGAGACATGAATGTCTGAATCAAAATTCCTGGCAATCCATCCAAAGGTTCTCTGAAAACCACAAAGCTCAACGTCATGATGGTGGCAGAGGAAAAGTCAAGGGATCACCAAAGTCCATGGACATTGCCACGTTGTGTCGTCATGTTTCTACAGTAGCTGAAAACAGACAAACAGTGCTACAGAGCGCGTTTTGTCACTACGTTCTTCTTGTTTTACTTCTGGTAGAATTCAGGCAGTGCAGACACTCATCAATATGTTGAATATGTACGTTAGAAGAAGGAGTAGCAATAATATACAGCAGGGGTTGGCAAATAAGTTTTGCATCAGAGAAATGTTTTCAACCATTAGATGGTGGCTAAGAATATAAGATGTAATATTGGAATTTATCAACATGATGTTCAGTGAGCTGGGTGGTAAAGTGCAGGTCTTATACACTGGGGCTTGTGAGTTCAAGCCTACCTAGGGATAATTTTGTTTTCTCTCTTCAACAAATTGAGTCTACAGCGACTGTTTCTTCCATTACAGCATGTGCTGCACTGTTCATGTTTTGGTGTTTGAGCGACATCCATCAACCTACGGACGCTTTATCATTTCCCCCAGTATCTCCAGACAGAGGACATTTGGGGGAATCACGTTTTTTGACAGCTCTTTTAGAGGTGTTTCAAGCAGGCTACAGACTGCTTTAATGTCGTTCAGAATCTTTCAAAGTAAAGGTCAACTCCAAATACAGCATTACAGTAAACAAGCTTCTTGCGCTTTTATTTTGTACCACTGCCCACTGCAAAACCACTAAAGAGGAAGTGATTATGTGAATAACTGTTGCTGTCATGACTGAGATCTTTTTCAGCATGCTATCAAAGTATTTATTTATTTATATTTTTTGCTGCTATCAAAGCACCATAATCTGACAGCGGGCCAGATATTAATATTACAATTTTGATGGTCCATAATCACAGAGAGAATTAATGTGTTTCCCTTGTCAATGTTTGTATAAACTTTATCTAATGTGTGGTTTATAATGGACTGTGATACAGAAACAGTGACAGTGTTTCACACTCTTAGCTTACATATTCCATGTTATCTGTCAGTGGCCAAGCCACAATAATATATGGTTTTACTGAATAATTGAGTAAATATAATTTCTTAATAAATAGACCTAAAGAAACCTCATTTCTTGACTGGTTACTTATGCTGTCTCAGAAGAGACACCTTTTGTGCTGTGTCAGCCACCATAGCTGTCCACTAGATGCCACTAAATCTTACACACTGCACCTTTAATTGAGCAGCCCTAGGAAGTGGAGAGGTGTAGTCTATCTTCATACACTGCATGCATAATTATCAGGCAAATTGTATTCCTCAGGATTAATTTTATTGTTGAGCAAACGCAATGCTGTCAGGCATTCCAAAATATGATTGAACCTCAAACCTGAATGTTTAACTAAGGAAAAGTGAGTTTTGTATATAAGTTCGTAGATTTATTAGGCAACTTAATTACCAAAATAATTTCTATCTATCTAATTACTTTATTTATTTATTCTCCATTTTTAGAGTAAGTGTGACAACACAAAATGATAATTAAATAAAATTTTGGCCTTTCAAAAGTATTTAGTAACCACTATCTAGCCCTTCTATATAGCCTCCCAAATGATGTTCAAAGAGGGGTATTGTCTTCCCGAACTGTAAATCTGATGTTTCAGAAAGGCCCACAAGTTCTCAATTGGATTCACGTCAGGTGAGGAAAGAGGCCAGGTCATTATTTGGGCATCTTTGTGGCCCTTGCTGGATAGCCAAGCAGTGGAGTACATGGAGGCATGTGATGGAGCATTGTCCTGCATAAAGATTATGGCCTTCTTGAATGCTGAGGAAAATGAAGAAAGTGTCTTACAGAAAATGGCAGTAAGTTTGGGAGTTCAGTTTCAGTCCATCTTCAACCTTCAATGACAGCAGCCCATACCAGTACCCCTACGGTGGTGTCCTGTGTCCATCAGTGATCTAGCCAAGGCCTATCCATCTGGTTTATCAAGAGTCACTTCACATGTCCATAAAACCTTTGAAAAATCCGTCTTCAGGTATTTCTTTGCCTAATTTTGACGCTTCAACTTGTGTATCTTATTCAGTGGTGGTTGTGTCTCAGCCTTCTTGACCTTGGCAATGTCTCTGAGTTCTTGGCACCTTGTACTTCTGGACACTCCAGGTAGCTTGCAGTTCTGGAATAATGTGGCACTGGAGGATAAGGGGTTCCTGGTAGCTTTAATATGCGTGTTTCTTCTCCATGAGCTTTTTGCGTCCAAGTTGACTATTAGCAACAAAACATTTGATTGTCTGTGGTCACGCCTCAAAAGTTTAGCTATTTCAAGAGTTGTATTTGTCTGAATGGCATTTTAAAATTTTTGACTTCTCAGTGTCAGTTAAATCTGTTTTTTGACCAATTTTACATGAAGAATGAAGCTACCTAATAATCATGCAGACCTTGATATAAGGTGTCATTCACTTCCCTCATTACTACACAAATAAATATCACCTGAAAATGATAAACTCCAATGAGCATTCATTATATGGTTTGGAGTTGGAAAATGTGCATTGAAATAATTATTCATTCAGAATACTTACTTGCCTAATAATTGTGCATGGATTGTGGATTGACATGAAATCTTTAATATTTAGTCTAACTTCGGAAAGTTCTGGATTAAAGTTACAATATATCTGTAATTGTTCCTAACCAAACAGGAATTAACTGGAAGCAGAAAAGCTTTTCCAGGGCCAAGGGCCGCTGTAGACAATCACACTTCCAGAAGAGCACTCTTCCAAAGAGATCTACAGTGAAGAATATGTCCTCATTGATTCACTCAACAGCTCAAAGAGGGAGAAGAGCAAAAAGGTTGAAGAATGAATTGAGCCGTTAAAGGACAAAACAATAGCTCCATAAGGTGTTTCAGTTTGCAAGTTGCAAAAAAGTTGAACCCGTCAGATTTTCATTTGCTTTTTGTTATTCTAATAGAAGAAAAAACTCAAGCATTCAAGCACAACAAGACAAAAAGAAAGATAGGTGGGATACACTTATCTTTCTTCCAAAAAGGCTTCAGACACCCAAATCAATTAAACTGTCATGTTTATTCAGTTTTAGATGTCTAAATTCAGCACAGGGGAAAAATCTTTCAGTGTATTTGCATTCTGTAAATGCTTATGCCATTTTCCCTCTTTGGTGACTAAAGCCATCATACCTGTACTAATAGGTGAAATAGGTACACAGAATAACTTAACACAAGGAACTGGGCATGTTAAAGGTGTAAGAGACAAGCTTAATTTTTAAAATGATTGCTTTGTGGCTGATATTGGCGATCACTTTTGTTGGACTATTTCTTGTCTCCTGTCTTTGAATATGTCTCAGTTCCACTGTTGGACTACCTGCAGTTTGTTTACAAGGAAAATCAGCGTGTAACACAATCAGCTTTGGCTAACATTTAATCTCTGGACACCAGAACTGGCTCCAGTGCCATTTTATGAACTTCAGATTCACACTTAGTACTTTACTTCAGAGCTCTGCCATAGACAATTGTCCAAGGGTATCATCCTTCAAACTACAATCATTTTCTAACAGCCTGAAAGCAGTTTATCGAGTGAGAACCTGACATATACCTCCCACTCAACTTTATACTCAACAATATACTGTATGTGTACCACCTTAATTCCTACTACACAAATGATTTTACATACTGCCAATCATCAGTTAATTTTTATTGTTTGCAGATGGCATTGCCTTTGTGGACCTTATTAACAACGATAAGTTCATGCACCGGCAGCTCACTTTACAATATGAGGAGCTGTCATCACCTTCAGCAGAGTTCTTCTGAGTGAAGGTTTTTTAATAGTAGTTCACTTCCAGTAGATGCCTTGTGGTCATTTATGCCTGAAGAACAATGGCCAGGTAAAGGAATGGGATCACTCAACCATGTAATCACATTCCAGTGGACTACCATCACTGACCCCATCAATGCACAGCAAGAACTTCATCTGATGAATCAAGAAAAGGAGCTTTCCTCTGCTGGTAATAAGAAGCTCAGTGTCACACAATTAACATTAATCCGTTTTAAATCAGTAATAGAAATCTTTGTACAGTTATAACGAACTGAATGTTGTTCACACTACTGAGCACATCGTTTGCTGTCAGCTGCCTTCTAATAAGGACCTGCATGACTCCAGACTGGAAAAGAATCAGATTAATGAGACAGTCACCAACCTTACACATATAGACAACCATCTGTTGCAAACACTCTCCAGGGGGGACATGTGCATTGGATGAATTTCTCAAAACTGAAGCAGCTTCATTGCCAGGGCTGGCACCTTTTCTTTCCAATCCCCCAAAGACTCGCCATCCGAACCATCTGGAAACAGCTGTTAGCTAACTTATTAGTGCACATCGAAGTGGCCCTTTGCTCCACACTGTGTATGAGGGTCTGGTTGCCTCTGTAGGCTGCCATGTATGTGAAAATGTATTATGAAAAAATACTATACACACACATAACAAAAAATCACTTACACAGCGCAAACAGTCAATTCAGTATGCAGCATGTTGGTCAGTGAATTGCCGTCCAGCTGCACCAGTGTTCGGGTTTGTCTCATTGCCAGGTTCCCACTCGCAGGTCACCTACTCCATTCCACTCCAGAGCTTTTGTCTAAAATGGTGATCAAGAATAAAAGCTCCCAGAGCGTTTAGCTTTGTGGTGGCTTTTACTGATCTTGAGGCCACAAACCTCACACTGTGACCAAGCTGAGACAGGAGGCAGGAAAGCAAAAACACCATGGGGGAGTCCTTTAGGGAGCCGGTGATGGTGATTATTAGCTCCCATTAAAACTGGCCAAAAGCTCATCACTATGTTTTGGGAAGCATAAAGGCAAATAGGTGCTGAAAGCAAGGCTTCACCTCCAGGAGGCACTTACTGAAGATGAATACTGCCTGCTGTTGTTAGAATACCATAACAACTACTTGTGGCAACTTGATTTTATGAACACTTGTGCTTTGCATTTTTGGGGGGAAATTGGGTCATGTAAGAAAACAACACATTGAATACAGATTTTGATTATGTTTTTTTGGAAAGAGCAAAAGAAAAAGATCTGCTGATCATAGAAACAAGCAACACACAATATAAATGTCAGTTGAACAAAACTTTGAACAACAAAGGATAGAGCCGAGAGGTTAGGAGAGCTTGAAAATATAAAAACAAACTTGGCAATGAACACAAAAAAGTGGGGGTATTGTACGAGGACATTTTAACACAGCTGACTGTGTTTGTCAGTGTGTTTGTTTTTCAGCTTTTCAGTACAAAAAAAAATTCTGGATGAGGTTACAGTGCGGTTGACTCCATCCCAGCATTTATCATCTCATCATTTCAGGATCACATGCAGGTCCGAGCACTGTCAGGTCAGATTCTCTTTGTACGATTTAATGAGTCAAACCACATGTGTGGACAACTTGCATTGTGCTTGCAATGATATGAAAGTCATGCTGCGCTGCCAAAAGTTGCTCAGACAAAGAACTTTAAACTGCTTTTGAGAAGCTTCAAAGATACAAAAAATTTAACTGTAATTTTTTTTTGTTTTTTTTGGGAGGGGGGGGGGGGGGGGGGGGGTACATCTAAAATATTTCCATTTGATGTAAATTTGCAAGAACAGAATATGGCATCTTAGTTGTGAATATTTCACTAAGCGTTCAAGATTCATAGCTTAACTGTTGCTTAACTCATGTTCTAAATGTAGAAATTAGGGTAAAATAAACAGGTCTAAAAAGTGAAAGGAGATAGAGAGGCAGAGCAAGAAACTCACACACAAATTAAAACAATATAGTCATAGCCAAAGAACATGTGTGATTTCTGGCCCACAGACACAGTGTCGGTGTTTAACATACTGTGAGCGGTATTTTTAATCACCAGGTCATTCCAGCCCAGTATCCCTGGGAACTACATCCATATGAATCTGCAACACAATTTATGTCCAGTGCCAATGTTCAGCGCTTACGCAGGAAGTACTGTGACCTATGGGTCCAATTTCATTTTTCAACTAAACGATACCTTGACCATAAGTTATTAGCCATAACCACAGTCTTTTCTCTCAACATTTTCAAAACACTGGTTTTGGATGAATCTATAAATTGAAACCCGACTGCACCTTTACAAAATCTGATGCCTTATTGACATTATTCCATTGTCTTTACTCTCATCCAGTTTGACAGCCTTGGTGATGCACCTTCAGCACAGCGTGACAGTAAAGACAGCAGTTAGGAACAGCAGAGGGACATGTTTTTGGCGTTAGTGTTTTCAACTCATTTTTGTTTCCGTTCAGACTTATGAGCCAAAGAGGGAATTACTGTGGGTATTTACTTTAAATTCACTTGCAATTAGGCTATGTAACTATGTGGCTTTGCAAGTAACTAGTCACTGTGGCATACAGTTTGTGAGAAGTATTGATGATACACGATAAGCTGTTACTACTCTAGCATGACACAGTGTTTCTGTTCTTTTCAACTGACAGTTCTTTATTTAAAAAATTTATTGTGTTTCCTGAATTTTAAGTAAGGAAAGTGATAAATGAGGAGGACTGAGGACAGGGGGCGTGGTAGGGGGGTGACTGGGATAAGGTCCTGCTGAGTTTGTCTCATTAAGTATAATATGGCAAACGTCTGTTGTCTTGGAGCCTAGAGTTACTGGACAGATCATTAATGAAGGGACAAGTGTTGGATGCACTGAAAAGAAAATAATTACAAGCAATACCACTGAAAGCTTAACTCCCAACATGTTTGTTTGTGCAGTTAAAAAAAAACGTTTTTACTCCAACCTAAATTGTGGTTAAGGGGCAATTAGTACTGGGCAGTAATTGTTGTGTTGGCGGTGTTTTTGCTCTACCAAGGAATCAGTTTATAAGTTAAACACTATTGCAGTGTTTTTCCTTAGATTTTCTGTTGATTACATTTAGATTTCCTCTTGTGGCACTCCTTTCCTTTCCTGTTAGTTACACTTGCAATTACAGAGTCCTCCCTTATTCTAAAGAATGGGGAATTTTCCCAAGAAAGGGTCATAGTTTGATCTTTATACATGTGCTTTTTGCAGCAATTATCAACTTGCATTAGGTTGAATAACTTCAAAAACAAGCAATCAGTGGGGGATAGAGAATGGGACAATAAAACAACAGAAGAAGCTCCTGCACATCAGTAAATTACATGTAGAGCTATTGCAAGTTGATTGTTTGAGGTGTCCAATCTGCAGTTTCTGTCTAGCCTAACATGATCACTCTAATTATAGATTCAAGCTGAAATCCAGTGAGTGATCTTTGGCCCTTTTTAGTCAAGACTTACAACCCTTGACAGCTGCAAAGAATCTAGCAGCAAAAACACTCATTTAAAGTCTCTTCATGAGAGCTGCCGGTTGAGCACCACCACAACACAACACAGAAGACAGCCACCAACAGAAGTAGTTTAATATTTTTTACACAATTTTACCTCACAGCCTCCTTCAGTGATCCTCTGCTTGAATTTGTAATTTTCCTAATGGCTCACAGCAGGTCCATCTTTTTTATCTGTTTACAGCAATAATGTTGTCAAAGGAGTTTGAAAGTGTAAAAATATCCTAAAATCGCCCCCAAATCTCTACCCTGCTAGATTAAAAACATGTGGTAACGTAAACTTTTCATGACCTTGACAGTAATTCTCAACAGACTTATTTAAGAAGAAAAAAAATTCACCAAGGGAAGACAAGCACACCACATCACATGGCCGTTTAGAAATGTCTTCAGGGTGAATGATTCTGATTGGCGCTGTCGAACACTGACACAATAGAACAATAAATAGGTCAGTTAGGTTGTAACGACAGACGTGACACAGTCAAGAATTGCTTTCTCCAGTCCATCTTTAGGTCATATTCTGTGTTTGGACCTGTGCTTCGTTGGCTGGGTGATGTTTTTGCAGAATGGACTGAATTTAAACCAAAGAGAGGGAAAGTGGTGAGCCATATTCCCAGTTGGAATGGAGTGCTCTGCTATACCAATTACACATTAATGTCATTATCTACATTGTATTATCTACACACAAAAGAGTGAAATCTTGCCTGGTAAAAGGAGATACTAAGGATTGCCAGGTTTCAGGAAGGATTTCTCTAGAACATCTTGTGACAGATTTCAACGGGGGAAGCAAAGCATGTCTCTCTGACAAAGGAACATCATCGTTGGTTAAAGAACATACTGTGGGTTACAACGTTTCAATTATCACTCCTCTGCCACTGTATTATTTAGGAAACAAACTGAGCACAGTTTTCATAAATTCAGGGAGAAGGCGTGTTTCTTCCACACCACCGGCTATGTAACCTTTAAAACAGAACACAAGCACAACCATCCAAACATACAGCAATGTGCAGTGGAGCAGCAGCACACTAACACAATTACTGACTTCGCTAACTCTGCCAAAGGGAAAAGTGAAGCACTGCTTCTTTGCAGTAAGGGCGTAGAACAGACACAGACCCCCACATGAGACGTCTATCTCCTCAATTATCCACTGCAGATTCTACAAAGCCGCAGCCATTCGAGACCTCATTTGACTTTATTACAACGGCCACCGGAGAGACGATGCCATTAATCAAATAGAAGAGGGAAAGAGTGAGCAGCCGCCCAGCAAAGCAAAGAAATGAACTGAGGAGGCTGCTGTAGTTTCTCTGTTCTGCTTCTGCCTGAGAGGGAGAGAGTGAACCAGCATCCGTCATGCCTCAAATGGAGACCACGCTGCATCAAAAGGCAGTGCTGCCATGTCTTTCAAGGAAGAGAAGCTGTGGTTTAGCCTCATTCACACATGGAAATAATGGCAGAGACAGATATGTGGTAATTAAGGGCAGTGGTACTTGATTGATGTATGGTTAATGCTGCATTTCCCTCTAAAGCCTTTTCATCTGCCAGAGCAGAAGCTGTCAAAGCAAACATCTGGAAATATGATTTCAAAACAGGCCAGATGAGGAAAGGTGTGTGGAAAGGAAGTTAATATTCAAAGAGGAGCGCATTAAACAGGCGTGGCAAATTTCATTACATGTGTTTTCTCTGACTCTTTCCTCTCTCTTCTCTTTTGTTTATAGTTACAGAAAAGGTGAAATGGAAAGAAAAACAAAGCCCTTTCCCCTCTTTACAATTATCATCGTAACAATGGCAGCAAATCTCTGTAATGTTTTGTTTGCCATCAGCGCTGCTGAGTCCTCAAATTCATTTTGGAGAAAAATCAATGGTATTTGTCAAACTAGCGGTCTCCAAATGTTTAAACAGAATGGGCTTAGTGCAGAAGTAGTGGGATCTGTGGCTTCCCTTCAGCTTGCTGAGTCCCAACCAGATGACTCCAAGCTTTAAGTTCAGAGAGCGCTGCAACCTGTTAAAACAGTTAATCCTCAACAGCATTCCTGAATTTATTAATTTAGTTCAGGAAACCTCATCTGTCAAGTTGATCGATAGCTGCAATTCAATCCACAATGACAGGAAAATTGTTTTCCTAACAGATGGCTCGGCTTTCAGAGAGAGTGATCAATTGCTGCCTGCAGGAATAGGAAATAGAGATTTGCTCAGAGATATTAGACACAAGGGTATCAATACTGGATGAGCTCTCATCCAGACAACAAACACCCTTCTTGCGTCAAAGCAATGATTTAGGAAAAACCTGTTTGCTATTTGCTGTGAATGGGTCAGCAGGAGTTATCCATTTTCAGACCTTATGTTATTATAGAAACCCTAAATTGATACAGATGCAGAGAACGGTTCTTCTTACACTGGCGTCTACCAGGGCTGCATTACCAACAAGTGTGCCCAGTTCCCCAGGGCCTCAGGGGCAACACAGTCCACATATCCATTATTCATTTGTGTGGTGGTAATTTGACTAATTGCACATTTGTTTGGGAATGTACGCATAGTTTTTTTTATTCAAATGACCACAAACAGGGTAACTGGGGCCCTCAGCTAATTTTCACCTCACGTCCACTAGTGTATTAATTAGGCCATATCGTCTTCATATGCAGATGTGGTCTCACATTTCATGTACAGTTCCAACAGACTAAACTTTGGGCTTCATGCAGATGGAACGTACAAATTTACATAACGTGGAGCACAGCAGCTACGCTAGTAGGAATAAATTGAGCTGTAGTTACTAACAGTGTCATTACCAATCTCAGTTCATGCCTGTCACAAGTTATTGTTGAACATCATTGTAGAAGAAACATTATCATACTAACTCATGATGTGGCCAAATAAAGAAATGTAATCCTGCTATAACATCTGAACATCTGCACTGTCCACCATGTTGAATCTTCAGTATAAAATGCGACCACCTTTAATATTGAAACGTGACAGCCCTGTTAAAAACACGGAATCATACAGTCTAGTAATGGAGCAGATAGTTCAGAGGGCACCAATGCTGAAAAACTCATCTCGATACTCTGTCATACATAATTTGTTGTTTTGTCCAGTCATGTGCATTAACATTTAATGAAAAGTGTCTTTGTGATTGGAGACTGATAGATGCAAACAGTTAATCATCATCTACATGTTACTAACCAGGGACTACAGTTACTACAACACCTAAGAAGTTTTGTATTTATTGAGAGGAAAACACTTTTTTTGTGCTCTCTTGTTATTTTTAGGTTACTAGCTTTAAATGAGGTTAGAGTGAACCCTGCATTGAGGTAAATTAATCAAACTCTAGGGCAAGAAAACAAATTAAACTGAGCAGCCAGACAGAAAACTATTATTATCCTTGTTATCTTTCCAGATCAATTGTTTGTTTGTTTTTCACAAAACAGGAAAAATATATTGTTTAACCTCTTATCATGCTCCCCTCATTTATTAATTAAAATATTCTCACATGAATCATAAACATTTGCTCCAAGGTCTCCTTTTTTACAGCTATTGCCACAAAGCTACTGAATTAGCATGGCAGATATTACATTTTGTCTCCGTCAGACACCCCTACTTCTTTTAAAATATAAAAAAATATAGATCTGGTGTAGAGCTGATTTCTAAATAAATGGAGAGATGAATCAATCACATAGAATCGTTTGCTCTGTTACTTTCCCTCTCTATACATAATGTGTTTCAAGTATGTGATATAGGCTCTACTTTATTTACATAGGCTAAATATTTTAATATTGCCATTTTGCATAAGGCAATATGAATAAAATGGCCTAATAAACAATATGCCAACACTATGTTCAAGAAGTGCAACACGTAATCTGAATATAAAATGCAAAACAGCATCTGTCATGTCTTCCCACTAGCAAATCACTTAATGAGCACTGTGTGATGCTGACTTCAACTCCTACATGTACATTATGCCTTTACAATAATGTAAACATGCGTTGTGCTCAAGTGAGACAGTAAACATTTTAAGCTAGAGCAGTCTGGCTTGGCACGTGAACCTCTACAAAGCACTGTTCAAACATTTTCCCTTGTGAGTTCAGTCCTTGCTATCAGAGAGGTTCCTGGATCAAGCTGGTGATGTTCCTGCAGGGCAAACCCCTCACTGCTGAGCACATTTCCATGGAGCTCAGCACCCCTGAACCATCCGTTTCACTTCACCTAGCCCCTCGAACGCGAGCTGCCCTGGGCATTACAGCCGTCACTTTTCATCACAGCATCAAAGTCTTCCCTGTCAGTTGTAAAGCAGGAACTGGAGGGGGTGGTGGAAAAATATTTCTTGCCTCTTTCATTCCTTACTTCATGGAAATATGGGTTGGTGTGCACTTCAAAAATTAGAAGGGCACTAATTATTTTATGAAACAAAGCAGCAAGAAGTAGAAATTGCAACCACACTGAGAAAATATGTCT
Source organism: Micropterus dolomieu (assembly GCF_021292245.1). Lineage (NCBI taxonomy): Eukaryota > Metazoa > Chordata > Actinopteri > Centrarchiformes > Centrarchidae > Micropterus > Micropterus dolomieu. Next base: position 25,611,326 of record NC_060167.1, read on the forward strand.
TTTTTCACTGCCATTTTTAAACATGATATTACACCCCACAATCTGTTACCCCGCAAACTAATGTGGTTAGCTAATGGTTTGGTCCTTGGCCTTGGAAGAAACGCTTGGTAAATACTGTAGTTAGCTAGCTGGCTGGACATGCTAATGGTGTCAGCACACTTGAACAAATAAAACAAATGTTAATCCATCTTTTGTGTTTTTAAAGAACTCTTTAAATGCTCAATTCTCTCTAGAGCCCAATGCATGTGGCTTCACCTAGTTACAATTGCTGAACTATGATTGGCAAATCTCTGCCATGGGGGAGGAGTCAGAAAATAGTCAGCTGGTTGGAGTCTTTTGTTTTATGTATAGGGACAAAAATGTGTTTAAAAAAACCCAAATCTCTCAAACTAATGAATCAGCAATTTAGTAATAAATGACTCAGCTTTGCTTACGTCCTTCAAGTTCTATTTTTGTAATTTGGACAAGCCTATTCAGAGACATGCAATACCTTTGAGCTGAAGAATTTTTTTTTCCATGAATCCAACTTTGTGACCCGATTGCAAAGAGCTGTAGCCCATTTTCCCTTCATCAAAGATCTGCTGCAGCCATATTCAATATAGACCTCCCAGAAGACAGAGAGGCAGCTGCAACCTTAAAAAAAGCCCAGCAGCTTCCCATCAGCTGAGACCTTAAAGAGAGACAGATAGAGCGTAGAGGAAGAAGAGCAAGAGGTTAGGTACTCATGTGGAGAAGGAGCCCTCTAGTAGTAATTACACTCTTAGCCATTACTCTTTTCTGACCACTGAAATCACCCCAAGGAAATTAGTCTTATAGCTCATATTTACTGTATGATCTTTGTCTCGAAGGAAACCTTCTTCTGCAGTGCAGTTTTTCCCAGAACAGACATTACTCTTGTGACAGCGGCTCAGGCCACCAATGAAGGCTTCTCCAGAGAACAAGCAAAGCCCTGCCGCTGGACCCATTGGAATGTGGTCTTATCTGAGAGGGAGTCACGAGTGTGTGTGTGTGTGTGTGTGTGTGTGTGTGTGTGAGGGATGTGAGGGTGAGAGAATGAAAGATATATGACTAGAATAAAACAAAGAGGGATAGGTGAGGGGGATTGTGTTTATAAGCTATGAATAGCCACTCTCAAAGCCTGAGCAGAGGAGAACAGATCTAATGTATTTGTCCGTGATGATTTTGTGCGTTGTGTGCGTGTCGGGACGTGCACATGTGTTAGCAGACAGAAGTCTCTTTGTGGAAGTGATGCCATTGGAGAGACCTGATTTATCACTCTGTGTTACAGAAAGAAAGAAGCACAGAGGGAGGCAGCATGACAGCTTTATCAGTCCACTGTTCCAGACCTCCATTAGCACACCATGCCAGAGGAGGAAAACACAGATGGATGTGTGTGTGTGTGTGTGTGTGTATCTTTAGACAATTTAGGGGATGAATCCCTACAGAGGGGATTATATTGTCCACATACTGGTGCTCATTTTGTATTCCCGTTTGGACTTGTGTTTAAACTTGTCCTTTTTTGTCTTTATACTTTGTCTGTGTTTGGTAACAGGCAGTCAGTGGTGTGTGCTTATGTGAATTTTAGCTTTCTGGAGAACCTGGACTGGGTTGCACCTAGCCTGATAATCAGACTAAATTGCCATTTCCTTTGACTACTTTCATTCTGCCTGACATATTTTTCAATAACCAATTAGTAGCCAATGACATATCTGTCCCGACCGCCAGTTGACACAGAAGCTGCTGTAGCAGTTGCTAGGAGTAGCCCACATTTTTCACCAAGATCAAAGAAATATATTGAAGTTATGAATTTATGTATGGCAACGTACATGGAGAACTGTGTTGATGTCCTTCACACATGCTGCCCCATTTGTCAGGCATTTTTCTGTCACTGCTTTTCATGAATGTTGCTAGCTAGTGATGAAGGATAATGATGGTCATATTCCCCCCTATAAAGCTCTGATTTGTCAACTGTTTCTCCAACTGGGGAAAATCTGTGTCCAATGAACACACCATACCTTAATAAATTGCTGAATAAATCTGAGATGTGGGCAACAATTTAGAGGTCTGGAAATATAGACTGTATAAAAAAAGTGGACGTAGCCACCATGACACCACCCATTGGTTTGTAGACTATGGGTTTGAAGCCTCGAGTCTGGTATTTTGGCCATCGGTATCTTGTTTGGAACCAGACATGACCGGACATGACTATGGGGGCTTTCACAACTATCTCATTTGGTTCAGATTTTCAGACTTTTCAGGTTGACCCAAACCAAAATTACAGGTGTGAAACCTCCCCCAGACAATGGCCCAGAGCAAACAGACGAAATTTGAGGTAATCTCGGTCCGGCTCAAACTGAACCAAGGTTCTGTTCATTTCAAGTGTGAATGCATTTTTGAGTATAGCAGGTGCTAACAGTATAGTGACAAGGGAAGGGAGATGCAGCCTACATACACTGAACAAAATTATAAACGCAACACTTTCGTTTTTGCCCACATTCATCATGAGCTGAACTCAATGATCTAAGACTTTCTCTATGTACACAAAAGACCTGTTCAGTGTAGATGATGACGACAGGACACAAGTATGTCATGTAAAGTGATTTAGTGTGCTCGCATAATTGCAATGTGAAACCAAACCAAAACTAACTGAATGTATCAAAATGTATCAAAACTTTGGTTCGGACCTTGGTGCGGACTTTCAGGTTTGAAAGGGCCCTATGCTCAGATGAGAGGGTGGTGAATTGAAGCTTGGTAAATAAGGTGCATCCATTATCCACGTTAACTGTGATGTTAACTGGGATGCTAATTTTGGCTAGCGAGAGAAACAGGCTTAAAACATAATGTACCTACTGGGAAAAGGAACAACCGACTCCCAATGATCTTTTTCAATTGCGCTGTTGAAATGTACACAGTGCGGTGGATACGAGTTGCTCTTTACTGATTGACAGGTCGCCATGGTAGCAACTTGTCAATCACAAGATAACTATGCCCTAAAGCATACCCTTCTTTATAATCTATTTTCCTCTAAATGGGATCATAATTTATTAAATGAACATCTTGCTGTTTTGAAGAAGACATGAAACTAATGATTGAGATCATAAACTCATTAGGAAAGTGTTTACTGAGGTTATAAATCAAGTGAGAAGTAGCCTCATTTTGTAATTAAGTCTAATGCAAACTGACATTTATTTGCAACCAGTGGAGTCGCCCCCTGCTGGTCATTAGAAGTAATGCAGGTTTAAGGCACTTAAGCATTGGTGTCACTTTTCAGATCAAGAGGTTGCTGCTTGGTCTGGCTAAGTTGAACCCTCTATTCATAAATTCATTAGCCCTACTAGGTTTGTGTTTCTCAGTGACTACTAGCGTATTTCAAAGTAGTGAATGAAGCTGCACAATTTAAACTGGAAAACTAGCTAAGAAACGTCTTAGCTGACAGCTAAATGTCTTGGCTAGTATAGACGTTAATAATGTGTAAATCGGTTGCCAAGAAACATCTGCGGCCCAGTCCAATCGAAAGCAATGTAAACAGGAAGTCACTGCATCACCACAAGCTGTAACATAATTTCCAAATATTTAAGGGGAACATGCCTAAAGGTTCAGTGTGTAAGTTCTAGTGACATCTAGTGGTGAGGGTTGCGAATTGCACCCCCCCTCCCCTACCCAAGCAAGCAGTATAGCTATGGTGCCTGAGACAGGACAAAGAAGTCATCTATGAGATCAAATAAAAAGATTGCCAGTCAAGAAATGACGTGTCTTTTAGATATATTAAGAAATTATATAAATTATGTAAAACCATATGTTTATTTTTGAATATTATTGTTACTTTTTCATTAATAAACAGAAAGAAATGATTGCTACATGATGTCTCATACTCCTGTAATACATTATTTTACAACTTGGGGTTGGCTCATCTGGACTAACATACCAAAGTAAATGAAGAACATCTCAAAAACTATCACATCTAGTGCATCAAGTATGACCACTGACAGATAACAGGACAATGTAAGGCCTCACTGTTTCTGCACCGCAGCCCATTATAAACCACATAATACATGAAGTTTACAAAGGCATGGTCAGGTGAGGATCAAGGCTCCTCTCACTTTGCTTAATTAGATAAGCGTGCAAATATTACCAAAATGTCTTTTTAAATACAACAGAAACACAAAGTAGTACTGACAGCCAAAATTTCAGCTTGTGGTAAAACGGTGCAACGTTTTTAATGGGCATTTAGCATGTGAAAGTAAAAATTACATATTTGTGTGCACAGCGGGGAAGCAATATCCAATAAGTTTTTTTAAATGCAAATTCGGAAAACATTCATTATTGGTCACTTGATAGGCACACGGTCTTGTTATATATCACCATTAGCAGTAAAAAGATATACATGTTTTCCACCAGGGAAGTAAAATGTGAAGTTTAGCTGCAGATCTGAGCTTCCCTGCTGTTACCGTTTCATTACCAATAATATTCATCAGCTGTTTGTCTCAGGAAGGTAAGGGCACATTTCTGTCCACGTAACAAAGCCATAACAGAGGCTGGAGAAGAACTACATGAAGTTACAATCCAACTACATATTTGTTCTACCAGCGCAGTAAAAGTTTAGCTGGCTGATCTGAGCTTCATGCTGGAAGCTGCCCTTTTATTGCCACTTAGCGATCAGCTGATTCTCACAAACTTAACATACAAAGCCAAAACAGAGCGCTGGAGAGAGAGAGAAAGAGAGAGAGAGAGAGAAATTCACTACATGCAACTAACATAACACCACCTGCCAAAGCACAGCGCTGGAGAATAAACTAATCCAACTAACAATACATTTTTTTCTACCAGTCAGTAAAAGTTTAGCTGGCTGATGCTTCCATGCTCTAAGCTAACATTATGGTTTTATTGCCAATTAACGTTACTGATCAGCTGATTGTCTCGCTAACATAACCAGCAAAGCCAAACCACAGGCTGGAGAATAAGTTGGCGCCAGTGGCAGCTGGCCAATAGAGGGCGCTAGGGCACCGCCCTCCCTGGTGGTGGAAACTTTTTATAGACATGGGTGGAAAGTGTTTAGATTTTTATTTTAAAAATATTTTTTTTAATAAACAGTAATTACCTTTTAATTATATGTGTGTTTAAAATGCACAATAATGTGTAATATATAAAATATAGGGTAAATAATTATGTTTGGGGGTGAAATTAACTTCCTGCTCATCCATCTCTTCTCTTCTGGGGCGCCAGAGGGATCGCCCAAGCAGCACAGCAGCGCAGCCTATAGCTGACTCTGGCTGACACAAGATATGCCCACAGCAACAGAAATTAAGCCAATCAGCGTCTTCAAATCTGATGCCTGAAGGGCGCTCCACAATCTGCCCCAAGCCAATCAGTAGGTGGTAGAGGGACATGTGACGCTGTTGATGAGATGAATGCGGAACTCAAGACCGACACAGGCTTTCAGCCTTGGCTAGCTGGATGCAATGATTTAAATACCTTTTTTTGCTTCCCATGCTTGCTTTTTAAAACGGCGGGGATAGATACAACATGGACTGTTACAGGAGTAAACGACACGATACATTTATCTGAGAAGATTAAGAAACACGAGTGTACGAGGGCACATGCGGTGAAGCTAGCCATGCTAGGCAGAGTTAACATCGGCCTTGCGCGGCCACAATGATGGTGTGTTCCATTTACCTCGGAAGTCGGAGGTTGGAGCTGGGAATGACGTCACACCCGAGTTGACGGCCTTCCAGTTAACAAGTCGGAAAACCTCACTCAGCCAGCCGTTGTTACAACTAGCCAGGTTAGCTATTGATAAAAAAACCCGCATTGTGCAGTATTTACTCAACACTGTAGCAACACGACCACATACAACACTTTTTGTACAAACATTTCTATGAGACACAAGTACACAGAAGTGCTAATAAACAGTATAAACTAGAGCTTTCACTAACTGTTGATACCCCGACAGCCATCTTGGATCACGAAGGGGTAGTTCGATTCTCCCAACTTCCGAAGTCAGGATTCCGACTTAAGGGGGCGTTCCCTTTGAAAATTTGACCTTTGAACTCGGAAATTCCGACTTCCCATGTCAAATGGAATGAGACCATGAGACTGCATCCTCTGACAACCCTGCTGTTTTCAGTAGATATTGCTGGGCAGTGGCTGCGTTCGAAAAGTCTTTTTTGCTTAGGAAGGTTCCTCACTGAGTGAAGTGAACCGGAAGTATTTCATTGGCAGCCATGATAAGAGCTGTTTGAATTCTCTAAAAGCTGAGGAAAGGTGCCTCAGTGCTTCCTTTCATATCTCCTTTAGCATAGGGTACACCGGACCATGCTTTACAAAAGGAAGGAGAGAATGCCGTCCCACAATTCCTTGCGGCGGCAACATTTAAAGCGGCGCATGTTCTCAAACTCAAACGATAAAATCCATCAACCACATTTAGCAAGACCCTTGCAAGACAGACGGACATTATGATACTTTAATAAGACTCACAATTACCTTCTTTTTTTTGGTTTGTTTTCTTTTGGCTTTTTTGTAATCTAATACTGTTTCAACACCGTTTCATGTTTCGGGTTGTTGAAATAAACCATTAAGTGTTTTCTACAATAAAAAAAATAAATAACCAACCATGATAAAGGAGGCTGATCACCATGTAAGTTACCATTGACTATTAAGCCTTTTCTCTCTTATGCCATAACTTGTTAATATGCATATATCTTAAACTGTCAACAATAATTGAGACCCATGCCAGCTGTTATTAGTCTTGTAACGTGATCAAAGTGAGGATAATGTTGCAGCGTGTAGCCTCACATTATGTACTGCAGCCTTCAGCAAATTAATTTTACTGCAGTCACAGATGCTGACACCCTCGCCTTAATAAAGGCAAAGATCAAGCTGGATAACCTCTACAGTAGGCATTTCCCACACACTGATTTATTTGTGGCGGCCTGCCACATTGTCAACGCTGATTTTGGATTGATTTTGTTACTATTTAAAATGGGTAAAATCGTATTTGATGACAGAGCTCCGCGCAGCGCATATATTCTCTCAGCATCTCCTCTCACCCCGTCTCTCTCTCTCTCTCTCTCTCTCTCGGCACAGTTACGCAGTCATTCTGTGGGAAACACTGTATTTACATACAATTGGGATTCATGTTGATAAATAGCCTATGGGTGGGCAGGAGGGTGAGTATGAGCAAGCATTCTCAATGTGACAACCCTGTCCATTATTTAGTGACTGGTAAGCTACCTTATCTGCCTTTTTGCTATCTTGGTTATTAAGTAATATATTCTACCGCAATGCTCTTTTCCTAAGTCCTTATGGATTCTCATTTACATCTTTCCTTGATCTCATGACGTTTTCCATTGAGGTCAAGGAAAGGTGGTTAGGAAAGGAGATTTTTTTGACTTTTCAACCGCAGCCAGTGTGTTGGAGGAGCACCTTAAGACAGCTACCGTTTTCAAAGGCACCTCAAAGACTGTGCAAAGCAAACTTTTGGACTGCGTGCTGTCAGTTCTTGAAGATTACAATCAAGAGGAATGTTTATTCTGGCAGATGAGACAACTGATATTTCCACCCACTGCCAGTTGGTGCTTGTGCTGTGGTACATAAACAAGGAGAACAGAGGCTACAGAGGTAAGCTGTATAGTTTATAGACAGCTCTGAAGTGTTACGCCGGTGTCTGCTCCGGCACGTTACGGCTACGCCGCGGTTTTGATGCGTCCATAGACCGGTGTTATTCCGAGTTTTGCATGCCTGCCGAGAATTGCGTGCACCTCCAAAAACTGCTTTTAAACGCTATAATATCCTTTGTGGGTTACATCAATGGTGATAAATGATTCGAAGTATATATTTTATGAACGTTTAGAGTCGTTAATTATTTATTACGCTTAGTAGAAGTAGCATTCCTTATGATTCAGCTAAAATATGTGGTGATAACCCCGTTTGATCAGTGTGCATAGCAAAGAGTCTGAAAAGGACCTTATTAAGAGGTGGATGCATAATTTCGGCAGAACTACTGACTGTTACCTGTAATTAGCGTTACCACCTTGAGGTGCATGCAATTCTCAGCAGGCAGGCAGAATTCGGCACAACACCGGCGCCACTGGAACCATCTCAGAAGAGTTTTAGCAGCGAACCGTGCAGCCTGTCCCAAGTTATTTTTTTGTCTTCTTCACAGCTCTATGTATTGTGTGCTCTATGTGTTGTTCTGTAAACTGCAGGCTGCATTTTCCACAAGGAGCATTTCAGAATCAGAGCATTTTACCTGCCTGATTTTGCTGACATGTTTACATTTCGTTGATTTGGTAATCAGTGTTTGCATTTTGTGCTTCTACTATGATTAAGTAGGCTACGTAGTTAAATGATTTCCTTTTGTGTCTGTTTTAACCATGTTTATTGTTGTTTTACGATCCGGAGTCTCCACGGGGTGTTTTATTTTGAAAATTGACCGGATTCTCTCTGCCGTTCTGTGTCTGACTTCCTGCCTAGTTAGTGGTGGACAGTAACTTAAGTAGGCCTACTGTACTGCAGTCCAAATTATAGGTAGCCTATTTGTATTTTACTTGAGTATTTTCTATGTTTATGTACACTGTATGTTTTTGTATATTAATAGCCTATAATAAAATAATATTGCCATTCATCATGCATTCTGACCATTTAACAAAGCACTGGTATCCTACAGTTAGTGTTAAATTGTATTGGGACGGTTACTGAAACTGACTGGATATGGCACAGCTCCACCTAAAATATTTTTCACCAGCCGCCACTGGTTGGCACCATGAAATTAATCCATATTTCACACCACCAACAGGGGAAACATGGCTCTCTGTGATAATGGCCAGCTTCTTGCTAAAGCTATGAAACAACAGTTTTCATTTGCATTGCTAAAGTCTGACAAACTTAAGTTAATTACCTGTCCAGCAGAAAACAGACAACTTCAGCACCGCTTTGAAAACATCTGTCCCACAATATAGCCTTCCATGTGGGAAAATCCACAAAATCCGTTTCTGTGTGTGCTCCTTCATTTGTCCAAATGTCACTTCTCTTCTTACTTCTAATAAACCAGAAGACTACTCAGACACTGTATTACTATTAATATTATTCCCTCTTCTTCTTCTTTGTACGTATTCAATGTAGTGACGGGCGTCTACACTACCGGAATTACACAAGCAGAAGAAGAACGCCATGAGGATGAAAATTTAAATTAGATTTAACTACCAATCCCCTGTGAATCTAGGTATGACATTGTGTTATTTATATAAGCATACAAAATGAGTGTTTCAGAGTTTCTATCCGAATATGCAATTTATGGTAATTTAGTCTAACAATACTGGCATATGTTTAATAATTCAAGGTATGAAGCATTATTTTGTGAACTTTAAACAGCATTTTGATCAAGAGTCAGGTCAGATATGTCGACTTTATTCCATGTTACAACCTATTTTCTTTAGTACAAGCAGGCAGCTAGTTTTGTCAGTCGGCTCAGTTAGATAATTACACGTAGCATTAAATTGGCCTAAACATTTTGTCACAGTTAATATGTAAGAACTTGTTTGTTTGGTCCAAAACATTTTAATTTAAAATTTTCCATGATCACTTCCTGCAAACTAAGCTAGTCACTAGGCCCAAAGCATATGGCTCGCATAAAGCAACAGCACCTATCTGAAAATGCACCTGCACCTGTTACAATCAAACTAATTTAACCACAAAGGCAGCCAACAACATAAAATCCAGGGTTCACAAAGCTGAAAACTAAATTCTCATAAACAGAACAAAACGTCACTTTTTTTCCAGAGGAGCCAAATATCATACAAGAATGTCACCCAGAAAAGACGCCAGCCGGGGTCATTACAGCAGGGTTTAATTTTCTCAGGGTCTGTGTTCGTGTTCATTTGCATATCCCAGATAGGTAATAATGAGGCACAGTGGAGCATGGCTCACTCAAAGCCTGGGTTAGAAATAGCTGGTAGCCATACCAACAGAAAGAGATATGCGGTTCCATGACAGGTGAGGTGAGGGGGGAATAGAGATGAGAAGCAGAGAATGGAAAAATGTGAGTATAAAGAAATAAACACTGCCAGACAGACACCTGGCCTGCAGAGAGAATCAAATTGTTAAAATTTAAACCTGCTGGAGAAGTCTGGGAAGAGAAGCTGAATGAATGAAAATCCCACTCCCCAACAGCTACCACTGAGCTGCTCTTGCGCAAGGCACTTAACTTAAGTCTTAACTTCTCAGCAGGGTTTCTCAGTGGCTAATAGTTGAGAGGTGACTGGGATGGGTGACTCAAAGGTGTCAGAATTTATTACTACACCTGTATGAATAATGAAGCAATGTTTTGCCGACAAAGGAATCTCTTCCACAGACCGGAAAAAAACACACTGGCTGAGAAGTCTCAGAAACTCCCAGCCAGACTGTACACAGACTGTAGGTCTGAAGTGAATCTTATAGTGGCAAGTCTGCAGTGTGCCCTCTAAGAATGCATAAATCAATTGTATTAAACTGGGAAATAAGCCAGTAGAATCCGGTATTCTGAGTAGTGTAAGTGGATCTCGAGACCAAGCCTTAAGTTAAAATTAGAAAGAAGTCAAGAAGGCAGAGAGGAGCCAGTACTGGCTGCAATAATGCTAATTATTTCAAGGGCCATTAAACAGTGGCACAATCAAATGTATAGTGTAACAACAGAAGTGCACATCCATAATAAAAAAAGTCCTTTTCATGTGCAAATTCAGTGTAAACATTCCTAGCAATTTGGATATTACATCTACAGTTTGATTATTAAAAATCAGGTTGTGATGCATCTCCCCTTACAAGTGTTTCTGTTTCTCACTTTCTCTGACCACATGAGCTCAAACACTTCGCCAACACATGCAGCAATACAACATTAGGGGACTGAGGTATGGCTTAAGGCCACAATTGCAGCCTCCACTCCCAGTGTGGCTTCTCAGTAGCTCAGGATGTTGCACATTTCACAATTATCTAAGCAGCCCACAATTTAGCACTCCAAATATGTGATAGCTGCTTGTATTTTTGTTGCGCTCTTTCATAGGTGATTTAAGCTATTTCACTTTTGGTATTGATGGTGTGGAAACACATTTTGATACCTATGTGGGATTGAAGAGTTTGGAAAATGGTGTGAAATCCATAGAAGCATCAGACCTACTTGCCATGTGTTTTTTGCAGAAGGTGAGGTTGTAGAAAGCTTACTGAGAATTGAAAATAATAATCATGCATGTTGAAAACATTTTAACTATATAACAATTGACGGCATTAATCCCAATACACTCTGTGAAAACAATAATATCCCCTCTCAAGGTTTCTTACGGTTGCAGATATCCTACGAGATCTGTCACTTCATCCGGGAGTGCCGGGGACCATCTGTTGGAGACAAGGGAGGCTATGGTGTCAGGATTGGTTTGTCATTGTACCTGTATCCTGCCTCTATACACATGCTTCTACTCTCATTCACAAAAAACTTCCTTTCATCTTGCTACAGTAATCTACACTGACATTCAGGGAATATCGGAACGCTAAAAGGCCAAGCATGTTGAAACACCTCCTCCTCATCGCCCACTCTCAACATATTTCTGATGTCTGCTCTGTGCTTTTAATCATGGCTCCACTTTCCTCTCCTCTCCTCTACTTTCCTTCTTTATAGTATTAATTCAACTTCATTGCATCTCCCACTCCTCCATGATCCCTAATAACATGGTACTCCACATCTGTTTTCTTCAATATGCCATTAACTGACGATTCTGTCTAAATAATGCGACACAGCAATCATACACTGCATTGACCGAAGGGTTACATGACCCATTGTCTGAACCAGTGGTGTTACATAGCCTTTGACAATAAATAGCCAATAATTACTGGGTATTTCATTACCATTTCAGTAGGAATGCAAAAGCATCAATTTAAAGTGGGGAAAAAAAGCTACAACATGCTGGAGTGGTTGAGTGTAGATGGTAGCAGCCAGGTTAGAAAAGCAAACATGCAGGCTGAGTGTTTTAGTTTGAGTGGTGCAGTGAGGAAAAACGGAAGTGAAATGACAATAATTGTCCTCTGGCTGCCTGTCTACCATCAGTGTGCCCCTGAGCGAGCCATTTAACCCCCATCTGCTGTTGTGGAGCTGCTCTGTGGGCTTTGGTTTAAAACTGTTGTTTATGGTCAGCTGCAGGATGCCAACTGTGCAGGTGCATGGAGTGCCTTGCAGAAAAGGAGTATGTGCACACAATCGAACAAAAATAAAAGCAATAAAAAAACACAATATTCTCCCTCTTTAAATTGCTCCACTCAAGGTTTCATCTTTTTTTATTTGAACTCATAATATGTTTCTAGTTGTTTTTTGTGTTTGTTGAGGGCATGAGGTTGGTGGTTAAGCTTGGCTGGGCTTAAGTACGTTTGTTATTTTTAAATTGTGGTGGCATAAGTCTTTCTGTTTAGTTTTGAGTTTTCAAATCCAAGTATTTAACACAGCTTCAATATGAGACATTCGAACATGTTAGGCTACACAAAGCACATGCTTGTCCTCTGCAGGCACCGGGTCCAGATGCTTGGAGAGTTATCTATATTTCACATCAATTTCTTCCACACATCAAAATGCACCTGTTAAATAACAAGACTAAAAATCATGCTGACGTCACTATGAGGCTGAATGTAGGCACAGCAGTACTTCAGGGCTCTCAAGTTTTATCAAAAGTTTGGAGTGAGATACCGCGTGTTAGAGGAGGAGCCACTCAAATATTTGCAGCAGCGGCCCCTCAGCCCAAGCCAATGCTCTCAAGTTTTTACTAGCAGTAAAATTTTACCTATAGTTCATAATTAACCCGAACAAATAGAAAGTATCACAATAGGTAAATCTGATAAAAGACTATTTATATATATACTTATATTTCAAAAATACAAATGTATCAAACTAAAAAGAAATTTAGCCCCAAACGAGTCCAATGAACAGCAGTGCTGTACACATAGGCCTATAGTAGGATGGCAGAATTGCCCTACGCATATATGCCAAGCTGTGTGTGAGAGTAGGCTGCACATTTCAGCTTATGAATGGTGTTTTGTGTTGTAGTTGTTTGTTGCACATTTTAATGCCTTGATGACAGGAGTAGGGTTCCAACTTAAAGCACTATGCCTCAAGGCCAGACGTTTTCACCATCATGATGGATAATAGCATTCCGTCCAGAGCCAAAATATGGAAAAACATCTGTAGTCCTTTCCTTAGTTTCAGGTAGCCAAAGCTAAGTCCAGTGGTGGACAGTAACAAAGTAGTACTGTACTTAAGTACACAAGGTATGCACTGAACTTGAGTATTTTCTTCTCACTATCTTTGATCACAGGCAAGTGGTTTCATCCAGGAATCATAAAATCAAAATGCTAAAAAAAAAAAAACTACAGTTACCACATTCATCGGGTCTTGCGCTTCAAACATCCACTCCGTGTGTGCACGCGCATCCATGTTGCCTGGTAATGAACGTGCTTGCGGCGGGATCAGGGAATTCACCCGGAAACAACACATTTTAATTTCTAATCGGCGAAACGGCTCTGGCATTTAGTAGGCTACAGAGAAAGATATGAACTCGGCACAAAAATGATCATCCATTAAATGTATATAGCGGGACAACTTCGAGGACTTTATCTCTTAACTTCTCAGTGTGAGAATTACAAGGTGTGGCGTGTGAGCGTGTGAACTGGCCCGAAAAGCCAGGCGTGAGACTTGAGAGCCCTGAGTACTTTGAGCTAAATGCTAATGTCAGCATGCTAACATGCTGGTGTTTTGCAGGTACTGGTATGTTTACCATGTTCACCATATTAGTTTATCCTATTATCATGCAAACATTTGCTAAGTAGCACTAAACACAAAGTAATGCACAAATGAAGCTAAAGGGAATGTAGTTAGTTTTGCTGTTATTTGTTACACTCTGCCTGCCCACTTTGGAAGGAGGCCTGACAGTAGGGGGTGGGATTTTTTCGGTTGGATACTTTAAAAATCTAGCTGTCTCTTGCTAGTTTCTCTAACGTTGCCTACCTGAACTTTAAATTAATCAGGGAAATTAGATAGTAATCAAACCATTCAGACCTTTTTTCCATCGTCTGCACCGCAGACCCACAATTGACTGGAAAGTTTGCCTTTCACTGCAATGACAGGCATTTTTTTCACTGCAAGCACAGCAAAAAAAACTTAGGGATCCTTAGCACAATTAATTTCTCACTTGTGTAAACATTTTGTTTTGCAGTCAAACTAGAACAGAACAGCAGCAGCATGCTAAATTAGCTTGTGGGATGTTTAGATAATTCGTCGTACTTCTTATGGTAACTAAATGGGCCATATTTCTCTCTCACAGTGAGCTGCTGTTTACTCTAAATGAAGGAAAATGGTGTTGTCTCTCTCTCACACACACACACACACACACACACACACACACACACACACACACACACACACACAAATACACACATACACTAGGCTTACTTATCAGCATTTCAACACCACCTCTCAAAGTTATTATGAGAGAAATGAAAAACTGTTAACTCTTCTGACGAAGAAGAGACAAAGCCTCTTCATTCCAATCACAAATGCCAGGGGCCAGTATAGTTTTAGTGTAGAACCTACACAAAGGCAGAAATGTGCCTTTGATGCTTTGATGATTGTAGACACACCTTTGTTTGCCCCCCCCCACACACTTTTCAACACAAAGTGACGGCCTTGTTAACACATTTTTACCCAGTGTATAGGTTTGATTGGGAAAGGCCTCAAACAACTCCCTACCACCCATTCTTATGCATGCAATTATGCACAGCTGTGACTATTAGCTGTAATAACCATACTGTAATTACTTCATAACACGTGCATCTCTAACCATCATCAGCAGGGATTTCTCAATCATCATCAAATGCTTAAAAATAAAATATGAAGATGAAAAGAACGGACATATAATGGTGTCCAAATGAGAACCCTTAAAACAGGCTAATTTAAAAATAATTGAGAAACAAATTGAGCGCACAAAAGCAATTAAAAGTTTATGTAAATGCAGCTTTGGTTGGCATAGGTGCAGATGTGTGTGAAGACTGGAAAAAACACACAATTTGCAACTTGCTAACAATTGAAAGAATAATTTTGCATATAACATCTCTTACTAAGAGAACTATGAAGTATGTGTGAGGCGCACAAATTTTCACTGCACGTTCAGTTTTCATAAAAGCCTGTTTATGTGTTGGAAATATTAAAGAGCAAACGACACATGTACAGCTGGCTTCGTCACTGCACACGTCAGTTTAAATCATTTCTCTCTGTAAATATAAATGACAAGAGAATTTTAATCTCTTTAATAAAATATGCATCTGAGGCCCATGGCAAGAGAGAGCACTGTAAAATCTGAAGCAATCATAAAAGAGCAGAGAGCCTTTGATGTTCAGATGAAACAAATGTCTTGTTTGGCAGAAGCGCTATGTATTGCTCTGTTTCTTTCTTTCTATTTCTCTCTCTCTTTCTCTCTCTCTCTTTCTCTCTTACACAGACACTATCAATTAGATTAATTAATATTTTAGGAAGTGAAGAAGTCACATGTTGCATCAGGTTAGAAAAAAGTGCATCATGTTATCATTAGACATTTGACTTTGTCACAGCAGGAAAAACAGTAATAACATTAATTACGGCTCAGTTCCATTTATGTCACCCGCTTAGCCTTTCAGTTAGACAAGCACGCAAAATGCCCTGAAACTGGAACACCTAATAATAAAAAATAATCATTATAGTGATATTAATTACACCTGTGCTTTTTTATGCTGTGACATGGAAAAATATTTGAAAAAGGTCTAGATTGATCTGTTGTCTTTTAGTGGGAATCAGAAGGAACATTTATATTTTAAAGTTAAGATAAAGTTAGAAATATAATCTTTGTGTATTACAGATCAATTAAGGTCAACTCAACATGGTTTTCCAATCTAACAAACACTCTACATGAAACTAATGACAGTTCATTCAAAGTAGTTGATGTTGCCGAGGAAACCTTACAGACACTGTTGACAGGCCACAGACGAACTGGCTCTTAAAACACAGGCACTTAAATGTCAGCTGGACATTTAAGTGCCTGTGCTACATAATGTCTAATGCATTGAACACAATAACAGTTGTGTCCCAGTAAAGGTTTGTTTGAGGCCCTTGTATGAAATCAATGTGGATTTTCCCTGTGACTATTAACATAAAATCAGGCCCATGCAGCATCTTGTGGGAAACAGGAAGTTCCCACAGCAGCACTTGTAGGACTAAAATGAATGAGTAAATCAGTGCTCTGTGGAATGAGGCTTTAATCAGTTTCACAAATCCCCTCTTCACATGACGACACATTTGTTTAACTTATAAATCTGTATTGCAAGTGTTGCTATAATTCACTTGTTCCCAGTCGTTCCTATTCCTGTTCACTCCAGGCACTCTGCTCGTGAGCAAACAGCGCATGAAGTTGTCCTACAATAGCTTTTCAGTCTTTATGTTTTTGAGTATCTGAAAATCCCAACGTTGTGATGATGATCCAAAGGATGTCAATTGGTTTGGCTGACTTTATCAAAGGGAGAATGATTTGATATTCATAACTTTATGACAGGAGATGACTGTGAGCATGGCTATACATACAGTAGTCTACTTTCATAGTCATGTATGCATACACACACACACACACACCAAATTAATTAGAGCTGACACAGGTGCCTGTGTTTGTATGGTTTTGTGTGCATTTCCTGTGTGCTTGTGTGTCCTCAAAGGAAATCTGTAAATAATACAGTGCAGTAAACAAGACTTACAAGAGCCTTTGACGCCACATAATCTGATATCTTCATTACTAGTAATTACTCTGTGCCTTACAATTCAATTCAGCCTTCTGGAGATTGTGATGTCAGAATGCACAAATGAACAAGTAGCTGCAAAATCAATCAACACGGATGTCAACACTGCTGACATCGAGACCCCTCGGAACACCCTACAAGGGACAGCAAAACTACGTGGGGGAAAACGTCTCGGGTTACGTATGTAACCCATGTTCCCCAAGAAGGGGAACGAGACACTGCGTCGATGACGACACTATGGGAACGCCTCTGGGCGTGGCAGGGCTGAACTATGAATGAAACTACTCCAATCCTATTGGTGTTGCTAGAACGGTAGAGAACGGCTTAGGCTTAACCGGAGGGGTATATAAGCATGCCGGCACACAGGACACATTAGCCCTTTTCTATGAAGCAAAGCACCCCAGGCGGGGTGAGGTGTGGCGGACCGACGCAGTGTCTCGTTCCCCTTCTCGGGGAACAAGGGTTACATACGTAACCCGAGACGTTCCCCTTCGAGGGAACTCGAACTGCGTCGGTGATGACACTATGGGAACGAGATACCCACTTAGGCCGCGCCGAAACCCCGCCTGCCCCCAGCGTGCAGAACCTGATGGCACGACTAGAAGGAGAGTGCATGGGTGCCGGGTGCAGAAGGAAGGTCCAGACTGTAAACCGGATGAAAGTGTGAGGGGTGGCCCCGTCAGCCGCGTCACACAAATCCTGGAGTGATGCCCTTGCGAGGAGGGCCCAAGAAGCCGCCATGCCTCGAGTAGAGTGTGCCCTTACGGCCATAGTGAAGGCAATACCGCGCACCTGATAGGCCAGGGAAATAGTCTGAACGATCCAGTTGCTGATGGTGTGTTTAGAAGCGGGGAGCCCAGCCTTGGGGGACCTGAAACACACCAGCAACTGGTCTGCTTTCCACCACCGGGAAGACCTCAGAGTGTAAATACTCGGTGCTCTGACAGGGCAGATGAAGTCTCCCGTCCTCCGCCGTCACATGAGGTGGGGGATGAAACGCCTGCAGCACCGTGGACCCTGCCAGTCTGGCCGGAACCTTAGGGACATAACCTGGACAAGGGTGCAGGATGGCCCTGACCCTCCCCAGGGCAAACTCCAGGCATCGGGGAGAAATCGAAAGTGCCTGGAGATCCCCCACCCTCCTCAGAGAGGTGATAGCAAGGAGAAAGGTCATCTTAGGGGTCAGGTGCTTGGCCTCAGCCGACTCCAGGGGTTCGAAGGGGGCCTCAGCCAGCGCTTCGAGAACCACTGCCAGGTCCCAGATGGGAACCCTGGAAGGAGTCATGAGTCTCATCCTCCTGGCTCCACGGAGGAAGTGCACGACCAGTGGAAGCCTCCCCAAGGGCCCATCACTCAGAGGGGCGTGGAATGCTGCAATGGCAGCCACATACACTTTGAGCGTGGACGGGGAGAGGCCAGCGGAGATACGGTGCTGGAGGAACTCCAGTATCACAATTACCGAGCAGGTAACTGGGTCCACCGCCCGTTCTCTGCAACAGGTGGTGAACACATTCCACTTTAGGCCGTACATCCTTCTCGTGGATGGGGCTCTGGAGCTGAGCAGCGTCTCGACTGCTCCTGTCATCAGGCCCGCCTCCAGGAACTGCGCCCCCTCAGTGGCCAGACCCATAGCTGCCGCAGGGCGGGGTGCGGGTGAAAGATCCGGCCCTCCGCCTGGGACAGCAGGTCTCTTCTCAGAGGGACCTGCCAGGGCGGGCCCTCGAGGAGCGATATTAAATCCGAGAACCACACTCATGCCGGCCAAAATGGGGCTACTAATAGTAGACTGCCACCGTCCTGGCGGACCCGCTCCAGAACCCCCGGGAGCAGAGCGACGGGGAAACGCAGCCTCGGCCACGTCTGCACCATGGCATCCAGCCCTAGCGGGGCTGGGGGCGAGAGGGAGAACCACAGGGGACAGTGCGCCGTCTCTCGGGACGCAAAGTCCCATAATAGGTAAGTCGCATAATAACTCCACCACCTCGGGGTGGAGTCTCCATTCCCCGGGCCTCAGCCCCTGTCTCGACAGCAGGTCTGCTCCCTGATTCTGGGTCCCAGGGACGTACATCGCTCTGAGGGACAGCAGTCTCTGCTGGGACCACAGGAGGATCTGATGTGCCAGTTTGCATAACGGGCACGAGCGCAGATCCCACTGGTGATTCAAATAGGCCACCACTGCCGTATTGTCGGTTCTGACAAGGATGTAGCGACCGCGGAGAGCGGGCAGACAACTCCTCAGAGCTCTGAATAACGCCAACATTTCCAGGCAATTTATGTGCCAGGAGAAATGATGCTCCTCCCAGGAGCCTCTCGCAAAGCGGTCGTCCATGTCCGCGCCCCATCCCGTGAGTGAGGCGCCTGTTGAAATAATTGTTCGGCAACAGATCGCTCCCAACGCGGGACCTTGGGACAGGGACCAAGATTTCCTCCATACAGACAGGGAGCAAAGGCATCTGCTCGTAACCCGTACCAGACGGAGTGGATTTCCCCTCGGGGAGAATCCCTTGGATTTTAGCCACCACTGCAGGGCTCTCATGTGCAGTAGTCTGGGAGGTATTATACTGGACGCTGCTGCCAGGAGACCCAACACCCTCTGAAAGTGTTTAACAGTGATGGCGCGGCCTAACTGCACTCTGGTCACTGAGGATAAAATGGGCACGATGCGTGCGGGAGACAAGTGGGCCCGCATCGTCGTTGAGTCCCACATCACCCTAGGAACATAGTCTGTTGGGCGGGCGTCAGCACGCTCTTCTTCACGTTGAGCCGCAGCCCCAAGCGCTGAAGGTGGGCGAGGACGACATCTCGATGCCGAACCGCTAACTCTCGAGACTGGGCCAGGACGAGCCAGTCGTCAATGTAGTTCAGTATGCGGATGCCCTGG
>NC_060167.1:25631047-25636182 GCF_021292245.1 Micropterus dolomieu
AGTGGTTCGAAGGGGGCCTCAGCCAGCGCTTCGAGAACCACTGCCAGGTCCCAGGTGGGAACCCTGGAACGAGTCACGGGTCTCATCCTCCTGGCTCCACGGAGGAAGTGCACGACCAGTGGAAGCCTCCCCAAGGGCCCATCACTCAGAGGGGCGTGGAATGCTGCAATGGCAGCCACATACACTTTGAGCGTGGACGGGGAGAGGCCAGCGGAGATACGGTGCTGGAGGAACTCCAGTATCACAATTACCGAGCAGGTAACTGGGTCCACCGCCCGTTCTCTGCACCAGGTGGTGAACACATTCCACTTTAGGCCGTACATCCTTCTCATGGACGGGGCTCTGGAGCTGAGCAGCGTCTCGACTGCTCCTGTCGTCAGGCCCGCCTCTAGGAACTGCGCCCTCTCAGGGGCCAGGCCCATAGCTACCACAGGGCGTGGTGTGGGTGAAAGATCCGGCCCTCCGCCTGGGACAGCAGGTCTCTCTTCAGAGGGACCTGCCAGGGCGGGCCCTCGAGGAGCGATATTAAATCCGAGAACCACACTCGTGCCGGCCAAAATGGGGCTACTAGTAGTAGACTGACGCCGTCATGGCGGAACCCGCTCCAGAACCCCCGGAAGCAGTTGTCTATGAAGATTCTCAGTCATCCAGGTCATAGTTATCCAACGAAGGTTAAAATCAAGGGCAACTGGACTTGGTTGAAGATACTGGAAATCTTCAACCAAGTCCAGTTGCCCTTGATTTTAACCTTCGTTGGCCCCCGGGAGCAGAGCGACCGGGGGAAACGCATACAGACACAGCCTCGGCCACGTCTGCACCATGGCATCCAGCCATAGCGGGGCTGGGGGCGAGAGGGAGAACCACAGGGGACACTGCGCCGTCTCTCGGGACGCAAACAAGTCCACGTCCATGGGGCCGAACTCTTCGCATAATAACTCCACCACCTCGGGGTGGAGTCTCCATTCCCCGGGCCTCAGCCCCTGTCTCGACAGCAGGTCTGCTCCTTGATTCTGGGTCCCCGGGAGATACATCGCTCTGAGGGACAGCAGTCTCTGCTGGGACCACAGGAGGATCTGATGTGCCAGTTTGCATAATGGGCGCGAGCGCAGACCCCCCTGGTGATTCAAATAGGCCACCACTGCCGTATTGTCGGTTCTGACAAGGATGTGGCGACCGCGGAGGGTGGGCAGAAAACTCCTCAGAGCTCTGAAAACCGCCAACATTTCCAGGCAATTTATGTGCCAAGAGAAATGATGCTCCTCCCAGGAGCCTCTCGCGAAGCGGCGGTCCATCCCGTGAGTGAGGCATCTGTCGAACTAATTGTTTGGCGACAGATCACTCCCAACACGGGACCTTGGGACAGGAACCAAGATTTCCTCCATACAGACAGGGAACGAAGGCACCCGCTCGTAACCCGTATCAGATGGAGCGGATTTCCCCTCGGGGAGAATCCCTTGGATTTTAGCCACCACTGCAGGGCTCTCGTGTGCAGTAGCCCGGAAGGTATTATACTGGACGCTGCTGCCCAATACCCTCTGAAAGTGTTTTACAGTGATGGCGCGGCCTAACTGCACTCCGGTCACCGTGGACAAAATGGACTCGATGGTTGCGGGAGACAGGTGGGCCCGCATCGTCGTTGAGTCCCACACCACCCCTAGGAATGCAGTCCGTTGGGCGGGCGTCAGCACACTCTTCTTCGCGTTGAGCTGCAGCCCCAAACGCTTACGAGGACAAGGGGGCGAGGACGACATCTCGATGCCAAACCACTAACTCTCGACACTGGGCCAGGACGAGCCAGTCGTCGATGTAGTTCAGTATGCGGATGCCCTGGAGCCTCAATGGGGCCAGAGCTGCATCCATGCATTTGGTGAACGTGCAGGAGCTAGGCTGAACGGAAGAACTCGATACTGGTAAGCCGTGCCCCCGAAGGCGAACCTCAGGAACTTCCTGTGAGAGGGACGGATGGAGATGTAGAAATAAGCGTCTTGCAGATCTATTGTGACAAACCAATCCTCGGATTGGATGTGACATGTGCGTGATGATGGCGGGGATGGTAAGCATCCTGAACCTGAATCTCCTCAGAGATTGGTTCAGGGACTGCAGATCCAAAATCGGACGCAATCCTCCGTCCTTCTTGGGAACCTGGAAGTATCGGCTGTAGAAGCCGGCTTCTCTGACCGGCTGGGAAATGAGTTCTATGGCCCCTTACTCGAAGTCTTAGGACCTCTTCCGCCGGACCCGCCAAGAATGAATGACGGTCCTCAGATCCGTCTTCTCGGGGGCTGTGGGCGAGAGCGCCGTCTTGTGGCCCAGGTTGGTTGAGATCCCGTGAAGCGGTAGGTGCTGGACAAAAGCTGCGTCCGCCTTTCCTGAGCCGTCGCGGTCCTGGAGTCTGACCGGTGGGGGAGATATCGCCTCCCCCTGAGTTTTGGCGTGCTGGAACCTGTTGACGACAGCATCCACTGCTTCGCTAAACAGGCCAGTAGGCGAGAGGGGCGCATCCAGGAGAAAAGCCCTCTCCTTCCCCTGGATGCCCGAGAGGTTGAGCCACAGATGGCGCTCCGTAGCCACCAAAGCCGCCATGGATCGGCTGATAGAACAGGCCGTTTCCTTGGTCACACGGAGAGCTAAGTCCGTCGCTCTATGGAGCTCAGTCAGGTCCTCCTCAGAGGGACCTCCCCCTACGTCACAGTCCCGAAGGAGATCGGCCTGGTATGCCTGCAAGACAGCTGTCGTGTGCAGGCTAGCACCAGCTCGACCCACTGCCATGTAGGCCTTGCCCACCAAATCGGACGTCATCCGACATGGCTTGGTGGGGAGCTGGAGGGATGAGGCGAGGTTGGGAGAGAGGTAGCTAGCCAGCGCCTCCTCCACTCGTGCCGTGCTGTCTGATCTCTGTCACGTTGACGTAGTCCAGCCGGGGGGACGTAGACAGCCGTGCAGAGAAGGGTTCCCACCCAGCAAGCAATAGCCGTCATTTCACCGTCTAGGTTTACTATAGACCTGATTTAGTCCAGCTATGAGTAACCCACTTCTAGCCGCAATAACTTTACATGTGGTTACATGCCGTTTTTGCCAAAATAACTTGCAATGTGTATGATATTCCATCATTTAAGCAAAGTCTACAGTGATTACAAAGTTTTTTGTTTCATTTCTTTCACATGATTTACGTGCAGCCTGTGCGATTTAGCTCGTAGACAGACCGGCTATTTGTAGCCCACTTATAGTCAAAAATGATTAAAAGTGGATTTTTGCCCTGCAGCACGTGAGATGGTTGATATACAATTATTTTTGCAATGTCAATAATATCTACACGATATTAAGTGTCATTAAATTGACATGGTCTATCTGTAGCCACGATTTAGCTCTTATTTGGACAGGCTGCGTGAAGTCTGTTTTTAGCCCACCCGGCGAAATAGAGGCAATCAGTGGTCTAATATCAACGGCTGTAGCCCTGTTTCAGACCAAATTGGTTACATGTAGTTTTCACCCGATGCAGCTGTTGAGGTGCGTAACATCATATCATCAAATGCAAGTAAGCGTTTGAAACATTTAAATTATCTTTATTTTCGCTGTAACGTTCCCTGCATTAACTTTCATTTTAATTTAAAACAAGATGCAATTACTTACTACTAAAATTGTATTTTTATACAATTACTATTTTATTCATAGTGTGTATATTAGTGTTGTCTACTCTGTAGTTTGTGTCTGATCTTAATTTATTATTGTATAAGTAAGCACATCGTGAGCAATGTACAATCTTGAGTCAAATTCCTCGTATGTGTACACATACCTGGCAATAAAACTGATTCTGATTCTGATTCTATTTTCAACCACTAGATAGCAGCTGTAGCCCTACTGAGACATGACTACTGGCAACGCGAGACTTGAAAGTTAGTGTACATCAGAGTTGCCAGATCTCGCGATAAACATATCCGCCATTTTTAAACGAGGGATACGTTACGATTTCGGCCTTTCAGCGAGTAACGGGCGAGAGTTTACTGCAAACATTGGAAGCGAAAAGACATTTACTTTGGTCTTGTAAGTATCTGTGTCTTTGTTTGACATGTCTCCATTATTTATCTAATATTATATGTTAACGTGAAGGAATCGGGACATTTCTGCGGGTAACAGTGTAGAGTAAGGCACGTTGTGGTTAGCTTAACATGCTGCATGCAAGTGTAACTTAACGTTACTGTAACGTTAACTCCATGATACCCACAGGTTTCCTCGTGCCCTTAAAAACTCTT
Organism: Micropterus dolomieu; assembly: GCF_021292245.1. Lineage (NCBI taxonomy): Eukaryota > Metazoa > Chordata > Actinopteri > Centrarchiformes > Centrarchidae > Micropterus > Micropterus dolomieu. Next base: position 25,635,298 of record NC_060167.1, read on the forward strand.
GAATTCAAAGGGGGTGAACATGAAACATGTGCAACCTTACCTATTATAATTTTGTAATGAAAACCACACATATATTTTACTCACTAACGTTAGATCATTATTATATGAAAATATGAGTTTTTGACTTTTGACAATAAATATTTATTGCAAATTATCCAGCATACAGTCAGCAAAGTAACGTTACAACAATAATTATTCAGAACAGAACACTTACATTCACAGCACATAGCTCTCTCAAAAGAATAAAAGCGGTTTTCCCGATTGTCTATTTGGTTGGTCCAATGCAACATGATGGCTAAAACATAGGGCTTTTAAATAAAAATAAAAATAAAATAAAACGTTATAAATGAAATTTTCGTCTTTTTTTTTTTTTTAGAAATATACTACATGTTTTCATTTAAACTCATTTGTTGATAGTAGTCATGTCTTATGGGAAAACAGTGAACATAGTCAAATTATAATGTTTACTTATATTCATATTCTTACATATTCAACAGTTATGGATCCCATTTACCTGAGAGACTGGCGCCAACCGAGAGACCGTCTCGAGTTACGTATGTAACCCTGGTTCCCCGAGAAGGGGAACGAGACACTGCGTCGGTTACGACACTATGGGAACGCCTCTAGGCGAAGCAGGTCTGAACGTGAATGAAATCACTCCAATCCTATTGGCTTGTTGCTAGAACGGTAAGGTGTGACGGAATAACCGGAGGAGTATAAAGCACACCTGTACACACTCATCATTAGCTTAACTATGAAGCAGGCGCTTCAGGCGGGGAGAGAGGTGCGGCGGGCCGACGCAGTGTCTCGTTCCCCTTCTCGGGGAACCAGGGTTACATACGTAACCCGAGACGTTCCCCTTCGAGGGAACTCGAACTGCGTCGG
>NC_060167.1:25636282-25673765 GCF_021292245.1 Micropterus dolomieu
GGTGGGCGAGGACGACATCTCGATGCCGAACCGCTAACTCTCGAGACTGGGCCAGGACGAGCCAGTCGTCAATGTAGTTCAGTATGCGGATGCCCTGGAGCCTCAGCGGGGCCAGAGCTGCATCCATGCATTTGAACGTGAACGTGCGGGGAGAGAGTGCTAGGCCGAACGGAAGAACCCGATACTGGTAAGCCACTCTTCTTTTCTCTTCTTCGAAGGCAAACCTCAGGAACTTCCTGTGAGAGGGACGGATGGAGACTGGAAATAAGCGTCTTTGCAGATCTATCGTGACAACCCAATCCTTGGAACGGATGATGGCGGGGATGGTGAGCATCCTGAACCTGAATCTCCTCAGAGATTGGTTCAGGGACCGCAGATCCAAAATCAGACGCAACCCATCCGTCCTTCTTGGGAACTATGAAGTACCGGCTGTAGAACCCGGACTCCCTGACTGGCGGGAAAATAAGCTCTCTGGCCCCGTTTTCCAGCAGAGAGCGAACTTCTTGTCCCAACACCTGGCTCTGCACCGCAGTCCAGACCACCCCGTTGAACTTCTGCGGGGGGGTGGACCCGGAACTGCAGCCTGTAGCCATCCACTACGGTGCGCAGGACCCACGGGGAAATGATTGCAAGGCTCCGCCATGCTTCTACAAAATCCGCTAAGGGAACCAACCCCTCGGGGCTGGTGGCCGGTGTTATGCGTAGGTCCCCGGTGGCACCCTGAAGCGGAGAACCGCCAGGGAAACTCACCGGCGACCCACGGTGTGTGAGCCCGATCGTTTTCCAGCTGCAACCCCTCGAGGCCAGCAGACTGGTGAGGGGGGGGGGGGGGGGGGGGGGGGGGGGGGGTAGTGGGCCCCCCTACTCGAAACCTCTGGACCTCTTCCCCAAGCCCGCCGAGACTGAATGACGGTCCTCGGGCCCATCTTCTCGGGGGGCTGTGGGCGAGAGCGTCGCCTCGCATCCCAGGTTTGTTGAGAGGGACTACGGGAAGCGATGCTTCGCTTCTGGCTCCGGCGGTAGGAGCTAGCCGAGGGCTGAGCTCGTCTCTCTTCAGCCATCGCCATCCTGGACCCAGACCGGCGGGGAAGATATTGCTCAAACGCCTCTCCCTGCCTTTGGCATGCTGAAACCTGCTGACGACAGCATCCACTGCCTCACCAAACAGGCCAGTAGGAGAGAGGGGCACATCCAGGAGAAAAGCCTTCTCCTTCCCCTGGATGCCCGAGAGGTTGAGCCACAGATGGCGTTCCGTAGCCACTGGAACGGGCCGTCTCCTTGGTAACACGGAGTGTTAAGTCTGTAGCTCTACGGAGCTCAGTCAGGTCCTCCTCAGAGGGACCTCCCCCTAGGTCACAGTCTTTGAGAAGATCGGCCTGGTACGCCTGCAAGGTGGCCATGGTGTGCAGGCTTGCACCAGCTCGACCCGCTGCCATGTAGGCCTTGCCCACCAAAGCGGATGTCGTCCGACACGGCTTGGTGGGGAGCGCCGGCGTCTGAAGGAATGAAGCGAGGGTGAGAAAGATAGCTCGAGAGTGCTTCCACCACCCGAGGCATCGTTCCAAAGCCGTGCTGCTTAGTTTCTGTCACACTGCTGTAGTCCAGCAGAGGGGACGCAGTCAGCAGCTCTGTTTTTTGTTTTTTTTCTCAGTCTGTTCCATGATTTACACAACTCATTGTGTAAATCAGGAAAGAATGGCGAGGATCAACGCGGGGGTGGCACTCGGAGGTTACTGCCGTCCCGCGGCTCCTGCCCCGCCTCTCATAGCATACCTCGGGCGGGAGAAGCCGAGAAACGGGCCCCAAACGGGGAAGAGAGGAGGCGGAGTCAGCAGACGGGAAACCGGAAAAAGGCCTCAGCCATCCCGATGCCCTCGGAGATATCACGCTGCGATCCCCATGACCGTAGCTGCCGCAATGCTTCAGCAACCACGGGGCCTGAGCCACGGGGAGAGCGCATCCGACCGTCTTCCGAAAGAGAGCCGCACGAGACCTCAGCACCCTCAGGGACCGGGCCTCGCCATGGCCACAGGCAGCCCCCTCGAGAGCTGCCTGGGTGTGCGACATCCCCAGACAGGAACACACATCTCATGAGTCTCCCCAGCCACAATGTAGCGTGGGCATGAAAAAACACATTGTCGGAACTGATTACCAGACATGGTCTCTACTGCTTCGGCAGGATTTCCAGGTAAGACAATCTCTCTAAATTAATAGTTCCTGTGTTTGAATATCTCACGCAAGGTGTACTGCATTCAATGTTAGATATTTTCAGTGAATATTGTCTACAGTCTTCTTCTTCTACACTTCTACTCTAATGCTTCTTTTTGCCTCTGTCCTGGCGACTTGTGTTGTGCTTCTGAGTAAAATCAGACATAGCAATTATTCCTCGTTGTATGTATTTCTGTCTCTATCTGGATGCCCATGTGCCTCAAGCTCACAACCACTCTCTGAATGGCCATTGATGTTACCCTCCCTCCTCTTTCTCTCTTTACCTTCCGGAGCCTTTGTTTTTTTTTTGTTTTTTTTACCATAATGAAAATCACGACGGCTGCTGCCTAATTAAACAAGCACTAATTTCAGGAAGATTAAAGCCATTACAATTAGCCTGAGAAAATAGAACAGGGAAAGAAGAATAAAACACACTGTTGTGCATTCATATGCCATTTAACCAAGAAACAGGATTTATGAAATCAATTAATAAAATGTGTATTGCTCTGAAAGGGACTGTGTACAGTTGTGTGTCTGTGTATGTGTATGCAGAAGGTACCAAGATTATCATGGTCAAGTTAACAAGTCAAGGTTGTTGTGTTTTTATGATTTAATGCATACTTTTAGGTGGGAGGGGCCAGTCAGAGCGACACATAGCTCAGCAGCCCAATGCTATACCAAAAGTATATTGTGTGCGGGTAAAAAAAGAGAAGCAGAGGACTTGTTGAGACAAGCACATGCTCAGAAACATTCTTCCGTTGGCAACAAATCACAGCTTAGACAAATGTCTTGACATTTTCCAGCAATGAAATATGAATCACTCTTCATTTCCACGGAAACAAACTCCACTGGGTAGCATACTATCTACCAGGGCAATGCATCACTTTGTGTGTGTGTGTGTGTGTATAAGGGTGCTCATCGGGCCTCTATGTGTTTCTCGCTGCTCCTCCACCTCAGTGACTCTCACTTAACGAAGGTAAAACAAACCCACTGCACAACCTCTCCAGTATATCTTGAAAAGATTCACATAAACTCCTGTGTCAGTCCACTCAAAATAAACACATTGCGTTCTATAATAACTCATTAACAGACATGAAATGAAGACCATAGTGAAATTCATTGACGATGTACTGTCTTGCATGCTTCACCCAGAGTTTTGCTAGTTTGGTAGCTGTTGACCATTTCAAAGGAAGACTCGCCCTACATGCACCATATAGTGGAAATAATGACATTTTTTATTGCAGAGGTTTCCACCATGAGGAGAGCTTTATTCGTGCAGCCTTTAAAGAAAGATTAAAGGCTGCCATAAGAATAACATTTGGCAAGCAGTTGTGTTATCTCTCAGCTGCAGCGTCTCAAATTAAAAATGAATAATTTGGCAAGAGTTTTATTTCCTTTTCTAACCATGCCATATAAATTCTCCATTCTCAAATAAATGCCTTGACACTGAACTTGTAATAACATTATTAAGGCTTATGCTCTCGATATAGAGGCTTAAGGCGCACTTATATTTGCACTCTTCGCCTTAAGTAAGCAACATCAGTAGTACAAAACATACACACACACACACACGGTGTCAGAAAATTCTTTGCAACTGTGTCATCATCAGGGGTGTGCTTTAGGGAGAGACATTTTTGGTATGCATCATGTGCAGATTTGCCAACATGTCTGTCAACGAAACATTAATATGTAATGGAAACAGAGGAAAAGCCCAGAGAAAGCCAAAGTCGCAAACCAAATACAAGTAACAAAATCATCAGTCCATGCTCTCTGTTTTAAACATGTTCACACAATTTTGTTTTACCAATCAACATTTTGTCCATCAAAAATCATAAATGTCCAGATTTTCAGAAAAATTCAAAATCACCAAATTTAAAGAATTACTTGTTCCTTTATGGGTTGAGAAAAGAAAAAATACAATGATGAAAACAAGGCCGCTTTTCTGGTTTTCTACAGGACAAAACCCCCGTTCCTTGTAGCCATACACACTTGCTTAAAGCAATCAGTATCTAAGCATAACATCTCCTCACTATATGTTTTCCCATGTGTACTGCTGATGCAAATTCTTACAGTATTTCTGCAATATGTATATCTTTAAGTAAATATATTATTTATGAGCTTGGGTATATAGAAATGATAAATATCCACTAGGAAAGAAGATTCAAGTTGTGTAAACAGGAATTATCTTTTGATTATATAATAACTTGGTGAATGAGGGCCACTATCCTCTATCTAAACTGTCAGTATTATATGTTAAACACTTGCAGTAATTAATTTACAATTCTACAAATTAGTCAAACAGATCAATAGGTAAAACTGTAGCAAAGACATTGTACCCTTTGCTCAAATGTTCACCAATACTAGTATGTGGCACTAACATCTCATACAATGTATATCAGTTTTCAAATATTACCTCCTTAATGTTCTCCAAGGTAACATATGCAGAGCTAAGAACCCACAAATCTCACTTATTGCGACATTTAAATGACTTTACCTGAATTACACAAGAGCCCAGCCGACTGATGATGATGATGATGGATGATAGATATAAAGACAGATTACAGGATACCCCATTAACACTACATTTTTCTCAGCCACTGCGAGAGCACAAGTTCAGGAGATGAGCAGTAATTTGGGTAATTTTCTCCTTGCTTCACCCTTTGCTTTAATGACAATAATTATCTGTGGAAAACATCTGTAGGATGTGTTGTCTCCCCCTCCCTTCCTCGCCTCCTTTTGTCTGATAAATGTCTTTTCCTCTCGTGTCTTGCTAAATCACCAATGTGTCTCCCCTTCCTCCCTCCTCCTCATCCTCCTGCCCTTTGTAACACTCACACTCCCTCTGGTGCCCCTATCTCAGTTCCTCTCACATTTAGAGTTAGGGGTATTAAAATTCAACTTTTACTTACCCCAGAGGTTTCTCCAGTCTGCTGGCTGGTGATCCAACAATCTCCCCTAGAGTACAGAACATCTGACCCAAAAAGTCCTGAAAACAAGGAAAGAAAGAAGGAAGGAAAGAAGGAGGGAGGACAGGTTGACATATGTGAAGTGGAAAGACAACAAATCAGAGTATAGTTAGGAATAAACTCAGGAATATTCCAGCCTGTACTACTATACCACTGGAACCCATGCAAATGAGATTCATGTTCATTCAAATTTGCATGTCAGAAAAAAGGTGGTTTTAACATCTTTTGGTAAAAAAAAAAAGAATAAGTAATTAACTGTAGCATTATCACATGAACCCATGCTTACAGAGTACAAAGTGCGACACTTGAGGGCTTGCCGTCAGCTGTGAAACAGAAATAGCGCTCTCTGTTTGCTTAAAGACACCATTGCTGTGCTTTGCTTGACAATGTGACATCACAACCAGGTTTGTTGTGAATTGTAAAGCAAATTTTGTTGAACTAAACTGAAATGCTGCCATAACCACGATGGCTGTGTATGCAGGGGTTCCCAACTGGTCAGGGCTTGAATGTTCACTTAGATATCAGTCCACGGTCCACACGTATGGTAGACGAACTTTAACGCCCATTCAGTTTATTCCATCCATCCATTCCAATCTGGTTGGAATTAAAAGCAGCTTCCTCCTGTGAAGAGTCGGAGCTAACCAGTGTGAAACCAACACGTTCTCACTCCCAAGTTATCACACACATGCAAGTAACATGTTTATTTAATACCAAATCATGACCTTTTCCTAAACCTCACAAAGTAGTTTGGGTGCTACTATGTTTCACAATGTTAACAACTAGTTTAATTTTGAAAGTCTAACTGGATGTCGCATATTTATTGTTGTTGACTTGACTGCAGAGCCCTGCACATCCAAAAACAACGCACAAGGCGTTAAAAAGCAACTTGACCAAGTGTCCATATGTGACGAGTCAGGAGGGAGAATGTCTTGGTGAGACCTTAACATTTTTGTTCACAAAAATAAAAACTCTGAAATAGCTTAAAAATTATTAATTGCAACCCACTCGGAACGGACCCCACCTGTATTGGGAACCACTGGTTTAATGAATGGTGGAGGATAACAAATGACAACATAACTAATGATGGTGGGATTTAGAGCACCATGAACAATGAAGAAACACAACGGCGTAGGGCAATAATGTAGAACATTTTTAGAGACACACTGACAAAATATTAGGCTTAATCATGTCAGACAAAGAGTCTTTGTATCACCCAGCATTGATTTGGTGCATTAGGACAGGACTGATTTAATTAAAAAAAATCATATGATGTGTTTAGTTTTAACAGTCTTAAAAACAAGTATCCAAATTAAGGATTTCTTTACTTTGGCCTTGGCAGACAGGGCACACTAAATAATTCAACATCAGGCTATAGAGTGTTTCATTTCCGTGAGTCTCCAGTGTTATGCCCACTAATTCCACTCACTGTTATAAGGAAGACCCTGAAAAGTCTCACCACCTTCATTTTGTTTTAAAAACTGACACAAAGACACAATTATTTCTTTTCACATTGTGGAGCCATTTGAGACTGCAACAGTGGTTAAGAGCTGTACAGAGAGGTTGGCTTGGCTCTCAGTCTCTGGTTCTGATCAGTGACACCATCCTTCCTCCTGAGATAAGGATAATGAATGTGAGACAGCAGCCATGCAGTGTCAGAAGTGATAGAGATGCTGGGACCTACGTTGAGTTCTGCAGGCTTCCAGAAAGGTTGGGCAGCAGCAGCAACAACAACAACAACAATAACAACAATGACAACAACAGAGCACATCATATACCAAGACACAACACCATACCAAATACCTAGCACTCCTAGCACTGCTCAAGATGGCAAAGTGAGAGTGGAAAAGACAACATGCTGAACTAAAACTCCGAGTACACAGGTGGGATTAAAGCTAGTGATGAAAAAATGCAAACTCTAGCCATCCAAATACATCCAATAATCATCAAAACTGATTATTTTCAACATTTATCAATGCTTTCTGTCACCACAGTTTCCAGAATCATGGATAAAAAAACAATGTATCTATTTTACTAGTAAAACAAAAATTATCACTTAATGCAATGTATTGCTTAAAATGGAAACCAATGGATAAAAGCATTGCACAATCAAAGCTTTCAAACATGAATGTATAGCAAGTTATTGCACAATGCCTATTACTGCAGTACCACTACGAGAACAGATACAAATTAAGACTCAATCACAGATATGTAGAAATAGAAATTAAATATTTAGATCACAATTACAGCATGGACAACCCTGTTAAAGTCTAAAAACAAAGACACTGAATAAGGAGAAAAATAAACATTTGTATTTGGATACTTCTGTGATCAGGCAATAAAAGGGTTTGCTTTAATTCATCATGGAGAAAACGTGCAGCAGGCAACACTGAATTAAAATATACAGAAACAAAAAAACATAAACATTACCGCATTAGACCACTGATAAAAAGAGTTTAGTCTCAATTCACTCTGAACATCATCTTCCACAAAGCAATTTTTACTTTTTTCATTTTCAGAGCCATTCAAGCCAATAATTTAGATTTTACTCAAGACTGGCCTCCATTTATCTGTGGTTCAAGGTCAACGTATATGCACTCACATGTTTGGACAGGTCTGGGCTTTTGGAGTCAACATCATACCTGAAAGGACACAAAATGAAAGCAGCATTTTAGACTCTTATCTAAGTCGGGACATTGTGATTGATACGCTCTTAAAGGCAAGATTTAAAACAAACCCTAGTGATCTGTCATCAATGGGAGGGAAAAAAATGAGATCACCACACTTTTTCAGATGTTTGTTAGTTTAAAGACACAGTGTGTCTCAAATGTCTAGAGAAGGGAAAGGGTATGACGGTAATTGGAGGAAGGGTATGAATTACAGAAACAGAAAAGAGGAAAGAAGGAAATCAGAATAAAAGAAAGTAAGACAATATTTGCTAAAAGAAAGCCACAGTGTGCAAAGAGGTGGGTGCACATCATGAAAGATCAAAAAAGACATCAAATGTGTAAAATTCAGAATGAGCCAAGATAAAAAGACAGGATCGTAGTATCTTTTCAGATGTTACTTTATGTGGGACAGGAGGAAGGGTTCAACAAGACCTATTCTCCTCTTCGATTATAATGAGTTGTGAGCCTGGTCGGATTTGCATGTGAATATAAAGCTATGAAAGTGAGGGAAATGGAGCATATGTGATGTTCCAAGATTAAACATCTGATGAAACGATAGATCCTGTTCGCCCTGAGATTAAATCAGGCACACATAGACAAAAAAGAACATGAGAAAATTTTGCTAATAGGCTGCACACACTACAGTTTCTCTCACTATTGATAAAAAAAGATCAATTGATATAGTGTTGCCGAATTGCTTCAATTTTTATATGTGTGGTGATATAGCTGTAAAGGATATAATGGCGGGTTGTGCTAATTGGCATTCTGTTGAAGGAGCTTTCTTGTTTATATGATTTCAAATGGAGATTATTTGTGTCTGAAGCTTAACAAACCACAGTAAGTGCTTAAATTTCTTTGTGTCCAGCCTTTAAAAATTGGCAGTTAACCCTTCAAGCCAGCCAACATCATATGATGAAGAATGATACATATTGAAATATATGTTTTGAAAAATACCATCCACATGTCAGAAGAAAATGTAAATGGACTGATAAATTATCAATGAGAGAAAGACACTGCTTGATTAAAACTGTGAATGGTTCTAATGAAAAGGAAAATCTCCTATCACAAAACTAATCATGAGGTCAACTTAGAAACTTTAACCTTCAGCACGATATCATGTATGCAGCCTTATAGGCTTGATGGTAACGAAGGGGGCCACATGTCAGTTTACTTAGTTACTGTTACTTAGTTGAGCTGACATGTTTTAAAACGAGACGCTCCATTAAGGGCTCTGAAATACGTGCGTGATAGCTATATACAAGATATCATGCTAAAAGACTAAGGCTAAAGCTACATGTCCCAGGAAAAAAGCATCCTCCCCAGTTGATGATCTATGTAGAAGAAATGAAAATATAGGAGCTATTTTGCAGGGTGTAGCTAGTTAGGCCTGGTATTATGGCACAGTATTATAAATAAAAATGTATTTAAAATGTTCTTTCTAACTTCAAACTTATTGGATGGGTTCAATGCATATCTAAGAAAAATATAATTGGACAAGTAACACAGAGGTTAAATGAAAAAGATTTGACATGAAATATCCAGTTAGTGTGGTAAATGTAACTCCCTCTAACTCAAGCTTTGCTATGAGTTGCTGGAGTGCAAACTTCCCCAAGCAAATAAAGAGTAAGACAGAGCTGTTGCTGTAAACTGATATATTAGCATTTGGTTCCCACAGAGTGGATGTGACAAAACCTAGCTAATGACGTGCACCCTGCCTTAATGCTGCTGTGGTGTATGTTGCAGCAGAAAACACTTTTGAAAACATACTTTTGCACTTGTGTTTTTGGTTTTGTAAAGAATAAAACATGGGACAACCCTCTCCAAATTCTTGATATGTTGCTCTTACTGAGAGTCCCATGCACACCCTTTCAGCATGTGGAGAAAAGAAAGTCCTGTTGTGCCAAGAATGACTTGGTAATCGCTGTTCAGGGGCGGGGTTTACCAAACGTTCAGTTTCTTAAAAGTGCTATTGCCGGGCTCTCCATCAGCACAGAACACAGGGAAAGGAAAAACCTTGACAATGAAGGAGGACAGAGTGTAGGAGAGACTACACAAAGATTATGTGATTTCAAAGGAAATCACTCACAAGTCAAAGCGAAGGCTCTGCTTCTCCTCAAAAAAGTAGTCCAAGATGTACTTTCGAACAAAGTCAGGGTTTAGAGTGTTATCTATCACCTCCGTTCTGCCAAACTGTGGAGAGAAAGACAGATGGAGGTCAGGAGAGAACAATGATGAAAGGAAAAGCAAGACAACAAAACCCTATTTAATAAACAAATACAGTTAGTGCTGTCTCCTTGCACTTTATCTAATTTTCACGCTCTTGTCTTCTCTTTCTCAGACTCTCGCTTATTACACATGCACACACATACATTTTTAGAGGGGCCTGATTAATGGAGGTGCTTTCACACGCTGCTGCTGTGCAGAGGAAGCCAGGGGTGTGTTCCCTGCTTCCTTGATCCTCACTCCTCTCCCACATTAATTACAGCGGGATAACTCACTCATCAACCCCACAGAGAGACAGAGATAAAGGAAGAGGTGAGGAAAATGCGTAGCTAGAAAAAACATGGGCGGACTTGGAGACAAAAAGAGAGAGGGAGAAGAGACCTGACTAAAGGCGGACGAAAAGGTTGCAAAATTGGAGTGGAGGGTTAGGACAGAAAAGGAACGGTGAGAGTGGGAGTGGGAAAAGAGTGGGAGGGGAGAGAAGGGGAAAGGCAGTAATTAAGGCTTCCTAATTAGTGGGATTCTCAGTCCCAAAGTGCCAAATGCAGAGAAATATCCCAGAGAAAAGGTTGGCAAATCCACAGCAATGCCACATGCATATACTCTACAAAAAGCTGATTACGATAAGATAAGAGAGACTTTATTGATCCCACAATTGGAAACTTGTTATGATAGCTCTAGATACACACAAAAATAGAATTGAAAAATACAATATATAGTAGAAAGAGAAAAAAGTAAGAATATACATATACACTGTTAGATACAGGTGCGATTGATATGAACATTGCACAGGTAGAGGCACGATGTAGAAAATGAACACATAAATTTGATTGCACAGGTCAAAAATAAGATAGTATAGTTTAGGGTAAATAATATAGATGCAGTACAGGAATGAGGAAAAAAAGAATGAAGTGATGAGTGACAGTGATGAGTGTTGATGTTACAGTGTACTACATTATGTCATTGCTGTGTAGAGTCTGACAGCAGCTGGAATGAAGGACCTGAAGTAGCACTCCTTCTTGCACTGTGGGTGCAGCAGTCTGTCACTAAAGGAGCTGATGAGAGCTAAGAGTTTCAAATGAGAGATACAATACATACATCAATCAAGCCTCATGGAATTACCATATTTAATAAAATACTCATTACATTACATTAAAATGAAGTGTGAAGATTTGATTCTTGAGGACTATAATTATACAGTGATTTCTATTAAACATTGGTGTGGCACAAACACGGATACAGTCACATGGTAGCATGTGCTGAACACATGGAGGCTGTCGGCAGTTGTGTCCTATAGCATACCACAAATTTGCAGTTAAAGGGATAGTAAGTGATGGTAATCCAACACACATAAGACCTAATCGTGTGTATGACTCGGGAGGAATGGGTTGAATCAGTGAGTAATTCGTTCATTTTCACGCATGCGTGAAGGATCTTGGACTCTTACGTTCACTTATCACACGGCAGCTGCATGGGCTCCGTCAGCACAGGAAATAGAATTGATTAGTTCACAACTCATAGCAACGGTGGGTCTCTAGGTTTGAGTCGTTCGCCGCTCACATGGGTCCTCCTCAGTCTTTCGTTCATTCTGCAGGCTAAATGACTGCCAGCGCCGTAGAATGAGAGGCAGGTCGGCTGTCAGGTAACAGTCACTGGACTGACATTATATAGCTATTTTGCTTATTATGTGACATTTAATAAATCATAACATTATTACAGCGCAGTGATGTTGTGCTAACTTATAGTTTTAACACAGCCGCACCGTAACTTTAGTCCTGCTAGTGTTTAACATTACAGCTAACAGCTGATGAGAGTTGTTCTGGCTCCACTTCAGAGCCCTGACAGGGTTCTTCCTGGAGCCGAATTACCTCAGAGGTAGTCTCCTCTCCGAAACAAACAGACCCGGTCATTAACACACAGCCACATAGCAACGTTAGCGTTAGCCCTGTAAACAGCTAACAGATGATCCAGAGCCTGCTGGCGGACCTGGATCAGCTGTTAGCTGTTGTTTCACAGCTCGTGACTGGTGAACAACCTGCAGTGTTTGAGAGCGATGTCATGTGTGTTTCTCTGTCTGCAGAATCCGGACCTGATGTGGCCCATTCTGCGTCCAGAACTGCCAAACTGCTGTGTTTACATGTTTTTTTCTTTGTTCCTCTCTCTGTGCTGGAGTTCTTTACGAACTTGGTGGCTTGATCCAGATTATTATTAAACTGGCTGAATTTTAATAAGAGTGTGTTTATTCATATATTGAGATTTGAATGAACGAGTCTGTCAAAAGAGTCGAACTTGCCATCACTATCGTGCACAAGAGAGATGGGGGGAGGAGGGGCAGTGAGGAAAAGTTCTATACACTGGCACATTCGAATGTGCTGGGCTCCAGGCACTGTGGAGAAGGCGAGAAAGGAGAGAAACAGCCAAAGTGGAAAAGGTCTGAAGAGTATAAACAGAGAAGAAAGTTATATGACAAGGCAAGGCGAAGGCAGAACCTGAAAGATTTGAAATATGGGGGGTGGAGCTTCTGAGGGAGCACTGAAGGGAGGGGTGTCTTTGTTTAGCAGTTGAGTTCAAACGTCAACAATCCTTCTGCCGAATCACATACTCTCCCTTTAAAGGTGTGTCATCTAGTGGTGAGAGTGGCAAATTGCAACCAACTGCTCACCCACCGTGGTGCAAGCACGTAGGAGAAGCTATGGTGGTTGACACTCTCTGTCGGCTCTTGTGCTAAATGATATGTGGTCTTCCGTTTCTCCAAAATCTCTTCTTACTTCTAATAAACCAGACGTTGTCGTTGTCGTCGTTGTCCACGTTCTTCTTCTTCTTCTTCTTCTTCTTCTTCTTCTTCTTCTTCTTCTTCTTCTTCCAGCACTTTGTCCATTTGGGCTACTGTAGAAAAATGGTGTCGCAACAATGGCGATTACATGTAAGGGGACTTGCGGTGTATATAGATAGAAATGGCTCATTCTAAGGTAATAAAAACATAATGGTTCATTTTGTAAGGTCTTTATACACCACTGAAAACATATTTTAGCAACTTCAATGAAATTATGAACGACCATCTGACACACAGTGAACCTATGGCTTTTAGGGGCCAGTTGCCCTTTTTGCCAGGTCGGCAATCCATCTTTGATTGTAAAAACATAATTTCCACTGCATTTGTTGAGTGAATGTCTTTAACATGGCATTTAGTTTCATTTCAATTTCACAAAAAAAAATAGCACACCATTAGTGACTCTTGATGATTTCGGTTTCAATGTAACATTTGAGGCTTATATTCTTCGTACTTATCAGTCATTCATTTTTTTACAACCACTGGTGTCACGATCCTGTCTGCCATTTCATGTTTTGTACTTTTAGTCAGTTTTATTATCTGTTGTTTTGTTGGGTTTTGGGGTTCTGTCTTGTCTGTCGTCTAGTGTTTAGTAACCTTTGTCATGTCTGTTTCCCCAGTGATCCCTCTGCATGTCTGTCTCTGTTTTCCCCTGCTCTCTCTCTCTCTGCCTACCTGTGCATCGTTAGCCTCATGTCTACCTGTGTTGCTCCCGCCCTGCTCGTTAGTCCCTGTGTGTGTATATATACCTGGTGTTTCTGTCTTGTCTTTGTCGGGTCATTGTATGCTGTCTCCCTGTGTTGCGTGTAGATGCTCTGTCGTGTGATGTTCTGTTTGCCTGCTTGTCGTGTCACCCTGTTTTCTGTGGATTTGGATTTCTGTTTGGATTACCTGTTTTGGATTTTGGACTCAGCCACTCTTTGTAAGTGTGCTTGCCTTTAGTTTGTTGTATTAAAACCCTTCTGAACTGTTCCTGCACCTCTCTACGTGTCCTGCATTTGGGTCCTGCAGCCTGCTGAACCCTGCCTACCACCACTTACCGTGACAACTGGATTATTAATACAATTCCCAGTAAGTGTAATGAGAGTATTGCTGTGTTGTGTCTCTTGCCTGCAGTTTGCAATAAATATGAAAAAGCTGATGCTTCATATCACACACAACTGTGTTTTAGTGGAAAGCTGCCAAACTCTACAATTCCAGTCAATGTCAGAGAAGTAATTTGTGAGTAGGAGTCAATCTTGTTTTTCCCATAATGTGGACGGCAGGTACTGTAGGTGGATGTGTGAGTTAACCTTTTCACTCTATACAGTAAAAACAACAAATACAACACATTGTGGGCAATTAGGACAACACAACTGCTATAAAAAGCCGCACTTCAATATCGTTACACAATGTTGAACACCTCTCTGAACTCTGTTTTTTATGGTTGTATTTGTCTCAGTGTGAACCCACTGACTGAGGATCTAAATATAACACCAGTGGAGGAGAAAAGTAGAGATAAGGACACGGATGCTGAATCTGTGAACCCCTCAGACTTTCTAAGAGACCCTAAGGTGTTGATGAGGCTGTGAGCACATGTTCCTAAAGAGGCGGGTGATGGCAAAGATGAGGTCCATAATGTGATTTCCCTGCTGAGTGGAAGAGACAATACCGTGCTGCAGAGTTCATTAGACATTGCTGGCCTGCTGGAGCCAGCTAATGAGAATCTGGCAAGTCTCTGACCTGCACCCTCGACATATACACATACAGTACACACACCGCGCACATATGGCAAATTGAACTCTTCAGGCTTGCAACAGCTACTATAGAGACCTGTGGCGTCTGATACTGAAATCAGAGCAGGTCCCTAGAACACAGGAAAAATCACTTACACACATTAAGCGAGACCATGGTGTAAAATAAAGGCTCCAGCATAGGAGAGCGATAACAGGACATGAATCTGATCCTTCATTATGTTTGTGGTTCTTATGTACTTATGTGATTTTAGTATCTTCTTCCCTGGGGCACACACAAACAATGGCGGGGGGGGGATTGTGAATGTCATGAAGTTCATTGGCCAACATGGATTTTTTTTCTTCTTGTACCATGTTCAGCAAACAGTAACACAATGCTGAAACAATGAGTGTTGTGGGGTCTTGTGTTCTAGTAGTAAATGACAGTAGTGTTGGCCTGTGTGTTTCTGTTTTGGCCTTCAGTGAAAAGCACTGGGGTGTGTTTAAAATTCCCAAAGATGGAGCAAGAAACACACAGAATTTTGAGAAGCCCCACAGGAATGACAGAGAGTTAAGGGTACTTTAGTTGTTGAGGGAGGAAAAGAGCCAAACAACCAGCTTACAAAAGCATCGCTTTCTTACACACGCGACAAGCGCTGCGCAGGCTTCATGGGAAAACAAATCCTACAGTTTGTTAGACCTTCGAGTCGGCGCTGTGTCCACACTTACACTCTGGTACAGCTACTGTACATGTGGTAGCGTGTGATGTCACAGGCAAACAGGACAGCGGTTAAAAGATCAAAAAGGTCTGCGATGTTACATCTTCATTAAGATCCTGTAAATTAGCACCATCCACTGTCTCACTTGCTCTTTCTCTACAGTGGAGAACACAAGATCAAAGAAAAAGCAGCTTTTCACCATTTTGGTGGTGAATACAGTGGTTATGCTTTAGAGATATATATATATATATATATATATAAGGAGGGGAGAATGGTCACGGAGTGTGCTTCTTCTTTTAAGATACGTTTTTGGCATCTTGCCTTTATTTGACAGCCAACTGCAGAAACGCATGTTTCCGTGAGTTGTTTAAAAACAGGTTTCTTTTCTTATCAAAGTGTATTTCTGAGAATGCTCGCTGTACACCATGTTATAAATTGATTATAACATGACCAGGTGTCTTTTATACAGGTAATGAGCTGAGATTAGGAGCATACCCTTAAAGGGAGTGCTCCTAATCTCAGTTTGTTACCTCTATAAAAAGACACCTGTCCACAGAAGCAATCACTAAATCAGATTCCAAACACTCCACCACGGCCAAGACCACAGAGCTGTCCAAGGATGTCAGGGACAAGATTGTAGACCTACACAAGGCTGGAATGGGCTACAAGACCATCGCCAAGCAGCTTGGTGAGAAGGTGACAACAGTTGGTGTGATTATTCGCAAATGGAAGAAACACAAAAGAACGGTCAGTCGCCCTCAGTCTGGGGCTCCATGCAAGATCTCACCTCGTGGAGTTGCTACACGGGAGGATTTTGTCAATGATCTCAAGGCAGCTGGGACCAAAGTCACAAAGACAACAATCGGTAGCACACTACACCATGAAGGACTGAAATCCTGCAGCGCCAGCAAGGTCCCCCTGCTCAAGAAAGCACATGTACAGGCCCGTCTGAAGTTTGCCAATGAACTGAATGATCTGAATGATTCAGATAAGTACTGTGTGAAAGTTTTGTGGTCAGATGAGACCAAATAAGAGCTCTTTGGCATCAACTGAACTCACTGTGTTTGGAGAAGGAGGGATGCTGCCTATGACCCCAAAAACACCATCCCGAACACCATCAAACATGGAGGTGGAAACATTATGCTTTGGGGGTGTTTTTCTGCAAAGGGCCAACTTAGCAGAAACAGGGACAACTTCCCCGCATCAAAGGAAAGATTGACGGGGCCATGTACCGTCAAATCTTGGGTTCGAGCCTCCTTCACTCAGCCAGGGCATTGATAATGGGTTGTGGATGGATATTCCAGCATGGCAGACCCAAAACACACGGCCAAGGCAACAAAGGAATGGCTCAAGAAGAAGCACTTTAAGTTGTCGAGTGGCCTAGCCAGTCTCCAGACCTTAATCCCGTAGAAAATCTGTGGAGGGAGCTGAAGGTCTGAGTTGCCAAATGTCAGCCTTCGAGGCTTAATGACTTGGAGAAGATCTGAGTGGGACAACATCCCTCCTGAGATGTGTGCAAACCTGGTGGCCAACTACAAAAAATGTCTGACCACCTTTTGCCACCATATACTAAGTCATGTTTTGCAGAGGATCAAATACTTATTTCACTCATTTGAATGCTAATTATTTATTAACATTTTTGCGTTTTTCTGATTTTTTTTTGCTGTTGTTCTGACTCTCACTGCTCAAATAAACCTACCAATAAAATTATAGAGTGATAAATTCTTTTTCAGTGGGCAAACGTACAAACTCAGCAGGGGATCAAAAAAAAATAAATTCCCTCACTGTATATTCTGATATAATATGAATTGATCAACAAATGAAGCATTAAACATGAAAACGGACAGAGTTAACATGTCACATAGCACAATCATGTTGTCCAACTATCCGCATATGAGACTGAGACCAGTTTTCTTTACTGCAACCGAGTGACATAACAGCTTTCATACTTCACTAAATGTACTGAACTCTCGGGGAAAACGGCCTCTGGACCTGCAAAAATCCCTCCAATAAGCCTAAGCATAAAATCACCCTAAAAGTATTTCCCCCCCATTCGTCATCTGATCAAGACCTTCACAAAGAGCGCCAGCTGCATTAACACGACAGACATTAAGGCTTGCACAACAGGAGGTGGAAATCATCATCAAATGTGACCCAAGCCTGACCCCCATGCCAGAGGGTCCTGTCATAAATTGTTATTTAAAAGTCTGTGGTGAGTCACCTGTTTGGCTTTGCTTGTTCTGTCTGAGGTTTGAGAGTGTTCAGTCTCACACAGCGTCACCTGGAGCCACAACAACCGCTTCTTACCGGTATGATCATGGATGTGATGGTTTACCTCCGTGAGGAACTGACTGCTTAAAATGTTCCTATTTTTAGTACAAAATCTGTGAACGTGACAGAACAAAGTATAATTTGATTTGAAAAGGAACTAAAGCGAAATGCTCGTTACATTAATTATGTTTCACGTGCTTGATGGGATTAACACAATCAGTGGTTGTTAAACTAGAAAAAACAAAGGGCCCGTTGTGAGAAGTGCAAAAGAGAGCTTTATGATGGGAAGATCTTTACATATGCGTACGCCTGTGCTTTAAGTATATACACATATGTATACACATTTTCTCACAAACACACGCAAACAACACAGTCCCCCGCAGTCCCTCAGCTACGTTTGAATGAAAGCCCACACAGCCATCTGCTTTGAGCGGGTAAACACATGAGCAGGAGATGAGGGTCATCTGACTGTGTAAATACACATGAATTCCACTAAATTATGATCCATTATCCATCCACAGTGGTCTGAAAAAACGGTTTGCATCATGGGATGCGTGATAATGTCAAATATGGGGGCTGACAACAAAGACAACGACAGTCGTCTGTTTTGGGAATGTGTGCATAAGCCTGCACAGGAATATGTTTTAAGCACTTTGTAGCTCAGCTTTCCAAGGCATACGGCCGGTGATATTCTATATTTTCCAATGGTGGACAGTAATTAAGTACATTGAGGTACAAATTTGAGGTATTTATACTTTACTTGAGTATTATCTTTTCATGCCGATTTCTATATCTACTCCACTACATCTTGGAGGGAGATATTGTACTTTTTACTTCACTACATTTATCTGACAGCTTTAATTAGATTTTTACACACAAAACATATAAAGAGTGAATATGTTTTGTTGTAAATTAAATTAAGTACATCTGACACGATTATTAGATTGGCATTGAAATTATCTGGCAACAACTTTGATGGTTTAATATATATTCTTTTTTTTTCAATTAACCTTTTATTGATTCCATTCAGCATTGTCCCATTAGCATTTAACATCTCATACATATGTTTTCCATGTATACAGAACATGCAAATACTTCACATCAGGGATCAAAAACATAATAGAGAAAAATGAACAATTAAACACATAATTCAGTACACTACAGATGAGTACACTTTTCCCTACCATCCACATTTTTCATTCCCATCTTATAAAGACCTTTCTCTCCTGATGAAGGTAATATAATGCTGAACACAATCTTGTGAATGTTTAACATTTAAAATTTGTACCAAGAACCAAGGGGGTCCATAAGATACATTGCTTTTATCAGATAAAGTCTGTACTCAAAGGTGTTACAAAATCAACCCAGTTATTCCATAAATTCTTAAATTGATCTGATTCTAACTGAAAAAGTCAACTAAAAATATTATGCATCACTTCAACCCAATGCTCCATTTTAGGTACCTCCGTTTTCAGCCACTTCCTGGTGATGGCTATTTTACCCGCCACTAACTGAATAAATGTTTATCCCCTGAATTTGTTATTCTCTGGTTCCCTTTTCCAAAGTACAAAACAACAAATGTAAATGGAAGTTCCACTTTCAAAATTTTCTCCATGCTTTTCTTTAATTCTTGTCAATAAGGTATAATAGAGGGGCATAACCAAAATATATGGAAATGATTGTCATTATTTTCTCCACATAGTCTCCAACATCTTGTACCCTGATATTTCTGTTGTGCTGGTGTGTAATAAAATATCTCACTATGTTCTGCTAACCATATTCTCTCCATGAGAGGGTGTATGTTGTCTTCCATTGTTGTTCATTGATCTCTTCCCATTCCTCCTCAGAGAACATCCGTCCCTCTTCCTTCTTCCACTTTTCTTTTATATATCATGTATTATGGCCTTTTAAATTTTCCACTTCTTTATACAATTTTGAGATTAATTTCTTGCCCAGGTCTGATTCATATGCTTAAATAAATAATTTAATTATCCTCGACTCTACCTCATCTAAACTAGACTTTTTTCTAGTTTCCTCCATATAATGCCACTACTGTAAATATCTGTACAAATCCTGATTTTTTCTTGAAAACTTTTAATTTTCTTCTTCTGAAAGAGCTCCCAAAATATTGTTGGTCCCCCGTCCCATCTACTGAAGCCTCTATCTAATGTATTAGGTGTAAAATCTGAATCATGTACAATCCAACGCAGTAACCTACTCTGCTCTGTAAGGCTATTCTTTGATACAATCTCAAGGCAAATATTAACGGATAAACCCAACCATGGATTTAGCTCCTCATTAAGATGTTTTCTCAGTTTTTTATCATTTATTATGGCCTGTATTGGAATAGTGGATGTGTGGCCTTCAATGTCTTTCCATCTCGCCCTGTAGGCAGGATTACACAAGGTCCACATAGTTTTAAGTCTATACCTTTTATATCTTCATTTTGTTTTGTCCATTGGCTCAGGGGTTCCAAATAAATCGCAAAGAGGAGAGGGCTAATTGATCCGCCTTGATCTTGATCCTAGCTGTGGGTTTATTATAAAGAGAGTTTTGACAAATATTTCATGAAAACCAAAGCATTCCATCACCATATACAAGAAATCCCACCTGACAGTCAAATGCCTTTTTCTGCATCAAATCCCACTATTTTTGCTTCTAATCTTTTTTTGTTGATGCGCCAAATATTGTCCTGTGTCTGTCTATGTTTTATATATCCAGTCTGGTGTTGATGAATTTTATCTGCCAGAATAGTTTCTAAACGTCTGACTAGGATGGCAGTGAATAGTCTGTAGTCTTGGTTAAGAACATTCCAATTTGTCCTTTCCTTCTTTTGGAATGACCGAAATGAAGGCTTCCCTCCAAGAGTTTGGGATTTCTCCCTTTTTTAGCACCCAGTTAAATGCATTCTTTAGCAGGGGGATCAATGGTTCCCGAAGCACTTTGTAAAACTCAGATGTGGATCCATGCGTGCCTGGAGCCTTGTTTGTCTTCAGCTTTGAAATTGCTGAGTTGATTTCTTCTGTCGAGATTTCCTTGGTCAGAGGTGAGTTATGCAGTGTTGGGCAAGCTACTTGGAAACTGCAGTGAGCTAAGCTACAGCTACTCTACAATAAATGAAGCTTCGCTACACAGAAGCTTTAATAGTTAGGTCATATAAATACACACACACACACACGCACACACACACACACACACACACACACACAGTAGGCTATAGGCCTAGTTTATATTGAACTAACTTCATTCCACAGTAGCAATAGAAGAAAGACTAAAAACCTGCTCCAAACAGTGTGTGTGTGTGCGAGAGACAGAGCTAAATCAGACACACAGGAACTATCCTACTTAATGTCATATCATTACAGCTAAATGTATTTCCTCATGCAGCAAACGGAGAACCATTGTTGCTTGTATAAACTAACTTCATTATCACATTATTAATTAATTATATATTTTTTATTGTTTATATGTGAATTTGTGCTCTGGCAACATTGCAACCTAAACAACCTAAACATCCATGAGATGAGAGATCTCATCTCATGGAAACAAGTTTCTGCCTCTACACATCAAAGTTTCCTCCTCACTAGAGGAAGAGCTGTCCAGGCTGGACCCTGATCCTTCTCACAAGAGGTGTTACAGTAACTGTCACAATAGAAAGTAAACTCAATTGTGCGTGTCTTTATTCCCCTGCAGCAAATTCACAGACATCAGCCCAAGGATCGGTGCGTGATGTCACGTCACACGGAAGCGCTTCTGCCGGCTGCACATACAGGTCCGTGTGTGGCGGTGGCGTCACTCACTGATCCTTCAGAAACGCTTGGGAAAATGTAGCGTGTGTGGAAGCTACGGCACTACTCGGCCAATAAAAGAGCTTCGTTACTGAAAAGCTATTTGATTCAAAATATAGCGACGCTAGCACCAAGCTACTGAGAAATGTACACTGCTCAAAACAATAAAGGGAACACTAAAATAACACATCCTAGATCTGAATGAAAGAAATAATCTCATTAAATACTCCTTTCTTTACATAGTTGAATGTACTGTCAACAAAATCACACAAAAATTATCAATGGAAATCAAATTTATCAATCCATGGAGGTCTGGATTTGGAGTCACACTCAAAATCAAAGTGGAAAACCACACTACAGGCCGATTCAACTTTGATGTAATGTCCTCAAAACAAGTCAAATTAGGCTCAGTAGTGTGTGTGGCCTCCACGTGCCTGTATGACCTCCCTACAACGCCTGGGCATGCTCCTGATGAGGTGGTGGATGGTCTCCTGAGGGATCTCCTCCCAGACCTGGACTAAAGCATCCGCCAACTCCTAGACAGTCTGTGGTGCAACGTGGCGTTGGTGGATGGAGCGAGTCATGATGTCCCAGATGTGCTCAATTGGATTCAGGTCTGGGGAACGGGCGGGCCAGTCCATAGCATCAATGCCTTCCTCTTGCAGGAACTGCTGATACACTCCAGCCACATGAGGTCTAGCATTGTGTTGCATTAGGAGGAACCCAGGGCCAACTGCACCTCTCAGTCTGTTTCTGACCATTTGAGCAGACACATGCACATTTGTGGCCTGCTGGAGGTCATTTTGCAGGGCTCTGGCAGTGCTCCTCCTGCTCCTCCTTGCACAAAGGCGGAGAAGCTTGTCCTGCTGCTGGGTTGTTGCCCTCCTACGGCCTCCTCCACGTCTCCTGATGTACTGGCCTGTCTCCTGGCAGCGCTTCCATGCCCTGGACACTACGCTGACAGACACAGCAAACCTTCTTGCCACAGCTCGCATTGATGTGCCATCCTGGATGAGCTCTCATGCTACCACTAGAGTGAAAGCACCGCCAGCATTCAAAAGTGACCAAAACATCAGCCAGGAAGCACAGGAAATGAGAAGTGGTCTGTGGTCACCACCTGCAGAATCACTCCTTTATTGGGGGTGTCTTGCTAATTGCCTATAATTTCCACCTGTTGTCTATTCCATTTGCACAACAGCATGTGAAATTGATTGTCAATCAGTGTTGCTTCCTAAGTGGACAGTTTGATTTCACAGGAGTGTGATTGACTTGGAGTTACATTGTGTTGTTTAAGTGTTCCCTTTATTTTTTTGAGCAGTGTAGTTAAACTAGTAACGGCGCTACTTGTAGCGACACTACTGCCCAACACTGGAGTTATGGTCACGCTCGGCAAGTTTAAAGTGGTGGTATTATGCTTTTTGGCTTTTTCCCTCTCCTTTATGAGTTATGCATCTTTTTTTGTGCATGTAACAGGTTTGCAAAGTGAAAAAGCCCAAAGTCCAGCCCAAATGGAGTTCCCATCTCCCACAGAAAGCTCTGCTCTGAACTGCTTGAAAACAGCTCGTTTGTAGTCCAGCCCTTCACTTCCTTTACTTGTGACGTCACAATGAAAACGCGTCATAAAGCTTGCCAAGCGGCTAGTGGGGTCAGGCACGCCCTCAAACAAAGCTAGTCTGAGCAGAGGCCCTTTGGCTCGACTCGCCTGTTTGGTTTTCCATAATAAGAAATGTTGTACCTGTACCTGCTTCCAGGTACTTTTTTTCGTATCACCTCACCTCTGTGGAGGTTCCAAGCCAGCTGAGGGATACTAAAATGTAACGTGAAAACACGACAGACTGCTGATTGGTCAGAGAGAATCACTATTCACTGCATCATCATTGCGTGCGCCAGACAGAGGCCAGCAACAGAAAGTTTTATATTTTACACTTTTCGTATGTAATTTCATCACTAAATCCACTTCTGAGAAGTTTTGAGGTGAGAAATCAACTGTGTAGATTTCGGACAGTTTTACGAGAAGTGATGGCGGAACAAAAATGTGCTTGAATATTTTCGGAGTTGAGGAGCTCCGCAAGTGGCTGGGGGGGATGCCTGTGCCAACCCGCGGGAGGAGCTTGTGAGGCCGGCCAGCTGCCTGCTCACAGAGCCCTCTGCTCCCGCCATCACACAGACTGCTGCAGCAACAACAGCAGAGGAAAACACAACTGGAAGGTTTTCATACCGCTTATCTGTCTTTACATTCTAATGTTGAAACGTTTTAACTTAAAAAAGAGAAAGCTGTGTGGATCGCTGGTGTGTGTGTCGCATTGAACATTACGTCATGGCAGTTGTGTGTGGCGTCGCTATGATGACAAGCTACGTACTATCTCTGGGTACTATCTGCAATGGAAAACAGAGCAGGGCCGAGTAGAGTCGAGTCTATCGATTTGCACTATGGTAGCATTTTTCGGCAAGGCAGCATAGATCGTCAGAACACCAGCAACAGTTCAACGTTTAGTCCTAAAAGACGATGCAACGCCGACTCTGTTTGGGCCTGGAAATTCACAATCACAACCTGTAAGTATGCTTTATTGGTTGTGAATTATATTTAAAATAAACATGGCAATGTAACTTCACAGACTGTTCAAGTGCGGAGTTGTTGTAAACGTTGGCTAACACAGCAAAGTTATAGCTAAAATGCTAATGTTACACCTGATGTGAAAGCTACTGAGCAAACGCTCAAATTGTTTAGCCAATTTTTGATTTTTGTAGTGGTTTATGGTAAGATGCGGAACAATGATGTTGTGTGGTTGTGGACTTGAGTAACTTATACCATCTGCTAGGTTACGGTCACAGTCTGAAGCGGCTTTGATTTGGATCACACTACCTTGTTTCTTACGACCCGCCCCTCTCTGCTTCTGATTGGCTAGTAGTCCTTACCTGGGAACGTTTTTCGTCGAATTAGTAGGCTAAATGGATACCTAATTTTATAAATATTAGTAATTGCCATTTGCTTTTTTAACCCATAGGCACGCAGCTTTGTAGATTTACTTCCTGCTTCGTAATACCTCTGTTTCAGGTACATCAGCTTTTTTTTTAATCTCCTGTGATAGGATGTCATTTATCTCTGTTTTAACCCTTTTGATTTCTTGGTTTAATTTCTCAGCCACTTTATGTATGTGTTGTTTTTCTAGTTTCTTAAGCTCTGATTCTAGATTTTTAAGTCTATCCTGTTTTTGCCTTTTCAAATACGCTGATTTAACTATTAGTTTCCCTCTAATTACCGCTTTACACGCATCCCACAGCACTGATGAGACACCTTACCATTATCATTCTCCCTTATGAATG
Source organism: Micropterus dolomieu (assembly GCF_021292245.1). Lineage (NCBI taxonomy): Eukaryota > Metazoa > Chordata > Actinopteri > Centrarchiformes > Centrarchidae > Micropterus > Micropterus dolomieu. Next base: position 25,660,990 of record NC_060167.1, read on the forward strand.
TCTGAATTTCTTTAATATATTCCTCCCTCATTTGTCCTTTTAGAACATTTATGTTTAGCCTCCACAGTGTTGCTTTTGTTTCTCTTGATATAGCCAAAGTCATATATACTGGACTATGGTCTGATAAGTCTCTTATTCCAATTTCACATTTTTCAATCCTGTAACTGTATTTCTTATACATAACTCTGCCAATAGCCCTCTGAACTTTTAGCTAATTGTGGACTTCTGTATCCCACAAGCCGAACAGTCGAGTTGTGGGTTTAGTCAGAGATTTAGGTGTCCTCCCCAAATCAGAATGCCTTCCCCCTCTGATATCATCAAGTCAAACATTTGCCTGTAAAATATCCAGTCTGACCCTGGGATTGCATATACATTTAGAATAGTGACTAATTCTCCCCTCTAACCTCCCCTTAATTAATATTTACCTTCCCTGTTTATCTGATGTTTCCAAAAGTTTTTCAAAAATAATTTTCCCTGACATTGCAATGGCCACTCCTCTCCTATTACCTGTTCTATTAGATGAAGAAAATACTTTTTATGCTCCCTCTCTGACAGGTGGGTCTCCTGCAGCAGAGCTACCCCCACCCCTTCTTTCTTTATTTTACCTAGTATCTTGGACCTTTTAATTGGGTTGAGTATCCCATTCACATTATATGATTCTATCTTTAATAATTTTTTCTGGGTTGTCATATTCACTGATCTTCCACCTCCTACCTCCTACCTCCACCTCCTACCTGTTTTCAAACCGTTTCTCTCAGCATTATCGCTCCTGTTATTTGCCACTCTGATGTCTTCCTCAATTTCGTTTAGAGTATCTGAGTTTCGCACCGAAAATCTTACAGTTCACGAAGTACCGTCTCTGGGCTTGCCATGCTTTGAGTGACCAAATCTGTTAGCTCTGATGCTAACGTATCTTAATCATCGCTTCCACTGGTGCTTCCACTCGGGTTTTTGAGACTTCCTAATTTTTCTCTCGGCATAGTCATCACTATTTCTGATTTGTATTTAACCTGTATGCCAGTTGCCTATTAACAAGTGAATAGGAGCTCACTTTTATGCTGCTGCCATAATGGAGGCGCACTGGAAGTCCCGGTTTAATACATTTCCATGTAAAAACATTTTATGGTTCCACCTTCACAAATCTGTAGATTTGCTGCTTTATCTTTTCATTATTTTGATTATTAATTTTGAGCTTTGTACTGTTGGTTAGGCAAAGCAAACATTGTGAAGGTGTCACTTTGGGCTCTTGATAATTGTGACGGCATATGGAGACAATATATGGTGAAAATAATCAGCAGATTAATCCATAATGAAAATAATCATTACTTGCACTCTGATACAAAATAGTCAAAAATGAGCTCCCCCCCAAATCCTGCTTTTACATTATTGCATGAGTAATAATAATAATCTAATAGTCTAAATAGTAACAGTCACAGGACATTTTTCTTTTTGCAATGAGTACTTTTACTTTAAACTTTTCTGATTATACTTACATACTTTTACTTTTGTAACATTTTCAATGACTTTAACTTGTAGCAAAGTTTTTTACAGTGTGGTATAAGTACTTTTACTTAAGTAAAGGATCTGAATAATTCATTCACTCCATCACTGATATTTCCGTTAACTAATCCCATGAAAAGACCAAAACCAACAATGCATCAGTCCATCTCTCAATGCTTTCCGACGTCCCTACTCTGTCTTTGGCTCTTGACCCCAAGCCTAATTGGTTCCTTAAAAAGACGTAACCAAACAAGGCAGAGTAAGAGCTGGCTTAATGCCTCCCCAGTGTGTTGTGTAGTCCACAAAGTGTCAACATATTGATCATTACATTGTGAAGGTTTTTCTTTGTTGGCTGAAGCTTCCAATTAGAGAATATTTCCCTGGCATTTTCAGACAACTGATGGCTGAACAGCTTTAATGAAGTGTTAAAGCCAACTACTGCATGCTCACAGTGAAAAGAAAAACAGGAGAACGGAAATGTCTTAACTAGAGCCTCACCCTTATCACTCTGCACAAACACAAACACAAGGTGAGCACAGCAAGAACTTAATTGGACAAAAAACCTTTCTTGTTTTTTATGTGTGTGTGTGTGTGTGTGTGTGTGTGTGTGTGTGTGTGTTTGTGTGTGCGTGCGCGCACGTACTCACCTCTCTCCACTGTTTGGTTTCAACACCTTGCGTATAGAGCACGCACACTGTGAAAAGGTGCAGGATAGGGACAGAGAGAGGTGAAATATTGTGAAAGGATGGGGAAATGAGAGGCACAAAGAGGGAAAAGGAGAGAGACAATCAGAGAAATGCAGGCGGATTCCAAATGGGAAATCAATGTGAGGGTTTTAGCTCCAGTACAGTGAACAAACAGCCATGGCACTCTGAGCAAAACAAAGATTTCCCAAACCACAGGGCAACATATCAACAAAGACATCGACCAGAAGAGAAGGAGACCAAGACAAAAAGAAAATGGAGCAGGACTCAAACTATTTAAAAAAAAAAATTGAATTCCTGCACGGGGATTATGGAAGATTACAGACATACATTCAGTCGCTACAGCATACTCACATGGATCTGACTTGGAGAATGTGTCTTTATCCAGCAGATTTCTAGAAAATAAGAAGAGAGAAAAAAAAACATTTTTTACCTCTTGTTCATGCTGACATGAGATTTTTTACCACCACACTTAGCATCAAAGGCACACAACAGCTTGCAAAGAGCTGCACAGTAGTAGGTGGCAATGTAACTTTAGGTTAAAGAGGAAGAAAAACGATGGCCCTCTGCATTAATTTTAATTAATTTAATTAAATTTAATTAATAGTGGCTCCTGTTCTCCTCAGCTTCTGATCATTTGCTCAAGTTACAAATAGCCTTTTTGAGTGGTTCCAAAACAAGGTACTAAAATACTTTCACACTACTAGTAAGTCTATGGTTATCCAAGGAAGGGTATAATCAACGGCAACTGGAAGACACCTGAAGATGTATCTTCCACCAGTCCAGTTGCCCTTGATTTTAACCTTCCTTGAATTTCACACCAGTGACCTCTAATTTAGCAGTCCTCCACACCCACACACAAGTGTTTTCAGTCATTCTGGCTCATTAGACCTTGCGGAGGTGGAAGATGGGTGGAGCTATGATATACAACAAGTCCTTCAAATTAAAAGACTAATTATATCGTTTGTCCATGTGTCTCTACAACGACACATTCGATGCATTGTCTGATCTCACGCCCGTTTCGACAGGACAACATGTGGCAATGCTGTGGTTAAGGTTTGGTTAGGTTTAGGCACATAAACGACTTGACTTGGACTGAGGAAATAATCGTGGTTTGGGTTAAAATGACTCAGGTTAAGCTTATAATAATAAACATGTGGATGAGGTTTTTGGGAAAACAGTCTTGAATAACATGAGTCACCACATGTGCTATGATTATGCTTGATTAAGGTGTCATTTGTCCCGCACTAGCAGCTAACAGGCGAGTCAGAGAGATGTCAGTCAACCACAGTCTGAACATGCCCACACAGTCCTGAGTAGGGATGCAACGATTACAGATTTTGTTGGTACAATTATTGTCAGAGAAATAATCACTGTTTCACAATTATTATGCATTAATTAATTTCACAACACTAGTAATGACTTAAGTTGATTTTTAACATTTAATTACATGTTGCTTGACGCAGCAACAAACCAAGCCATTGAAAATAGCGGGCCTCATAGCGCAGCGGGGGTCGTTGCGGTGGGTCTGAAAGGTTACACCTGCTTTGTTTGTTTACGTTACACTGAAAGCTCGACTCTCACCGCTACGGCATCGATTGTAAGTGACAAGTTTATATTTAATTCCCTACCACCTTGCTACGTTATTTAATATAATGTATTAGGCCTACCTTTACTCGGGCGTGCAAAGCTAGGTGGTGGTCCCGCAGGTGCTGCATCAAGTTAAATGTAATTATTCTCTCCTTTAGCAGGAAGATTTTAATGGTAAGTTTTTGAACAGGTGATCCGTCATCTTCAGTAATGCCCTGGTCAGACTTGGTGTACCCGAAGTGCTACCACACTGCCGACTTCAGCCGTTTCTTTGGTGGAAATAAAGCTTCACAGTTTGGTCTCTCTGCCATAGTTTAGCCAGTGTGCGGTAGCCTCTAAGCACAATACTTAAGCTGGTGCATCGCTCCTGTAACTTTGTTTTCGTTTTCTGTAAGTTGCCACAGTTTCGTTCCGTGCAACATAAACACTCGGTGTATCGGAGCCTTTACGATAAATTAACCATGACGTATTAAAGCGCGGTTAATAGTGAAATCCGGTAATCGCTACATCCCTAGTCCTGAGTAGAGGTCTATTCAGACAAGATGATCGTACCCTATCCCTTTATATTGTCCAGGCTAACTAAAATACAGTATTATGATGACTACCCAACCCCATTTTCAAAATGTTCAAATCATTATACCCATTTGGTTCTAGTTTTAATCAATTACTCTATGTGCTACCTAAAGCTAGATTTACTGCGTGGCTGGAGATGACAGCATGGATTAGGTTCTGTATGACTAAGAGATAAGGGAGGTCTGTGAATCATTTTACATTTACAGTCTCTTGCATGTGCAAGTCTGATCTTTGCACAAACACGCCTACTCATTTACACATTCACAGACCACAAAATCAGTTGGCAAGCAGGCCCATCGGCCCGAAAATTGTTGGGTTTTGTATCTCATACAATAGCTGCCTGATTACCGGCACATCTGTGTGTTTACTGGATGCTTATCTCTTTCTCTGACCTCCAAACACCCAACACGCCTCCCTCATTGTGATGGCATTCAGTGTGTAACCTCACACTTTCCATATTAAAGTAAAATAGTTGCAGGGTAACAAACCTTTGTTGAATTCGACTATCTATTGAACTTGGTTGTCCTGTGGATTTTAGAGGCAACATTGTTTATTATGCCGATTAGCCTAAATTGTAATTAGTTCCATTAATTCCCAGACTAATGGTATTTATTAGCAGCTGGAAACTATGACAGCTAATGTCAGGAGTCATAATTTCAGTAGGTGACCTATCACAGATCACATTTTAAAGGAATCCTCTGAACATGATTTGATTAGTGCCTGCAGCACTGATCCACAGCAAAGGTTGGAGACAGAAAATTATAGGCTTTTGGGATGTGATGAGAAAGACCAAAAAGGTCATTGTCAAGGGTCTCTTTCAAACTGTGTGCCACCAAATTTAGACCTTCTCTAAATCATACATGAAAGGAATGAATGGACAAGACAATTAGCTTAACCATATTATACCCCTAAGTACATATTCTAGTACATCCCTAGTACATATCTCTGTCTCTCTGTTGTGGAAGAAATTTGATGTTTCTCTGTTTAAAACTGATAGTAATCAGGAATTCATGCATTGTGTGAAGAATCACAACTTTCTCTCCAGTTTTCATATCGGCTATAGAGGTTTTGATCTTTAATTGAAAGACCATTAGTGTCAAAACATCTCTCTCATTACATTGTGTTTGTTTTATGTGTCTTACATGCCCAGAGATACATTGTAGTTGTGGATCAGAGATGTATATGAGTCTTTTATCTGATAAAACACTGAACATTTAGATTGACTGACGTTGAGGTGTGAATTGTGTGCTGGAAGGCTGGAATATGCTTTCCTTGGCTGCATTAGGAGACATTCCCATAACTGTTTCTTTTAAACTTCTCTCTCAAACTTCAAGCCATGCCTTCCTTCTGGATTCCACACTTAGATGAAGGCTCCAACTAAAATCCACAACATCTATTATCTATCTATCCATTTAACATATAACGTTATAGGGTTCACATACGTTTTCCTGCGTCTGTATATATTTTAATGCACTCTTCTCTTTTTTTGACTTTCTTGGTCATTTCCTAAAACCTTATTTTAATGCATTTTCTATATATCTATCTCTCCCTCTCTCTTAATCTCTCCACCTCCACCCGTGTTTCGGGTGTCCGCGGTACACCTCCATCATGCTTGCTTGACCTTTTCGTAATGCCTGCCAGTAAACATTATTACCTTTTCTGTTTTCTTTTGCTCACTCAGTTACTACAGTGACATGAGAGCCCTCACTCGATGCCAAAGCCTGCTGGCTTGATTCTTGTTTCTGTTTCTGTTCTTGTTTCATTTTCCTCTACAGTTTCTGTTGTCATAAATCTTCAGCTGGGTTCTTTCATCAGCCTCAATCTATTTTGATCTTTTTTCTCTGCTTCTGAATTTCTTCCCCCCTCCCTTTTATAGCTTTCAAAAGCAAGTTGAGTAGACAATTACTGTTAAAAAAGGAAACATGAAATTCTGAAATCTTATGTTTTTCAACTTGAGTTCAAAATGGCAAAGACGATACTTGCTGATGTTCTGTGATTGTCAAAGTGCTTGCTATTGAAGCAGCATGTTAAATTCAAGCAGCAGGGTCCAAGGTTCCAGGAAAAAGTGCCTTTCATTACAGTTTGATCTAAACTGAAAAGAAAAATGGATTTGGCACTACTAAAGTAAGATAATTATATAAGCAACTCAGACTACACACACACACACACAGACACTGACTATAAAGGTAATTTCATCCTTATCAGAAATATTGCACTGCCTTAACTCCAGTAGAAGAAAGAGAGTTTGGAAAACATCTTGCTGTTTTCGGTTTATCATGCTTGTATGCTAAATCTCTCAAGAATGTATTGTTTCTAATAAATGGATGCTTAGTTCGCTTCAATTTTTTCGGTCTACTACATATTCAGTTACATTTGGATTGTTTCCATCCACCGACCCACCCTAACAGCCCTCTAAGGGTACATTAGCACACAATGTGGTGTAGTAGTCCCGGTTTCTCTCTGCTCCATTATTACATATGTATATTTCAGTGTGGGTCCTCAAGTAAATGCTCTAACACATTAAATATTGTAAACTGCCGTACAGTATCATGATGTTTTCAAACTATCAGACCAATGAGTGAATGATTGTCAGTGTGGTGTAAAGATCCAGTGTGAACCAACCAAAATCACAGCAGTCTTTGTTAACTCAAGGATCCAGACATACTGACAAAAGACATACACAAATATGTGTTAATAATTTGTCCAAAACCTTGTAACCATCTGGGGCTCCTCCCAGCACAAGGGCTAACATAAGCTACTGTAACTGTATGCTAAGTTCCCCAATGAAACAGCAGAAATTTGAATATCTAAAACCAGTCTGACCTAAAACAGTGAATATTGAACTTGTTGGTCCGTTTCTGCAACATGTGGAAGTATGCAGTTGTTTGCCAACACTTTAGCACAACGGTAAGCGAGGTAACCAATCCAAAACCAATGCAATGTCTTTTTGACAAATTCCGCAAAAATCTCCTCTCCTCCAATAGTCGGTTCTGTGCGTTTTTACACAGGACTGGCTCTTCAATTGGCATGCTCCAGCCACACACTGGAACACTATTCCAGTCGTGTGTCAGGTAACTCGCCCACGGACATTTATCTTTCTTTCTAGTTGGCCAAGACACACTGTTGTTGCGAAATTAACTATAGCAGCAGGAGAGTTGTGAGTTTTGCTGTTTGGAGCTGCCGTGCTGGCTCTGGGACCGTCTCCTCCTCTCTGCATATTAGCTTTACAGCAGCAGCTGTAGTGACAGTTTGCTAACCCACAACTTAAGTTTAACGATAGTTACAATACTTGCTGTGTCGTTGTTCACACTATATTGTGGTACTTGTCATGATGTTGGATTTCTCCAGAATCGCTTACTCTACCTTTAAAGTTTTTTCAGCTAAGTAATTTAATTTGCTCAAAGGCCGGCAGGAATTAGCTTGGTAATTCTGAAGAATTACAGAGATTTGGAGTGGAATACTCAGTGTTGGAGAGTAACGGATTACAAGTAACGGTGTTACGTAATCAGGATACAAAAATAAATTAATTGTATTCCGTTACAGTACAGTGCGCACCACACTTTGGGAAGCGCTGCTTTACACTACCTTCCCTCACAACGTGGGCAAGAAGGATGTGTTCACCTTCAACCACACTGTACCCAGTTTTTGCAAACGGATATCCAAATAGACGTCTCGGACCCATGCTATCCCTCGCTACTTGCGACGACCCCTGGTCACTTATAAAATATTATTATAACTGGAAGTTTGATACCAGAAAAAGAAATGTTAATTTGAATGCATGCTCTTATCAGAAGTATTCTGTCTTTGTACTGTTTCATTGTTATAGACATTACTGTTGAGTTTGAGTGTATCATTGAGCAGTTGTATAACACTGCAAATTACAAACTTTCTCCAGAAATCAGTGGACATGTAAACTACATTTGCTCTTTTCCTTTATAAAGAGATAGCTTGTGAGGCAGTGTAGGAGGTTGCTATTTTTCACACTTCATCTAAAAATGATACATTCATCCAAATAAATGTAGTGTAGGAGTCTGCCTGACCTTTCATGTATTCTATTTTTGTATTAAGAGCTGTGAGCTGAGTCCATCAGATCATGTTTAAATCCCTATAGCCTGAAAAGAAACCAGCACCAATGTGTGTAAAAGTTGGCACTGAGTGCCTTTACATTTTTATTTTCTGTCTATAGAACAGTCATATAAGAGCACATAGATACATCTCAAAGCATTTTTCACTGTATAGAAGCCTACTGGAAAACCTATGTCTATGTCTGTGAATATTTGACTAATTTGCGAGTTCTCTCATACAATGTTTTATTGAAAAATGACCACCTGCAGCTTTCATGACACTTCCTGCAAGATCCAGTATAACTGAAGTACCCATAGGAAGATTATAGGTGCTATAGGAGGCATTATTATTTTCCTATTCTTTCAGTACAAGAGAAATATCATCAATGAAGTATTTTTGTACTAAACATTGGAAACTAAATGTGTATTTTAACATCATTCTCGACCCTGTAGTGCGCTGGTTAGTTTTTGCAGTGGGTGCCTTGCTCTTTGCAATTTTCACAGTTGTATTTTTCTGTCATAACTTTGTAGGGACCTTTTGAGTGTGTGTGTAGACATATATTTCTCTTGTTGTTGGGACATAAATCTGTTTATACAGTCACATTGTTGTTGAAATGGCAAGTCCCTATAATGTAAATCATTAAATTTTAGGGTAAAGACTTGTGTAAGGTTAGGTTTATCTTAAGTTAGGGTAAGGGTTAGGGTAAGTCTCCAGGAAATTAATGTGAGTCAATGTAATGTCCTCAGAAGTAATGTAAACATGAGTGTGTGTATGTGTGTATGCGCAGACATTATCGCCCAAGTATGCAAGATTCCAATTATTTTAATAATCCCTCCTATTCGCTCTCTCTTTCCTAATTTAGTTCAAGTTTCTTTCCTGCAGACTGGTCCAAAATAAATCAGCCCACATGTCATCCACCATCTTTGTCATTTCCACCTCCTGTTTATCTGTCAGCTGTGCATTAACTCTCTAATAGTCTCTACATTATCTCTTGTTAAACCTAGCCTCAAATTGCTTTCATCCCTGTGCCACTGTTCCATTTCCCAACATTCACTCAGTCAATGCATATATTTATAGATGTGACCAGCAGCCGTTTTAAATCACTCTATTGCAGTCAACAATTACATGCCAAAGGTCACATGTTCAAATCTCCAAAAATTGCAGATGGTGTAATTGTGTTAGAAAAACATCTCTTCACTCTTGATTAATAAAGTGTTACATCGACGTGATTTTTTTGGAAGCATAGAAGCAAGACAATGTTGATGTACTCTAGTGGTTCAATCACTCTTGCAGTGATATGAACACATTTCAGTAACTTTTTTTCAGAACTGATAGATGTTATTGATCTCATCTTTTTATTCGAAGTTGTCTTTTATAGTCGTAGTGTGAAGATGGCCAGCAGATCCCACATAGAGTACACACAGTATATCTCAAATCTTGTACATTATGATGGAAAGCAAACTGGGTCTGCCACTTGATAAACAATGTTGCTCTGTATAACAATTGTTACACTCTGAATTAAACATAATATAACCTCTTCATGTGCTGATGGAGTTCATCCTCTTTTGTTTTAGCTTGAGGCAGAAATTGTGTTATATACCAATTGTTCCCATCTTTCCAGAAAGATAATTGGTAGGGAAGATGGTTTTTTATACATTGGTTCCAATAACCTAAATGTGATTTTCTGTAGAGAGAGAGAGAGAGAGAGAGAGACATGAGCAGTCTATCGCACAACGGTAATGAGCTTAAAATCCAGTGTTTTCTATGAAGGATCCAGGTTTATGCGCCCATAGAACAAAAAGTTCTAAATTTGTGATCGCATCCTATTGCGAACAGTGTGGTTGTTGAATTTTGTTTTATATTATGTAGCTTATTTTGTGTGTGTGCACCCTCTTGATTGGTTCATTTCATGCATTTAATTTTATCAATGACACATACTGCATATGTTAGATGTTGCAAAGATCATATTGATGTTTTGCATCATTAGAGAAAAGCTAGGCCTATCTATCTCTAAGATTAAGTTTTATATATATATTACCACAACAACATAATGAGATGCACTTTGTCCATTAGCAAACAATGCAATGAAACCTATATAATTACAGCTTAATTACACATAATTGTAACTGCAACAAAACCACAGTAAAAAGGCCAGCAGAATATACTTTTTCTTATTTAATATGAAGGTGTCATTTTTGTCTGCCATTGAATAATTAAAAGCATTTGGGACCATTAAATTATTAAAGCTCCTACTTTCTGACAAGTACATTTTAAAACCTGTGCTCTGGATATCAGACTAAACTAATTTCTTGTCAGCTCACTTCATCTGAAGTGCATGATAACTGCACTATAGAAACAGTAGCTCAGCTCGGCACAACACCGGTTAAGCTGGGGCTCCGTCTCTTCAGCAAGTGTTCCTCTTCTGCCGCTACCCACATTAAACCAGGGTTAGGGTCATAATTTTATTAAAACCTTTTATCTTTGTACATGTTTATTTACAGCATTATATTTTAAAATTTATATTGTAATAGGCAGCATATTAACTTATTGGGAGAAAACTGGTAGGTCTATGTAAAATCAGACGTTTAGCACCCCCTTATCGCAAAAATGGTATCATCCTCATTTCACTGTGAAGCTTCAACTGTGAGATTCACAGTCGAATCAGGCTCCGCCCATCAAATCCTCAGCTATTAGGGGTCAGCCCTGCATACTACGTGTGAACACATGAAATGCCAACACCAAATCTGAAAGGTACATCCTGTCTGGGGATATTTATCCTTCCTAGACCTACAGAGAATCACTAATGGCGCTTTTCCATTACCAGTACCAGCTCAACTCGCCTCGCCTCGACTCTACTCGACTCGATTGGCGTGGCCGTGCTCCGTTTTCCATTGCAGTTAGTACCCAGACATAGCACCCCTCAGTGTAGCTGGTTGTCATAGTGACGCCATACACAAGTGCCGCGACATAATGTTCAATGCTGCACACACACCAGGAACCCACGCACAGCTGTCTCTTGATTTAAGTTAAAATGTTTCAACCTTACTCAGAATGTAAAGACAGATAAGCGGTATGAAAACCTTCCAGCTGTGTTTTCCTCTGCAATTGTTGCTGCAGCGGTCTGCGTGACGGCGGGAGCAGAGGGCTCTGTGAGCGGGCAGCTGGCCGGCCTCACACGTTCCTCCCGCGGGTTGGCACAGGCATCCCCCACAGCCACTTGTGGAGCTCCTCAACTCCAAAAACTTTCAAGCACATTTTTGTTCCGCCATTACTTTTTGTAAAACTGGCAATATTTGAAGTCTGCACAGTTGATTTCTCACCTCAAAACTTCTCAGAAGTGGATTTAGTGATGAAATTATATATGAAAAGTGTAAAATATAAAACTTTCTGTGGCTGGCCTCTGTCTGGCGCGCGCAATGATGATGCAGTGAATAGTGACGATTCTCTCTGACCAATCAGTAGTCTGCTGTGTTTTCACGTCACATTTTAGTATCGCCTCAGCTCACTTGGAGGTGATACAAAAAAAAGTACCTGGAAGCAGGTACATGTACAACTTTTCTACAATTGAAAACCAAACAAAGGCGAGTAGAGTCGAGGCGAGTCGAGCTGGTACAGTGCAGTGGAAAAGGGGCTTTAGTGACCAAATAAGGTTATTGTTCATCCCTCACTGGTTCAAATCAAGATATGTTGTGTGTGTCCTGTGTCATTTAAAGGTTCAGTGTGTAAGTTTTAGTGCCATCCTTTGGTGAGGGTTGCAAATTGCAACCTGTGGTTCACAGTGCATTCATGTGCTCCTCGAATGGTCCCATTTCCCAAGTTGTGAAGTCTTACTTCCGACTTCAGCGTGTGTTCATGTGCTCTTAATTAAATAAATAATAATAATAATAATATGTGTTGGATTAGCATTATCAGAGCATATAAACAACACGCAGACATCTGGTTCACTCTACATGGAAAAATTAACCGTTATGACCATATTACAAATTACTGTTATACCGTATGTTAATATGTACAGTGGGGGAAATAAGTATTTGACCCCTTGCTGATTTTGCAGGTTTGCCCACTTACAAAGAATGCAACGATCTATAATTTTAATCATATGTACAGTCTAACAGTGAAAGACAGAATCCCAAAGAAAATTCCAGAAAATCACATCATATGAATTTATTAAAATTGATAACCATCTGATGAGGAAAAACAAGTATTTGACCCCCTGGACAAACAGCATGTTAATATTTTGTAGAAAAGCCATTATTGGCCAGCACAGATGTCAAACGGTTTTTATAGTTGGTGACAAGGTTTGTGCACATTTCGGCAGGGATGTTGGCCCACTCCTCCCTGCAG
>NC_060167.1:25673785-25723477 GCF_021292245.1 Micropterus dolomieu
GTGTTGGATTAGCATTATCAGAGCATATAAACAACACGCAGACATCTGGTTCACTCTACATGGAAAAATTAACCGTTATGACCATATTACAAATTACTGTTATACCGTATGTTAATATGTATATGCAATATATGATTTTGCACGAATCAAAGTTCTGTATACTTATACTGTATACGTTTTCCTCATTTACTCATATGCAGTACAGCAAATGCATTGACATGTATGAAGACACTCAACCAGGAAGTGGGACAGAAGCACCAAAAAAGGCTGCATTAACTGAAGCTTCAAACACCCAGCCGGTGTATTCAAATCTAGGTCTGCTGAAACAAAACCTCATCAAAGCGATTCTTTTATTACCCTGTGTCAAATGCAACCCCCACAGCATATGCCTTCCTACACAACAGCCCCAAGTCAACAACGGTCCTGCCCTAAATTTTGAACAACCTCACCCAAAATATCATCAGATGAGGTGCTCATCTACAACAATATACAGCCACGTCAAAATTCTACAGCTTTATTGAAGAGGTGCGTGTGGTAGTCAAATGAGCTGAAGAAAACTCCAACCAGTGTTAAAAGAATCTTCTATCAGCGGGGACTTTGAAAAAGGTTGTAAAAAGTGTATGTCCTTAGGCTGGCAGACTGTGGTAATTACTCTTTTGCTAATAGTGAATTCTCCTGATCCTTTCCCACAAACCAGTGAACAGGAGATGTAGCTTGAAAACTCACCTCTCTCTCATAATGTCTCATAATGAGGTCCCTGCATTTTACAGAGAAAATCAAGGGGGAAGAGGACAAATAGGAGCTCAGAAAATGTTTGATAAATTTGATAAATTGCCACTACGCGTCACCGCGATGATGAGAAGTCTTAAATATGCCTTTAAGAAAAAAAAAAACTTTTCTCCGGGGCATCACAGCAACTACTGCTATGACATTAAATATTTAAAATGTGTCACCAGATTTGCATTAGGTACTGGGACTGGCAATACTAAAGGGGTTTTCAGACTAACTTCCTGAAACACAACTTCCCTTATGCAAATGAGGTTATGAAAAGATCTGAGATGCGCGGAGGCAGCGGGGGCAGGATTTGAGTATGCATGTCTCTGTGCACAAGGGAATTTGTGAAATCAAGAGAGAAGGAATGTAAGAGAAAATCAAATGTAAGAACAAGAAGAGGAGAGGAGAAAATGTGTGTGTCAGAGAATGTGTGTGTGTGTGTGAGGAAAGAGAGAGAGAGAAAATGAAGTCCTCAGAGATTAGATCCGAAATAGACTGAGTATAACGGAGTTCCTCTTGCACAGGGAGAAGAAACAAGCCCCTGTTAGACAGACACACAGACATAGCTGACTTTATTTACAGAGATCTGACACAAGCCACAATAATTAGAGAGCTCTTTCCCTCTAACCTGCAGGAGGGTCCTCAGCTCTCCAACTCTAACTGCTCTGAGTGCGAAAGAGAGGAAAGGATGATAAATATCTAGGGATGAGTGGTTCCTTTTGATGAGGCGTTTCAAGACATGAAAACTGAGCTGACGAGATTCTTGACTTGCGAGTAGAGCACAAGTCAGCATAAATAGGCTGCCACGGGCTAATAATTAAAACTTTGGGAGCTTATTTTAACTTAAATGAGGTTTCCTCACGAATACTGCTTACTTCTAAAACTATCCCAGATGCATTAATTTACTCTGTTATGCAATATTAGTTATATGTGAGTATTTCCCAAACTGCCATGGCTGGTGTAGAGTCTATAGCCAACTTATCACCCTATTTCATGCATTTAGATAATGTTTCCAATGCAATATACCCATCGAGGGTGCATTTCCCTGGTGCAAGGTTTGTAGGTGTGAATCTATACTGTATACATAAAGAACGGCCCTGTGCTTGACCTCTTCTTGCACACAATGCTGCACAACTCAAGACTGGGAGAAGGTGTGGGTGTGTGTGTGTGTGTGTGTGTGTGTGTGTGTTGCTGTAGAAAATAAGAAAACAGAATATTTAGCACCTGCCGAATCACAGAGTAGATCATGAAAAGTGCAACTGAAATGGAGCTAAGCATATTTTGCAAAAGGTACTGCAAGTTTGTTTTTACAGCTAAAGACTATCTGGTGAATAGAGGGGAGCATGTGTCATTTAAAGAGCCACATTTGTACTTCAGGAGTTGGTAAAGACAAAATGAGAGTGAACATTGGACTTGCATTCATCACGTAGACACAAACACGCTTCCAAAGGAATGCTAATGTTGCTGTGTAACTGCTGGATGTGTCAATAAGCACAAATTGTTTGCTAATAAGTTTACCATATAAATTAAAAGCAACATTATGTAGTGTTACATTTATTATGTTATCTTAAAATAACAGCTTCAAAATCATTTTGATGCTACACTGACTTGTAATAGGGTGAATGGCGTCCACCTACTGTTCATTGTAACACTGAAATCCAGTGCAGCGCCTGGTTCAGGCAAGCAGGCAACATAACCGAGCTCAGCAGCTATGGACATAAAGTTTGGCAGAGGTAAAGAGACCTTAGAGGATGTTGACGAAAGAGAAAAAGAGAGTGACCAAGCAATAAGCTCCCGGACGTTGACAAGAGCTTTGTGAAATAAAAGGCTGCGTGACAGACGCCGAGCTGGCCATCTTTCTGTTGGACTAATAAGTAACATTGCTATTTCTTTTGTTGTTGCACGTGCTTGATGTTTGGACGTGTTAGCAAAGTTGTCGACATGCTAGTTTTTGATCTTCAGTAATGTAATGATAAAAAATGCATTTGTACAGCTGTTCTTATTTACGACAGAATTACATTTTGAAATGGCAGGGGCCAAATCGAAAAATTAATCTTACATAATGTTGCTTTAAAATGTGATATGTCAGTGTTGTGTTCACAGCTTGTTTTTGCTGCCCCCAACCAGCAGACACAATATTAAATCTAACATATACATGGGGAAATTTGAAGAAGACTGTTTTTAAAAACTGTGTCCCAAAAAATCCCCAGTTATTTTAGGTTTAAAGTTGTAGTCTTTTAGATTTTCATGAAATCAATCCCATTTTTGATTCTGGAGTCTGCATTCTATCAGCAATGACCATTCAATGTATTTTCATTCTGTGGTTACATCTCTATATAGACGTCTTCATAGTTGGTGGCAAAGCCTGCCATTCCCAAAAAATCGAATTGCCGATTTACACACAAGGGATTCACAGGAAATACGTAATCCAGTGTTTACTATTTCATTCACCTGGGTGTCATTTTATCTAATTGATATAAGCCTCATTGTTTGCTATTAAATTTGCCATATCAAAGCTACATTAAGCTACTGCTAATGCAAAACCAACATTTCCTACTGCTTGTTTACCCAATTGTCACTGCAGGTCAAGAGATAACCATAAACCTTAAAGCTCTAGTATTGGTTGTATGTTTGTATTTAAAAAAAAAAATCAAGGTTTACAAACCCGTTTCAAATTCATATTGGTAAAAAAAAAAAGCATGATGGTGAAGCTAAAAGGAAACTGCTTCTTTCTTTTTTTATCTCCTAAAAGTCTGATGTTTTGAAAAAAAATCATCCAGCAATAACAGTTTGTCACTAAAGAAAAGCAGAAAGACGCTGAGTGTTTTCCTCAAGGACATTTAAGCTAGCATGGATTGTAATAAGAAGGCTATCCTCACACTCTTGGATGAAAAGCAATGCCAGTGAGACTAAATGAAACGCGTGGATGTTAGCGGTAGATGACAGAAGAAGGGAGGAGTTAATGAGGAATGAGGAGGGAAGAACAAGGCAAAAAGAAAGGTACGCTTGGAGAGAGGAATCATAGTGGAAGATGAAAAAGGAAGCAGATGGGGAAGGGACAAAAGATGCAACGTAGAGGAAACAACAGAGGAAACTGTGGAGGTGGAAGAAGGAGGGTAATCTGTTTATAAGAGCGCTGGGTAAAGCGTTATGCAGCACAGTGTTATTAAAGCTGGATGATGTATTAAAAAAACTTTCACCGACCCTTCATCACTGTCTCTCGTCTTATCACTGTTGTCATTTATACTTTCTTATGACTTGGCTGCCTTATTATTTTGGTGATAACAATATTTAATACATTATAAATACAGTATGTGCTTTACTAGTGATACAAGCATCCACATATTGTAAAGTTTAGACCTCTACAAATGATGTTCTCTGATCCATTTTACGCCTTAACAAAACAAGCAGTTGAATTTCAAAAATAAAGCTCTCTTCATAGCCTCAATCATCTGAGTCCAAACTGCAGTGCTTTAGTGTCGGATCGATGGCAGAATCAAGCAGGATCGTTTTTCCCACCAGCTGTTGAATTATTCAGGCCAGGACTTCCTCTAGGGAGATTCCTGCTCAGCCTGCCAGACAGACACAGCAAGCTTGCAGACTGGCAGGGAAGCTCAGGATCATCACAGAATTCCCAACAGCAAGGATTGTACCATAGCCCAAGTCAACAGAGGTCAGGTAACAGGCAGCATTACAAACTGGTTAGGACCCTGACAAACTGTGGTTCATTGATCATTTAGGATATGCATGATGATTTATGTAAGCTGTAGAATGTGATGTAAGAAGTTTCATTTTTTTTAATTATCAGGGGAAAGTTTTTGTGTTGTGCTTTTCAGATGCTTTCACACAACAGAAATCAGCTTGTATTTTGATGGTAAAATAGGAAAGTATTATACTGTATGCCGCTATCCGGTTGAGAGTGCCAAGAAACTTCTAGCTCAAATTTACCTTAAATTTACATTATGCTAGATTTGAACGCAGCAGGATTTTTGAGATGAAAAGCAGGATGAAAATTAAAGTGAGCCCATACTGTAAAAATAATATCCTGAAAGAAAACGTTTTGAAAGTGCCTCAAAGTAGGTCAGTGTACAATGTGTGATTGTTTCAGTTAAGTGGGTCACTGTTGAGAGAGGGACTCGTTGTCGGACATCCTTCCTCTGCCTGCCCCTAAGACATGCTTCTTTAGCTAATGAGATACTAGCTTTCACAAAAACTGTGGCTCAAATCATTCACTGGCACACCCAACATGCAGCAGTATGGAATAATATTAAGACTGAGAGTCTGCAGGCTTGCTAGCAACTCTGGGAGGCTCATAGACTGTATGTAAGAAGTGGACATAGTCATCGTGACGTCATTTCAAGCCTTGAGTTTGGCCGCCGTGTTGAGTTTTTGCAACCAGCAGCACCGGACGTGACCATATTTGGATGAGACGGTAGAGCTAACAGCCGTGTGCGGAGCTAGCTAGCTTGCTTAGCTAGGTGCATCTGTAATTCACATTAACTGTCATTTTAACAGGGCTGACAATTTTGTCTAGCGAACAACAGGTTTAAAACTAAATGTACTCAGCTGAGAAAGTGAACAGCCAACACCTAATAAGCTTTTTCAACGGCGCTGGTTAAATTTACACAGTGCCGTGGGTATGAGTCACTCTAGCCTGATTGACCGGTCGTCATGGTAACGACTTGTCAATCATAGATAATCCCGCCATGCAGCATACTCTGCTTTATGGTCTATTTTCCACTAAATGGGACCATAATTTATTAAGTGAACATCATGTTGTGTTGAAAAAGACGCAATTGAGACCATAAACTCATTAGGAAAGTGTTTACTAAGGTAATAAATCAGCTGAGAACTAGGGTCATTTTACCATTATTTCTAATGGAACTAAATTAAGACACAACGGTGCTTTGAGCTTAACGCTAATAACAGCAAGCTAACATGCTAGTATTTAGCAGTTATAATGTTTGCCATGCTTACAGTTTTACTTTGGTATGTTCACCTATTTTGCTGAGTCGCACTAAACACAAAGTACACTTGAGGCTGGTGGTATAGTTTTGCAGGTATTTGTTCATAAACAAAAGTATTGGACAACTTAGGATTTTCACCTGATGGAGGTGCTACATAAAACGTTAAGGGATCACCACAATTTATCATGTGGAGAACATGAATATGTGTACCAGAATTAATGGCAAGCCATCCACTAGTTTTCAAGATATTTCACTCCAAAACCAAAACCATGTCAACCTACTGAGGGCGCCAGAAGAAAAGTCAGGGATAGGATTCTGCCTCTGGTGACCATGAATGTCTCTACAAACTTTCATGGCGATCTATCCAGTTATTGTTGACATATTTCAGTCTGGACAAAAGTGGTCAACAGACCGACCAACAGATCAACATTGCCATCCCTGAAGCCACACTGCTAAAAGCAGCAGAAATCACCAAGTAAATTGCAAAAGTTAAAGAATAAGACAAATGACTGTTAAAAAGTTATAATGGTTGGGCTCCTGTGAGAACAGAAAAACAAATATTAAAGGGTTTCACCCAACTCTATCAGCATTAGAAAATGCTAGCACCTGGATGAGACGACTAAGTTGTTGTGAGAGCTGACAGAAAAATGTATATACAGCTTTATTCATTTGTTTGAATTAAAATCCTCAACAATAACTGCCCTAGACCATCACGAATGCAATCACATTCTTATGAATGCAGCCAGGAGAACACAGTGACACACAAGCACACGCACACACACACATCCATTATCTATTTTCCCCTAGGGCTTTGGTAGCTCCATAATCAAATCCAGTCATCTCACCCACGAACCTTTCACACATATCCAGCCTAATCAGTCCATCCTGGACTGGGGGCACAGAGCCATGACCTGAAATAGTGCCATGGGCTCAGAATAGGCAGTCTACTCTGAGGAGTGGACTCATGCATCACTCACTACATGATGCTGACTAGCCCACAGTTTGTCATTTCTCAGTCTCCGATTAGTTACATATATTTATATTTTTCCTACTACATTTTTTTGTGACGTGTCAAGAAACCAGCTTTAAATGTTCCACAGGTACAGCATGTGAAGGATTTGCAAATTAGTTGTCATCTCTAATTAACTGCAACCATAATCTGTTTTGAGAAATAAAGCCACAGCCACTGCAACCATGCCTCACATGAATATTGTACTTTCAGTCTGAAAATAATGCTCAATCTCTTCAACTGAAAATCCTTCAGTGTAAACTGAAGCCAAACCAGCCATTTCTATGATGTGGTTAAATTGGACACAGGATGTACTTGTTGGCAAAGAGCTTGGGGACTTTAGAGGTGCACTGCGATGTTTCTCCTCATTGGCTCCATCAGATGCCAAGAGGGACAAGTACTGGCAGATCCAAACCTGAGGGCATATAAGTGGAGTCAAGCTGAGCTCATTAGCTGAAGCGTACCAGGCATTATTTCTAATTTTAAGACTCAAATTACCATCAACTTGTCAGGAAAAAGTTTTTCAAATAAGGATGCTGTTCCAATAATGCTATTATTGGAATATGTTAGAGCGAGCAAATAATTCATGATAAGTTGCAACACTTGCAGAGAAAGTTCTTGATACTTTTGGGACCAGTCACTGAGTGACTGATACTACTGAGTGCACCCCCCCCCCCCCCCCCCCCCCCCCCAAAAAAAGACTTCATCTGAAAAATCTTGCCACCAAAAAACATTCTGGCTGCTGCCAGCAGCGACTGGATGTGTCCAATCACCTGTGTTTGTGGCCATCGCTGGCATGCCATTCAAAGCAAATTAGTTCATTGTGTTCGACTCGGATGCATGACTTGTAATGGATGTGGTCCCAGTGAGGATGAAAAAGTGCCATCTTTCTCATTTCCAGGTGATGGTAGCTGTCCACAGCTGTGACTCACTTCCCTCAATAGCTCTGACTGAGAGCTATTAAACTCCCATTACTCCATCACATATGCTGAGGACAGATGCTTCTACCGCTGCACAATGGGTGCAGTTCACACAACTTAATGACTGTTCATGCACCTGTCTTGTTTACCAGAAGGTTTTCATGCTCAGAGTTTTAGTACCATTTTAGATTTCTGCTGTGAAAAAAATGAAAGCTTTGGCAGGCATGTCTTTGAGATGACTTCGCAAACTTAACAAGGTATTCAACATTTGAAAAAAAAAGCGACACTGTAATACCACTGCCGGAAATCTTTATATGCAATTTCACACATATCACACATGTTCAAAGTACTAACAGTGATTTGTTGCAGCACAGAGAGCACAGCAAATATGTGATTTAGTGCACACACCTTATTTTTCTTTTTGACCTTGAACTTTTGGAAATAAGAATATGTGTGTGCATTCACTCACCATACAGAACCTATAGTACATCAGAAATGTTCCTGCATCAGGTCAGAATGAGACTAGTGAAGAAATGGTAATTTACCCATAGGCTTTAGGTGATCACTCATCTGTTATTATCTCTAAGTAGCTAAACAGGTCATCTTAAACAAATATCTGTTTTCTCTAGTCTGCATTTATTAACTGTGAACTTGATCATGTTTATTGCCTACAGAGATGTGGCCTCTTAGCTTTTTTGGGTTTGTCAACTGAAAAGCCAAATGAATCCAATTATGCAATAAAATAATAAGACTCATGAGGTAACAGCAATCCCTCAGCCCAGTGTAACTTTAATAAAATGCTAATCAGGGAGCAGAGACAAGCAAGTCATAGACCCTGGTCAGATGTTAAGAATGGCTCCCCCAATTAGACAGTTGGCCCATGATTCCCCACATGCAGATCAAACATAACATTCATCAATCCCTGACCTGAGGGAAAAAACAAAGAAACAAAGAAAACAAAGTTCTGTACTGAACTGTAAGTATGCAAACAGACTGCAGTTTTCTTGTTATAACATGTTACTCCAACACATTTTAACCAAGATGTGAATATCATGGTCCTAGGATCTTGAACATCCTGCTATTTAGTCTTTTTCGACACCTGTAGTGTTTGGTTTTGTCAGACAGTGAAAGCATGAACACTGGAGATTGCAACCAACACAATAAAGCTGGCACTGACAGCACAGGGCTTGAGAAGAGCAATGATAACATGATTTGATGCCAAACTGAAATGATAAAAGTAGAAATTGAAAATGTCCGGCTTATTTTAACCGGAAAGCTACATTGAGGGCTGGCCTTTTGGATGGGGTGTCAAAAATGAAACATTGCAACCAAACATCTTATAAATTATGGACCATAGTGAGAAGATTCCTTTTTGGAGAATCAGTTTTACCAAAAGTCTTTGCTAGGAAAAATAATGAGTACATTTTAGAGGATGTTTTCTGAAGTGTTTTTTGCAATGAATGTAGCTTTGGGGAAAAAATATGTTGTGTTATTGTAGTTGTGTTTTTGTTCCTCAGATTAAATTGTACTTGACTGGCAGCTGTTTCCTAGTCAGTCTGCTTCATGACAAAGGTTACATTTCATGGCACCAAACAGAGGCTACAGACGTCATCCTGAAACTGAAACTGAAATTTATTTGAATTCTCTGAAATGTTTACTGGTCACAGTCTTTTTTTCGCCAGCTATTTGGGACACACAGAGGAGAGAGAGAGAGAGAGTGTGTGTGTGTGTGTGTTTATCTGGTCGTCCATTTCCCTGGTCCTTCACCGATAAATTTGACTTTGTCTTCCCATGACTCCTCTGCTCTTGCCAGTCAGCCAGTAAGCTTGTCAGCCAGAGAACACAGATCAAAGTCCCGTTTCAGCCTCTCAGCCACTAAAGCCAGCATGACAGCGAGCCATCATTAACACACGCGGAGAGCGTTACCCTTCCTCCTTTGGACTTAACATCACTTATGTTTAGCTGCTGTCGACCACAGCCTTGTTTGTATTCATGGATATTCTCTCACTCGGGCATAAGAGCTGGAAAAGATACAAGCTCGATATAAGTGTGCATGATGGAAGAATTTGATGGGTGCAGGAATGAGACAGTTAACTTTCAGCAGCAGAGCTGACGGAGCTGATTATAGCCATTCCTGTGTTAAGATGCTGACAACTGAACAGTGCTGCTGTCAGGGCTGGAGGGGATTATTGGGTGTCGGGTGAAGAGTGACGGATAAAAACCAGCATCTTTGTAGTTTCATGTTAATGAAAGCCAAAATAACAAAGACAAGTCTGTTTAATGGCAAAGATTATGACATTTTATTAATATAATGCAAGTAAAGGAAAATAGTGCTTTTAATGGATATGATCTCTTAACATGTACACATTTATAATCTTTTCAGCAGTCCACTTAATTGATTTACTGAAAGCATTACTCACAGTCTGTCCATCAGTATACAGAAAGCACCAAAAAAAGGCATTTAATAAGCCAAACAACAGCATTGAACTGTGAAACATAGTAAACGGTGCTCAGAAATTATGTTGCTGTCTACAAAGCCCTTACCAGAGGTGTTAGTAAGTTAGAGGCTAGAAAATAATTGATTGGTTCTGCCAGGTCAGGAGAAGAGAGTGCTTTGTGCTGTAAAGGCATCCAAATGCTTTTTGTGTGCAAACAGTTCCACACAGACACGCCGACTAATAAACTTTCTGATCAAATTCAGTCTGGTAGGCAGAAACAGACACAACACTTTTTGAAAGTGGAAACAACAACTTTGATGCATATATAATATGCACAGCCTCTAAGCTTCATAAAGTCTTTTAATTTGTCTCCCAAATGAACAAGGTTGCTGTTACAAAACATACACACACTGGTGACCACACACCTGTCACATGGCTATCTGCAAAACAGAGCTATCAGCAAAAAAAAGAGGCAAAATTGGAAGGTTATTAGAGTTGCTACCACCAGATTTTGTGTAATGGCTCTCAAGAGGCTGCAGGTCTTTGGAGGAGATGGTTGAAGTCAGAGAAGGGCAGACTCATCAGTGTTGCAAGTGTTAGTGCCCTGCTCCACTGTGACACTCCAACGTAATAGCACTGCAGTTTATACAGAGTGAGCCTTACAAAGTGAAAGGAAAAGGGGCAAGAGAAAGAAGTTTGCGTGAGGATTGCGAAGAGCCAGTAGGTAGATGTGGTAATGTGGTAATGTCCACTATGGCTGCACAAAGCCTTAAACCCAACAATCTATCATGTCCGTCTCTCAATGAGAAATTTAGGGTTGTTGTTGTTGTTGTTATGTACATGCATTTTCAGATATATGTCTTAATGACATTTGTCTATAGATGAGAAAATCAACTTTTTGCTTTTGCTGCTTTTTCTGCTTTGTTGTGCTTCATTTAGCCTCCCTCTCTCACACACACTGCTGGTGAAGCCTCACTGATTTTCTTTGGCTGGTCTGTTTCTTGCTCTCCTCCACTGGCCTGCACTCAAGATAGCACAATGTCCAAAGTGTTCATGTATCATTAATGCTTTGGACATTTGGATAAAATCTATATATAACTTGTGCATTTATCGTGTTTGGAAGCCAATATCATCCAATTGACCTGTAAACCCTCCACCGAACAGCAAATATCAAATCATAGCTTAGCAACTGCAATTGACCCTTTGTGAAGCCACGCCTCCCTTATTGTAGCATGGTGCTACCACTGTCTAACTGCACTCCTTGGAGAAATATTGGCTAATTTTTGGAAAAACGAAAAGCTATTTCAGAAAGAAGCAGACAGAAGGCTTTGCATTATACATTTTAAGGTTATGTTTAGGCTGTCAAACTGACGTAAAGCAAATAAAACCTTCAGTGTTACTCTGTATCTGTAGAGTTTGCGAATTTGTCTTTTTTCTTTGTCTTTTTCGAAAAATCCAAATAACAACAAAAAGCGTTAGGAATAGATTTCGTTTCAAGTAAGCTGCTAGCATTAGCCAACTAACTAGCTTACTACCTACAGTAGTATGCCCCATGCAGGACTGGGCCCTCCACTGTGTGGGAGCTGGTTCTATATTTTCAAACTACAGTATGGTTAGCATTAGAGGCTCTGTCCTTTTTTCTATTATACCTTGTTTAGTGTAATAAATACTGCACTAAATCATGCTACTGTACTCCCTGATGCTACCTCTGAAAGTTCTTTATTAATAAGGTTGAAGTCAATAGATCTGGTATCTCACCTTCCGATCTTGACCCATCTGAGCTAGTCCCATGCCCTGTCTCTCTAAATTGTTTTGAGCCTGTGGCCTTGTCAGAACTAATCGATATAGCTACTTTTGCCCCTATGGACACTGTCTCCTCGCATCTTTTGAAAGAGGTTTTAGATGTTCTTGGTCCTAGCCTTTTGTCTGTAATAAATAGCTCTCTTTTAAATGGAATTGTTCCATCCACTTTCAAACATGCTGTGGTTCAACCTCTTATTAAAAAACCCAATCTTGACCCCATGGATTTTAATAATTTTAGGCCATTTCTAAATGATCTTTTATGTCCAAAATATTGGAGAAGGTCGTTCTTTCTCGACTCTCCTCGTTTTTAGCTGAAAACAATGTGCTCAATAATTTTCAATCAGGTTTCAGGGTACATCACAGCACAGAAACTGCAATGCTTAAGGTACTAAATGATTTGTTGCTGTTTGGTGATACTGGAAATTGTGCTATTTTACTCTTGCTTGACCTCAGCGCGGCTTTTGACACCGTTGATATCCTCCTGGATTGCCTCCAGTAAGGGGTTGGCATCCAGGGTGTCGCGTTACAGTGGTTTCAATCTTACTTGAAAGATAAAACCTTTTCTGTTAACATTGGTAATATTTCCTCTTCTTCAGCAGCAATTAAATGCGGTGTACCTCAAGGTTCAATCCTGGGGCCAATCTTATTTTCTTTGTATATGCTCCCCTTGGGCTCCATTCTCCGTAAACATACTATATTATACCACTGTTATGCTGATGATACACAGCTGTACTTACCTCTGAAGTAATATTATTTGGTTCCTCTAACTTAATTGAGGAATTATCAAAAAATCTGGGCCCCCTGTCCATTAATGTACAACCCTTTGCTAGGAATTTAGGGGTTATCTTTGATTCCGCATTAAAATTCAACAAACATATAAACTCTGTTGTTAAAGGTAGCTTTTTTCATTTAAGGACCATAGCTAAACTTAAACCTATTCTCTCTGTAAAGGACCAAGAAACTGTCTTGCACGCTCTTATATTCTTTCGAATCGATTACTGCAATTCCTTGTACTCTGGCATCTGTCATTCATCTTTATCACGCTTGCAGCTTGTTCAAAATGCAGCTGCTAGATTGTTAACTGGTATATAAGAGGGACCATATTTCCCCAATATTGGCTGCTCTTCACTGGTTACCAGTCAAATATAGAGTCGATTTTAAGGTGCTGTTAATTGTTTTTAAGGCGTTACATGGACTGGCTCCATCTTATATTTCATAACTCCTAATGTTTCATCACTCGTCCAGACCCCTCAGATCATCAAACCAAAGGGTGACCGTGCCTTTTCAGTGGTGGCCCCGAGACTGTGGAATAATTTACATGTGGATTATTAGATCATCCCCCACCATCGACACTTTTAAGTCTCAACTTAAAACATATTTCTATTCTGTTTGAGTCTGTTTAGAGGCACCTGCACTCATGTTTTTATTTATCTATTTTGTATCTAACTTTTTTGTTTCTCTATCTTATTGCTGTTTGTAATTGTTTAGCCTGTTTTAATTTGCCTGATTTTATGTCTTCTACTGTATAACTTGTCCAGCACTTTGGTCAACTCTGGTTGTTTTTAAATGTGCTTTATAAATAAACTTAACTTGACTATTACAATTGGAGAAGTTTATACAAGATATGTTTGCCTTTCAAAGCCTTTTCTCTCATAATCCAAATGATAACTTTCTGATCTTATGTTTCTTTATTGTGGTGTCCTACAATACTAGAACTAACTTGCTCTACCGTGCAATACTAAATTACTATACTATACTAATACTACAATTCGTTTTCTATGTCATTACATGACTCAAAGTAATCAGCCTGTTATTTAAAGCATTCCTACCTTTTTTCTTCAAGTTTCTCATTAGTCAATAAAGACTGTAAATTATTTATTAAATAACAGGGTACAATGTTTTATTGTCAAGTAATTTTACCACCAAAATTAAATTTCATGAGGTTTAGTCAACAAGAGCCCAGTGAGTGTAGCTAGAAGTGTCAGTTCACTGAAGCTGTGCCTTCCCTCTAACACTTTGGTTTATTTCTCATTTACTGCTCAGGCTCGCAATTCACAGAAATGTTGCATCTCATAAATGTCTGAGACTCACCTGCAGCCCCTGTGCTGTTGGTGATAATAAAACTAAATCACCTGCCAAGAGCAGGAATTTAGCATTTCTGTCACTTTGTTTGTGGGTTTCTCTCTAACATCGTCTGCCTTTTATTTGCATTTCTTAATGAATTCACTTGTCCTTCAGTCACTGTGCAATGACGGGCATGCCCACACCCATATGTTTCTCATCTTTGTTTTTCTGCTCCCTCACCATCCACTACTTTTCCTCTCTCCCTCCCTCTATCTCACTCTCCACACCTTTTTTCCCCAACCAGCTGAAGTCAGGGCAGTATGCTCAGTCTGTTGTGCTACAAAATAACTGAATGTGTGTGTGTGTTTGTGTGTGTGTGTGTGTGTGAGAGAGAGAGAGAGAGAGAGAGAAAGAGAAAGATAGAGGGGGCTGTCTTACTTTTTGTGGTGGGGTCATCTGCAAGATAATTGTGTTGCTGTTTGCAAAACCCAGCTCATGTTTTATACACCACATTATTCACGTGGTTAATTATCTTCAGTGATGCTTGCGGTGTAGTACATAGTCCCACCAAAAGTGCTCAAACCTAGAGAGATGTGATGTGAAAGAGCAAGGGAAATCAGAGCGATGATAAGCCGTGGCGATGGATCTCCCGAGGGCTTTTCCACGCTGTGTGAGACACATTCATTTCTGTCCCAGATCCGTAAAGGAACCTATCAGATGCTGAAACCAGGGTCCTCATAAGAGCAAATCTGTATGCAAATGCAGACCATCCAGACATTCAGCAGAGGAGTTTAATCATGGCAACACATGCAACGCCTGCACCACACACAGGAAACAAGCTGAAAAATCCCACATCCCTGCTGTTACCGAGCCGTGCACTTGCTACAGGAATAGAATCATTATATCACAACCATAAAAAACATCAATTAGAGTAAAATTAAGTAGCTACGTGATCCATCTCAACCTTGTTGATTAGGTGTCAATCTCAAGAAAAGGACAACACATTAATCGTCTAATCAGTTCTCTCTGCTCTGAGTTCAGTCGATGCAAACTTTGACCCAGGACTTATTGGCAGTCACATCTCACCCTTCTTGACCTCCACTGGTTTCCCATCAATCCTCCCCTTGCACATACGTCTAAGGGCCAAGATGCATTCAGTCATATTCTTATACAACCGGCAGATAGGGTGTTGAAATTGGTG
Organism: Micropterus dolomieu; assembly: GCF_021292245.1. NCBI lineage: Eukaryota > Metazoa > Chordata > Actinopteri > Centrarchiformes > Centrarchidae > Micropterus > Micropterus dolomieu. The sequence goes on from NC_060167.1 coordinate 25,688,962, forward strand.
TCAAGTTAAAGACACTTTTTAAAAACGTTTCAGTGCCAAATCCCCCTTATTATATTGAATTGCCTAAAAATTACAGCAGTGTCCTTCCACAGTTTAAAAATAGTTCCAGATTTGGCCATTTAATATGGCGTAAATCTCTTCCACTAACTTAGAGCAAAGGCCAAGTTTTGATCTTGGCTGTATCATCCAGCCTGGCTCCAATTCGTGCCTCTAATGTATTGTCATTATATCTGAGTCACACATTTGAAAAACCCAGAAGGTTGTTTAGCAACACAACTTCTGTATTCTGGTATTTCCAGCCTTCTCAAAGACTCTTCAAAGCATCTGGATGAAAAAATATTCTGTTTGCCTCACGATTTATTTTTTATTTTTTTTATCCTAATCCAAAGATGGTAGCTAGGAATTACATAAATCCTTGCCCAATTTCTGGGACATGATCCAAACTGAAACAGTTCTATTATCAGTTATTGTTCTCTATATTGATGTTATTTTGTTTTGTTTTGTTTTTGTTTTTATATTATGTTATATTTTCATGTAACAAATAAAAACAAGCAAGACAGAGTTCCACAACCTGAACCTGTCATAGTTTCAATTCACTTCATTCTATTTACTTCTTCATTTTATTTATATAGTGCCAATTAATAACAAAAGTTATCTCATTGCACCTTTCATAGAGCAGGTCTTGACCATACTCTTTGTAATGTAATTAACAGAGACCCAAAAGTTCCCACCATGAGTAAGCACTTGGCGACACATGCAAGGCAGAAACCTTGAACAGAACTGTGACTCTGGGTGGGTGGCCATCTGCCTCAACCGGTTGGGGGGAGAGAGAAAGAGAGACAGAGGGCAAGAGGGGCTAACTTAACATAACTCTCTCTCTCTCCCTCTCGCTCTTTCTTTCTGTCTCTCTCTCTCCTCGATCTTTCTCTCTGACGGTGATGGTTTATGCTGGTGGGCAGATGTGCCATATTCTGTGTTGGTCTTTTGCCGTTTAGATTACTTATTTTTTATATGCGAGAAAGCTTGTCCATAGTTAACATATAAATTTGTCTTTAAATAAGAAATAACATAATTAGATGTATCTTTTGTCAAACACATTAGGGTTGGGTTCAGGTCTCAGTTGTGCAGAACTCTATAAAGCAAGGACATATGTCAAGAGTCACAACTTGGGAAACAGGTTAAAACACTTTTTGATCATGCATTGGATGGAATATTTTTTTCATCCAGGTGGTCAGTGGAGTCTTTGAGGATTCTGGAAGTACATTCAGTGCTAAGGGCTGTTCAACTACCTTCTGGGTTGTTCAAAGATCGGTTGAGGGTTTATTTTTCCAAAAATAACAGGCTTAACTTTGTGACTTAAATGTAATGGTAATACATGAGAGGCACAAACTGGGGCTATGGGTATGCAGTCTGCAGGTGAGCTCATGGCTTATCAATATCACCCTCAGCAGCTGGTGCTTCTCCATTAACTGACCTGCCCTTCAATACATAAGCCAGACAGCCTCTCCTCAGCTGACTGGAGATACGGGTAAATTGCTATGGGCCACATTACACACTTAAGTACCTCTTTATGATGTTTGAATTGACTGGACAGTTAGACAGTGGAGCAGAAATGGGACAATAGACTTCAACCGGGCTGAACAGAGGACTCTGGCTTGGCTTTGTAGCTGTAGGATTTACACCTCTGCTTTCCTGTCCACATGCAATTGTACATTTCTCCCTTCATTTCTCCCCAGGAACTAGACCATTGGCTGTGGGAGTGTAAGAGATTAAGAAAACCACAGGTTTGATTTTTGGCTCTACAAACAGTTTTTGGCTATAACTTCAAAGGTCAGTTTTATAACTATATGTTAACTATATGAATATATACTAATGTTTCTCGCTTCCTGCCACAAAATCATTCAGTCTTCTACCGTACTTTAATGAAAGACCAATTCCTATCACCCCACCACCACCTTTGTTTTACAGATCCAGCACCCACACACCCTTCTTCATTTGTCATTGGTCCTGATAATAATACGTTGTCAAAAGCAAGGGGTGCAGCCAGTAATAAGGGGTATTAACCCAGAGGGAACAGCTATCATCACGGTGTGGAGGCTTTAGAGGGTGCATGTACATAATGACAAAGGAAGAATAGTGATGACGACCCAACAGGGAGCCTCTTCTCTTGAATAGGAATCTGACTCACACAACATCTGTACAGAAGATTTGTGAGGCCTTGAACTGTTGGAAGTGTTTGAATGTGAGAAAGATTTAACCGTTGATTCTTTCTGCTTCAGGAGTGCCTGACGCAGTAGCCTACTATCAGATATTTATTATACCACCACAGGAACTACAGTATATGTAGGAATTTGGAGCTAAGGTTAAAAGAACAACCTTTTGCAAACTCTGTTTTGCTTGTGAGGCTGAAATCCATGACAATCCCGTGTCAGGCGTGTTCACAGTTCATTGAAAGTTTGAATCTTGTGCACATCAGATGTATGCTTTTCTAAGATGAACTCTCTCAGCCTTTCTCTGCTCTTTCTTTCTCTTATTCACACCCATTTGCGCACACACACACACACACACACACACACACTCACACACAAAGCAGCAGTGAAGCAGGTGGCAAAAGCATCGACCCTCCACTTTCAATTAATGATTTATTCTTCCCAAACTCCTCTTCTTTCTGCTAGGAGGCATCTGAACTACTACTCTGCCTGTCTCCTTCTTTTTCCAGCACACACCAGCACACATCAGCACACACACATTGTCAGAGAAATAATTTGCATAAATGCAGAGGGTTGTCAGAATAGGACTCATCATATACCTGAATGGTTCTTAATTGCGCATCTCAGAGGCATGTAATCCCAATCACCTCATCGTTACAAGCTGAAAAACACAAAATTCAAACCATGCAGGGCTTTGACTGGTACGCAACACTTTGCTGGCCGTCCTTTCTGCCTCTAAACTGATTCTCCACTATCGCCCACCATTTCCTATTCAACACAAACAATCAGACGGTTGTTCATTCAGCAATTTGCAACACACTCATTTCTTGCCGTGGTCTGTTTTTTATATATCTTTTCACTCCACAGAGATGTGGCAGCGAGCTTCTCTGAACCGTCAGAGAGCCCATCAATAATGCACAGACAGCTTGTTATAGCTCAAACTCACTCTGCTTCGATGGCTCACAAACCTAAAATCCAGCATCAAAAGAGCAGAAAGGTGTGTGTGTGTGTGTGTGTGTGTGTGTGTGTGTGTGTGTGTGTGTGTGTGTGTGAGGATGTGCACATATGCCAGCACTGGAGTGCATGTCTGAGAGGCGTTGAAAGCACTGACTTAAAAACCTTTCCTAATGGGGAGTGGCTGTTTATTCGCCCTGAACAAGCCTGCAGGGAGATTCATTTGGCAAAGGCGGATTTAATTTTCCTGATGTACTTTCTGAAAAGGAAACTACCTTTGTACTAAATAATAAAGAAAGGGGACTAAGATAAGATTGAGGACAGGGAGACAAGCACTGTGTGAATGTGATGTAAACCTTTGAATCTTTAACATATAGAAGGCAGGAGAGGATGGAAAGAGGCTGTCAGTGCTTTGAAAGCAGCCAGTGGTTAAAGTGGGTACAGTATGAGCTTCAATATGAAGGAGGCTTATGTCTGAGAAGATGTTACAGCTCATGATGTGTCTAATATACAAGCACTACTGGGCGTTTATATTATATCTACACACAAAAAGGTGCTCAGAGTCCTAGATCCTTTGTGACTTTTGGTTTGATGTATAGCACTTTGAGACACATATGGTCATGCTTGTCATCACTCCACATTGAAATTGCGTTTTTCTCATAATAAGAGCTCCCATGTCTCATGGTGCACACACCTTTTTCCCGCTGATATCTGACGACAATCGATGGAAAACGCCTGCGTACTTCGTTCATGTCAAGTTCGGAAACGCCTTCAGTGAGAGGCGTTTTTAACTTTTTCTTACAGAAATAGCCCTGCACACAAAAGGAGTCTTAAAGAAAGATTGGATAAAAAACTTAAACCATGCTCACCGACTCGAAATCGGAGGTAATAATGCGTTTTCCTAATTTATTGGATAATTTGTTCCTGTGTGTTACAGATCGCCCTCTCACTGTGCAATCCTAAGTAAATCCCACAGAAAGGGTGGGGCGCAGTCACAACTTTTCTGCTAAGTGCGGTCTTCACACCGAACTTTCTCTCTCTGCCGAGTGCGGAAGCTTCGACTCACCTGCAGGAGACGGTGATTTCTACTTTGGTGGCAGGGATGTTGCCGGTGATCGGGTCGAAGTCGTATACCGATGACACGTCCTCTAGCTTGTCCATAACGTCTCCCTCCATCATCTCCATCGCCAGATCTCGGGGAGGCTCGGGTCTGATCCGGGAGCCGCACAGCCTGGCCCTGACGGAGCGCGTCGAGTCTCCGGTGACTCCGGAGACCAGATCAGAGACCAGCCGGCCTCCGGTCCGACCGGGTGAGGCAGCCACTTCACAAATGTTGAAGCTGGAGAGGACGTAGGGGTCGGGGGGCGCACTGAGTAAGTGGACTCCCGCGAAAGACAGAGGCGCACTTGGTTAACTGTCCATGCAGCGTCAATAAATTACAACGGACAGTAGGACAGTATCTGAGATTACTGTTGCGCCCTCACCGACCGGCTGCGCATCACATGGAGAGGTGGACTCCTCTCTGCGCTTTGTCTTCAGTCTGTGCGCACAGCAGAACGTGTGAAGAGAAAAAGGCTACTCTCAAACCCACCCATCCTCCTCCCACGCGGAATTACACTCAAGTGCTGGCAACCCCAATGCCCCGGCGCTGCTGCTGTCACCCTGCAACAGCCTCTGCGCTGCGCTGAGAGGGTGCGCGCCAGTGATTGTCAATGTAATGTAATTATAATTATTTTTATTCAAAATTTAAGACTTTATCTGAGGTGTGGTATAATGCAAAGTGAAATCCTTCTAAAACAATTAAATAAAGACCCGCTTTTTGCAGCAAATGATGCTGAGCAGTGGTTCCAAACCTGGTGGTCGGGACACCCCAGTGGGTCGCATGATAAATATAAGGGGACTCGAGATAGTTAACATGATAGGAACGACATACAGTATATTGCTTCAGTTTATTTTTTCAAACTTTGGATTATTTTTTTTCATGTGGATTATTGGATAAAAATAAAATTGAGGATTTTCTTCATTTGCCTTTATAAATCAGTCTGAGACTGAATAATCACTTGAACTGCTTTCAACAAGGGCTCTCAGGTAGAAACAGCTTTGTCTCGATGGGTCACGGAAGCCAAAAATGTTATAGAAAACAAAGAAAAGATTTCAGCACCACAGCAGCGGACAGCTCCCAGAACAAAATATTCAGCTCAATAATAGAGAAGAACCAGCAGACAAGTATTGAGAAACTTCTTGAGCATATAATACGCACTGAGTAATAACTGTACATCCAACCAAAGATGTTCAATCCAAATGTATTTGGACTTTGAGATAAAGTTCCCATTGTGTGGAATGTAGTCGGGTTTTTTGTTGTTTGTGGTGGAGGAGGCATGTGCATGGTATTTTATGAAACACAATTACCAATTAAAATGTGTTCATGCTGGCTGATTTAAAATCAATATTAATTACAGGGAGGGAATTACATAGAGATTTAATGGCTTCCATCCATCATTAGCCTGTTGTATGCAGCTGAGACCTGCACTGTAAACCACATTGTAATGAATATGCTAAATTGGTGAAACTACCAAAGTGATGGGATTGTCATTTTTGGATAACTACAGCTCCTACATACAGTTAGTGTGTGTGTGTGTGTGTGTGTGTGTGTGTGTGTGTCTGTTATCTACTCTCCACCACGTCGCTGTTTATCTCACTCGTTGTGACGCTCCACATCTCTCTGTGTCATTTCTTGCATAAAAAAGGACTTACACACAAATCTGAAATGCACGTAAACACTTGAATGAATAAGCAAATAACCAGCTGTTTCCCACAGATTACTGGTCGCATCAAGAAGCACATCAGTTTTGACCAACTTGGAAATCTACAGTTGTCACTTCGTGCTCAATATAGAAACAGAGACATCAGATTTCCGGCATCGTTGTAGCTTTTCTGTCTCTTTCTTTCTATCTCACTCGCACTCACATGCGCATCACACACACACACAGCTATAAACCATTTTACCTCCTTTCATAAATGGGTGCAGAAGTACACAGCTCTTTCCTGCATAGAGCACCCAGTGTCTGGATTGTGGAAATCAATTTATACCGACACAAGACGCTTCTGCCCACACAGCCCTCCAGCTCAGGATCAGGAGCACACACACTCACACACACACACAATCATTCTTTCAGACATACACCCCAATGGGCACATGTAAAAACAAATTACTTTCTCATATGTTACTGAACGACCCATGAACAGATAAAGAGATAAAGAGGCACACACATCCACATACACACCCTTTTCTCTCCAGGATGATTCATAGTTTTTAAGGGCTCCTTGTTTAGTGTGGGTGAATCACATCATTGCAGATGTTGCAAGGAGTGGGTTGACAGGAGAAGGGCCAGAGTACAAAAAAGAGGAAGAGGAGGGAGGGAGAGAAGAAGGCCTTCACAGCTATTTTGCCTTGAGTAGTAACCTGCAGCATTGTAAATGCAGACAAAGTGGGATTCCAGATATCAAATTAAATTCCAAATTACGTTTGAGCACTCATCCTACCATCAGATCAGCTCTGTAACAAATAACGCTCCAATCAACAGCTGTTGATTCAAAATAATGAACGCAGAAAATGAACACCCGTTAACGATGGAAAACTTGCTGCATTGACTTTTGGCACCAAAGGCTGCTTTGATTTTTTCAAGACTATGCTATATTTATCTATTGCAGCAATGGTAAGAACAATTTACAGAACCACTGGAAATTATTTTTAAGAGTTGATTAATTGCACGAGGCTGCTGCTAACATTCTTAGAAACAAAAACGGGGTAATTTTATTTCTGAATGTCTGAAGGTGCCGGCTTGTTGAATGATCAAAAGCAAAACACATTCTCAAACACTGGATATTGCCTTTAAATGCTATTGCCATCTAATTGCGATGGACCAGGAGGTGGTCAATGCTTTGTGCTGCTGGTCACATTAATAACACCATGGTGGATTCAGATGTCCCTTTTTCCTCCTTCTCTGTCCTATTCTCTCAGCTTCCTGCAGTTTCCTAAGCACTAATTACTGTGTTTATGCTTACTTGCGTCATGCTGTCCAAAAATATCGTCTTTCTGGAAGCAATTATGCAAAAAAACAGACAAATGCCCTGTCAAACAAATGAAGCCTCTTACAACAAAATATATGATTTTTTTTCTCTCACAACCTGGAAAATAAAGACATTTGTTTACTCTTCTGATCTCATGCACTCAGTTGTTTTAACATTATGTCAAAAAGAAACAAAACAAATTCCACTAATTAATACATTTTGGATAGCCAAACATAGACCCACTCCCACAGCAAGTTGTCAGCAAACACTAGTTAATCAGGGAATCTATTGGTATTTTCAACTTGCCTGTGACGCACACTTTTGAAATGCAGTCTTCTTCTGTGACATCAGCTATAACTATGTCTGTCCAACCTAATATTGTGGCTGACGGTGGAGGTGAAATAGGACCAGCCGTCGATGGTAGGGCAGTTTTGTCATGAGGGACAGTATGCCTTCTGTTGTGTAGGAAATCGAGTTGTATTTCATTTCCTAAGGAAAAATACACATAACACAATCGTTTTTCATTTCTGGGACCCATTTTGTGGTGGGGAATTGGGGAACTGGCCAAATGAAGATGATGGCATCATTTCAGAGCACTGACAATAAACACTAAAAATACTTTAAATTTTGCTGTCAATACCTCACAATCAAAGAGTCAGAATTCTGACTTTAAACTCAGAATTAAAAAATAATAATAATTTAACATGTGGCCCTAATCCTCTTCTGTAGTACAATACCGATTTAGTTACCTCATAGGCTAATACCGAACCATAATGCACTGCAGTCTGAAGAACTGTAATGTTGTATTTTAAAAAAGTGGTCCATCTACTTTTTCTGAAGTTGAAAAGCTGACTCTGCTTTATGTTTATGCTTTATGCGTCATGCATTACTAAACAAGGCTGAATGAAGAAAAGAGAGTACACCAAGAAATAATATTAATATTCTAATATTCTTCTATAAAGACCTGCCAAGGCTGTATAAAGAGAATATTCAGGAAGCCTTTTCTTCAATATATAATACTAAGACTTCCACCCGTATCTAAATCTGTATCTAAATCTAAATGGAATATCACTTTACACAATACAGTAAATCAGTTACATTTGACTTTTAGAATACCAAACATCCTAGAAAAAAGTAGACAACGTGCTAAACGTTCTTACTGCGAAAACTGAGAGAGAGTAGTGTGCTAGAAGCAGCTCTGGGGTCAGACTTTCTGATGTGGGAACACTTAAAGAGTTAATAATTATTACAGTGATGTCTATTTGGTGCAGCTTAAGTGAACACCAGTGAACTCTGATTTATGTAGAGAAGTAGGGGGTTTGATAAACTGCAGTTCAAAAGGGCCACATGTTCCCTCCCAAAGTGTAATCCTGCTCTGTGGCCCAGTGGCTTAATCCAGAATCAAACCCCTCCTGAGGTGGCAAACATCACAGAGAAACCTTTTATGAATGATTGCTCTGAGATCGACAAACAAACAGACAGAAGGCCCCATAGACAGACACCCACACTCGCATGCATACAGTATTTATGGAAGGCCACAGCAGCCTAGGTGGCTGATTGACTGGCGAACGGCCCAACACTCTCTCAGGCTGCAGCAGTGGGGATTCAAAGAACTGGAAGATTGATTAGAGCTGCAAAACAACAACAGTAAAAATAACCACACTTTTCCTGAGCAGGTCCACGGTGGAGTGGAAAAGTAAGTGCTCAAACTAATTATGAACTTCTTGATTCAACACTTGCTGCGGCCCTTAATCAAACGAATAGCTACTCATCCAGAAGTTTTAATGGTACAGTCGTTTCTCTGCTGCGGGTAAAGTTCACTGCCAGGGATGCTGTTCTGCTCCACTCTGTTTTTAATAGTGAAGCATATGTTGAGTAGGTTTAGCTCTTTGCTCAGTAAGTGTATGAGGAGGATGAGTTTAAATGCTGAAAATGAAGTGAAAATGATAACCAGAGTGAGTAGCAAGGAACTCCCTCGAGGCAAAGTTTCCACCAGGGACTTTTGAAGAAATCAAGAGAGAGCCACTCTGGATAATGGCACAGTTACACATTGCCCTCTGGATAATGGCACAGTTACACATTGCCTTCATTCAATTATTTTTGCCTCTTTTGAGTCCCTTTAAGACTGTGCTCATATCCTTAAATTAAATTAAATTAAATTAAATTAATTATTGCTAATAGATTACATTTAAGCATTAGTATCATTAGTTACATCTCCAAAACCAACAATAAATACTATTATATGAAATATATTTCTGAAAAGATGTTATAGACTCAAAACTTGTCCCTTCCTCCTCTACCAACTTTGAACAAAATAAATAGCTGAAAACATATATGAACTGATCATAAATAAAAACAACAAAGCATTATGAAAGGAAGTACACTCATTTACTTTCTTACCGACAATTAGATGAGGAGACTGATACCCCACTCATTACTGTACTCTAAATATGAAGCTACAGTGAACAGCCAGTTAGCTTAGCTTAGCACAAGACTGGAAGCAAGGGGAAATGGCTAGCCTTGCTCTGTCCAAAGTTTAAAAATATACACCTACCAGCACCTCACCTCACCAATGGGTCTTTACGACACTTTATATAGGGAGCTATGCGTTCTGGAACTGTTTCTTAGCCGCGTGCAGTGACTTTCTGGCTCAACCAAGAAATAGTTCCAGCATGTAATAGGCCTTAAAAACACAACATATTAAGCTGTAGTTTTTCACTGTGCCCAATAAAGAAATGGTTCCATCAGGTAACTGGCTGTATAATGTGTTAATTAATTAATTTTAGAGTGCTGGTAGGTAGGTAGGTAGGTAGTTTTTAGAAGAGCCTGGCTAGCTGTTTACCTGTTTACAGTCTTTGTGCTAAGCGAAGCCAACCATCAGCTGGCTGCAGCCTAGCATTTGGTTTTACAGAAATGTAATCAAAAGTGTTTTTGAAGTCTCTGCAAGAAGCTAGTAAGTAATGACTAAATCCCAAAATGTTAAAGAAGTGGTATTATGCTCATCATTTCAGGTTCAAAATCCTATTTAGAGGTTGTACCAGAACAGGTTTACATGATTTAATTTTCAAAAAACACCATATTTTTTGTCATACTGCACATTGCTGCAGCTCCTCTTTTCACCCTGTGTTGCAGGCTTCGTTTTAGCTATGGAGTGATACATCTTGTCTCTAAATGATCTTTGTTGGGAGTTGCTCATGCGCAGTTCCTAGTTAAGGAGTAAGGAGTTCCTAGTTTTTTTTTTTTGTATTATTCTTTACACTTGTTAAAGCACTTTGTAACTTGTTTTTGAAAAGTGCTCTACAAATAAGGATTATTATTATTATTATTATTATTAAGGACTACTAGCCAATCAGAAGCAGAGAAGGGCAGGTCAGCGAAAGGACGGTAAACAGCTTTGATTCAGCTGTAGGCTACATGTTGCCGACCAGGTTGGCAATTTGGACTGGAGCAAGAGTTTCAGAGTGGTGAGTTATTATTCTGTAACAAAAGTATCTTTCATCCATAAAGTTTTAACTGAGCTCTGTCTCTACATCACAGTAACAGCTTCATGTCCATTGACTGATTGGAGGGTAGCTAGTGTTTGGAAGGGAGAGGAGAGGTGTGCTGCAGCTCAGTGTTTTTCCACGGTGTTTTTGAGGGCGTGTCGGACTAGTCGCTCAGTGAGCATTATGACGTATTTTCTTTGTGACGTCACAAGAAAGGGAAGTAGAGGCTAGACTACAAAAGAGCTGTTTTCAGGCAGTTCAGAGCAGTGTTTTCTGTGGGAGAGGGGAACTCCCTTTGGGGTGGACTTTGGGCTTTTTCACTTTGCAAACCTATTACATGCACAAAAAAGGTATATAACTCAGTAAAGGAGAGGGAAAAAGCCTAAAAGCAGAATGCTTTAACTATTCCAAGTCTGAGTTCTATATTCATGAAACAGAGAATTATGTTTATTAAGGTTAGTGCTTTACAAATACACCAATCAACAACCTAAACCAGTGCTATATATAATATACAGTATAAAACGCCATTTGTCGTTGAAACGACACAACCCCCTAGCAAAAAACTAAATAAAGAAGCTCTTCATTTACACAAGTTATGTACACTACTTCAATTATTCTTGGGAAAGATGGCTGCTGATATACTAAAGTGGGATTTTATTCTGTTTTTATTTATTATTATTTTAGCTCATATTATAGGTATTCATGTACTGTATGTTTTAGTATAAATAGCACTGGCTATAGCCTGCTGTACTGTACTGTCAATGAATGCCTGCAACCTCCCACTGATGCTGCATACTGCAGGCAAATGATGATCTGTAAGGTGACAAGAAAGAATATTTCACCCTCGTATGTGTTTGAAGGCACCTATTTCAGATCACAATTAATCTTTCAAACAAGAAATTATAGTGAATGTTAAGTTCAGGTTAAAAGGCAATACATGACTCTAGCTGACTCACTAATGTTCTGAAAAATGTCATGTTGACATACTGCAGGACGTTGTACTTGGTTTTGTTAGTACAGTATTTACAAGTTTTTTGAAGAGTGCTTTATTTAAAAAAAAACTGCAGATTGTGTCAGAAGGTTAACAACTGGAAAGTGTCCTGATAAGGAGCACTGCAGGTGGATAATGTTTGACAGGACTGTTGTGATGATGGATCAAAGGTCCAAGTCTATTTTCCTGTCAGATCCACCTTCACACTTCACACACAGGGATTTCTGTCTGGGAGTGAGTGAGTAAATCTGATCCGGGTGAGTATGTCTCTGTATGTAATACTGTAACTCAATGCATCAGTGGATCTTACAAACTACTTTCCAACACATGTGCACAAATCCAAAAGGCTTTCCAGTGCATGCGAGTGTCCTGTCTTCAGCATCATGGTGGAGTTGGCCTTCTACCCGGCGGTGGCACTGATGTATTTTTTTGGAGTGATGAAGGCCACGCAGGACGACCGGGTGGAGCTGGACGACCGGGCTTCGATGAACGTGTTCTGTCTGTTTGTGTTGGCACAGCCGCTGTGTTTGATACTGGGAGGATACACTGGCATGGCTACGTACCTCCTCACAGCTCTGGTCTCCTACAACTTCCTGCCTTGGAGGAAGACAAAACAGCCTGCAAAGGGAAAAGAATCTAAGAAGAAGACGAAGTAAGAGCAAGGAATGTACACTTTAAGGATACCGTGGATTCAAACAGGTTGCGAAAGAGAAAATCTTTTTATGTACACATTCAATGTGAAAATCTTTTTCTGTGGGAATAAATGGATGTATTGCTACCTTGCTTAACCCTACAGTAGTTTCCACAGAGGTGTTTTTCCTCTGCAGTTGTAAACATCTGTGAGAAAATACATTATTCAAGGACATTCAGTGCTCCTCTGCAGAGGAAGTGTATCATTTTATGATTCCTGATGCAGCCATAGGGTTTATTTAGACAGAAATGGATGGATCCTTCTGTAACATGTAATGGCCTTCATGGAGGAACTAACAAACTAAAAATCTAATAAAAAATCAGTTTTGGCCAATGATCTTTAGTGAGTTGATCAATACCACTCTCGTATTTGTAAAATATACATAAGCAAATACAAAGCTACAACCAGCAGCCAGTTAGCTTACTTTAAATCAAAATCTTCCTACCAGCAACTCCAGAGCTCACAAGTTTTTTAAAACCGTATAAAGTGTAAAAACAATATGTTGCAGTTCTGCGGAGAGCTATGTGCTGGATTATTTCATGGCCCAGTCACTTCCTGGAGTCCATACTGGTTCACTGGCGACCTTTATGGCAATGACAAGTACCCAGGAAGAGAGGTATAACGTATTAATTAGAGAGATTTAGAGGTGCTGGGAAGCAGGCTTTGTTACCTAATGAGAGTGGTATTATTCTTGGTAAGAAAGGGACTAAACTTATTTCTGAAAATGTGATACTATTCCTTTAAGGGAAGAACTTAATGGGCAGCCGATAAATATTTTTTCCATTTCTGAATTGAAAAAGTCAATGCAATTACATTCTGCGTCCTAATATGAAAGCACTTTGCTTTGGACTGTAATATTACACTGAGTGAAATCGTTAAGCATATGGTGACTCATTTCTACCAAACATCATCATCATCAAGTCAATCGATTCCAAACTCAACATGAATATGAATGAACAAAATATTAAACACTTTATACACATTAATGAACACTGCTTACAAATTTCCCCCACAAACACATAATCATTACAAACACTTGGGGGGAACAAAATCAGCATTGTGTTTTTTAATTATCCAGCCATGTTCGTAAATGACTGCGTGTCCCTCTGATGTGGCTAAACCAAACCCAGTAGTGTGGAGAGCGTATGCGCTGTGTAAAACCGGATTCAAAGAGAGCGAGTATAATGGGATTAGACCGTGCTAGTTAGTTGATAGTCCGGGGCTTTGTTCAGTGGTCGTGCAGATGCTCGCTGTGTGTATCTGAGAAAACAGTGGGAATGGTTTTTTTTTGAAGATGTTTATGACTTCCCTCAGCATTAAAATCCTCTCTGAGTTCATGTTGTCTGAAGTCATTTTCCAGGCTCCAAATGTGTTTCTGCCTCTCAGCGTCTCTCCTTTATTTCTCTTCTTACACATGTGAATATATGTAGGGTAAATAAGGTGATGACCTGTTTCATTCGCATTTGCTCTATAGGTTACACTTCCATTGTTATTAGCTTCTATATCTCCTTTAAAGGTTATACCATTAAAAGTAAGACAATGTTTGGCTTTTGCTCTCTATGTGTTTATCTCATTTCCTATACATCTCCAATAGAAGCTCTATATGTGCAGGGTTTTCCGTTTCGCATGCTCCATTATTTAAAAATATCATAGTCTGCCCCTCTTGAACGTCCACTGCTCATTTATTGCTTTAACAGCTTTCTTTTCCACTCTTAGCTGAATCACTTCCTCTTGTTGTTGTTCATCTGTCCATAGCAGTCCCCATATATTCTACTTTGTTTCCACGATGCTGCTAATTATTGATTTATTTGCCTCTTTGAATTCCTTTTCATCATCTGATCTCACTCAATACAAGAGCTGTATTCACCAATCAACAGAGAAGTGTTTTACACAAAGTTAATTTCTCTCATTGTCTTTTCATGACTACAACATCACTGTGATTATACAAGTTTAAGAAAATGATTAAAGCAGCAGTCAAATTAGATGTTGGACTGAAGTGAGGATAAGTGTAACCCTGTTTCGGGAATGTGTTTAGGCACCAGTAATTCAGTTGAGGATTGGAGTCATGAGTAAGTGTAACTATTAGGGATGAGTGAGTACACCACTCTCTGTATCTGTCTCTGTTCAACAAATTCTCTGTATCCGTACCTGCAATGGGCCCAGATTACCCCGGACATGGGCAGAACTAACCGAAAGTTGTTATTTAAGCCTGAAATTCGTATGGGTTGCTCAGAAGTTGCTACATTTATTAGAAAACTATTTACAGAGCAGCCTGAGAACTGAGCTTCAGAGCAATGTTTTTGATTACAATAGTAAGAGAATATGTAACAACTAGTTCCTGGATACGGAGTACTCAATTAGCTATCGATTAAAAGCAATTTTAAGATTATTTGTAAATCAAAAGACTTTGGCCGCTTGGTGGTGTGACGGCCCCAGGTTTGGGCCCTCTCTTGTTCTTGGTATCTTGCTGTGTTTTGTCCCTTTAATCCAGGTAATTGGTGGGTGGAGTTGATACCTGGGGTGAGATGCAACACACCTGAGCAGGTAAAGGAGCCTGCTTGATGATTTGACCCTCTCTTCTCCTGGCCTGCCGACTGCTTCTGTTTTGTTTGGTTCTTTGTGTTCTACATACACTACACACATACTGATCTGACAGACACCTACTATTCAATATTTTGCTAAAATTACTTATTAAAATATCTATTGTTATTTTCAGACTGTGTGCTGCTTTTGTCACCCACTGTTGGGCCAGGTTGTGACAGTGGCAGCAGAAACAACCTGTAAACACAACTTGGATATTGATATACTATTACCTTGTTAATTTGATATGGCAAACACGTTATAATGATTTACTTACACACTCAGCAGATACGGAGCAACATTAGCCTTCATTGGGAGTTGTGTCTGTGTCCACCTGGTAAATGAAAGTACAATATTCACTCTTCTTTTAGCTGTGTTTTACTCTCCACCAATTTCTGAGAGAAATATCTGACTGTTCAGCTGCTAAATGCCACTCCACTGAGTTCACCAGCTAGCTAACCAGCTATTTGTTATCTATTATGGCAGCCTAAAATATCCATCCCAGCGATATAGGTCTACTGTATCATGTAAGACTCTATAGCCATGCTAGCGTTTTTGTGAAGCTCTACTTGGACACAGTGATTCTTTCAGCAAAATCCTATATCAGCTTTCTAACTGATGGGCTTGCCAGTAGACAGTAAACCAAAGAATTGGACAATTTTTTATGTGATGTTGGTACTAGATGAATGGACCCCCGGGCATCCTCAGAGGACCATGAATGTTTCTGCGAAATGTCACGACAATCCAGGGAATATTTGTTGAGATATTTTTCAGTATTTTTTGCCTGTGATGCTGGAGTTACATTTATTTTAGGTAAGCATAATACATATGAGACATTTACTATTCTCTCAGGGTATTTGGCTGAATTGCAAACAGATCTTTAATGTAACAGGGTGATTGATAGAGCAATACAGAGATTGATGGATCAAGTAAGAACAGACTGGTATATTGTAGTGTAATGAAACAGACGAAGACGCTCAAATTAAATTTCAGTAGTTTATTATATATAGAGAGAGAGAGCAGATGGAGCGCATACAGCTGGGACGTGACAGGGTTTGTGTATGAATGTTTATTTGTTTGTGACTGGCATTTTCAAATGGTTTTTGCCTCCTCTGAGGCATTAATGGCCATCGTACATCACAGTGCTTGTGTCTCCCGTCGCTGCTGGGACAAGCGCAGCTCGACACAAGTTAATGATCAGAGTTTGCAAAGGAAATGGAGATGTATGAGTTGTGAGCTGGTATCTCCTGCCCTGAAGTAGAAAGGATTGTATTTGGATGAAAAATATCTCCCCATGTCTAGATCTCATCCATTACAACCCGTTTGCCCCTTTATCCAGAATGATCAACAATCTCCTCATCGGTCTACAAGGTATTAAGGTATAAGGATAATTGTCTTAGCTGTTTTGGTCTTAATAACAGAGGAGATAAAGAGCTAGGTGTTGTAATCTGCAGACAGCTGGGTAAATATAATAAAAACCCCAATCGATTTAGCTAAAGAACAAATTTGTTTAAGACACTCACAGTGTGATCTTATGAAACATACATATGAAAGAGATCAATATACAATAAGATCTGATATGGATTCATCACACCAGAAGACAGTTGTTTTTAACTTATTTATTTTCTTGAGGGAACGTTGGATCCTTCATTAAATATTTACTTACATTATTTACAGCAAGATATTTTTACACAGCTTGGGCACATGCACATTGTCATATTAAACAAACTGTACACACATTTACACTCATTTAAAAGGGAGTAGTCTGTGCAATAAAAGGCACAAATGACCTTTGACCCTGCATTTATGTCCCATAAGTACATATTCCACAGACACTACCACATATTGTATTACCATACACACACCTGGAGAAACACTACTTGAGCAGCTGCAGGGAAGACGTGTGTTGGTGTGGGACAGTGAGCCGCCAAGCAGCAAAGTGCCCTTTTCATTGCATCTAAATGTGACCCCATCCAAGGTCTTTTCAGCCATACTGATAAAGTGAGCAGAGACGTCGTCTGACTTATAACAGAATGCCACAATCTGTAGGACAATCTACAATCCTCAGAACAAGTCTGTTATAGATTCAGGATATTAAGTGAATGATTATCAATGTCCTACATACACATTCTGTTTCTTTAAGGCAGTAAGGCCTGTTGGCTGAGGCACAAGGCTGAAGCTGAGACACTGACTACTTTGGTTTCATTTCCTAGTAGTCATAAGATGGCTGGGCTGGGCTTGAGATGTCACACAATAAGTTTGACTCGCACCCTCTCTCCAATCTGTTCTGTGATCCTAGATCCAATACCAACTGGTTACAGCCTCTATACATGTATACATTGTTTGTCTGTGAAAACTGGTTCAGTCTATGTTTTCCTTTCAGCCAACTGACTATTCGCTAAACCCCACCCCCAAACAGCCGTGTCCAATCATAGGTTAGCAACTGTAACTGGGCTATAAGCAGCCTGTCAAGCTTTTTGATTTCTCAACATTCGGTGTGCATGGTGCTCTAATAGCAAACTCTGTATTCTGCAAACATTAGCATGTCTCACTAACTAGCTTACTAGCTGCAGACATTAACCAGTGTTATTTCCAAAAGTAAGTAACTAAGAAACTAAGAAAATAAATTACTAAAGGTTACATTAGAAAAATATCCACTACCTGTGAGTAATGATAGCGGCTCTTTGTCCTTCTCTTTATCAGCTTTGGGGAAGTTTATACCTAACCCTAAAATCCTTTTCTTTGGGAAAAGTGAAGCATAGCGTTTGAAAATACAAACATTAAAATCATACATCTAACTACTGTGCTGCTTGTCCAAGTATTGTGTTTCTGTATAGTAAACGTCTGCTTTGGTATATTTCTGTGTTAAACAGGACTCATTGTTTCAAAACTTACTGTGGATTTCAAGTGGTAAACCTGCCACCGTTATCACTGTAAACTGTGTCGTGCGAGAACGGAAAGCTTGACAGGCAACAACTGTAACTATAGGGGGGCGAGGCTTAGCGAGTGGTCAATTCGTTCGGAGTCCCCAGTTGGGATTCTTGGGTGCAGCATTACACATTGTTGTTTGACACTATGTTTTTATTAAATACTAGCACTGGGGGGCACCAAAGTCAGAACATTTAAATTGCACCCATGGTGGCTTTAAAGAGAGAGCAAGGTATCAGCTGTTCAAAGTGTTTTTTCCCTTTGGTCAAACAACTTTACAATTTAAATCAGATGCTAATAGGGCTATAGAATATTGCCACCAGCTGGTGTACCAGTTCATGATCGGAGAGGAATATAGATCAAACATTACTCACTACATGCTCAATGGTACACTTTGTGTTCCTTGTTGTAGGAGAAATAGATTAAGGTTGGATCTTGTCATCTTGTGTCTTCGATTACATCCTTCACAGAATAATATGACCTGTTTGTGGTCAGTAATATTAAGAAAAATGCCTGAATGCCAGCAGACAGCCAGGGAAATAAGGATGGAAATGGACTCTACTGAGTCTCTACAAAAGGTGTGCATGCTGCTCTGTCAAAGTGAAAATTCTCATTCTCAGGTAACATTTACTATTATAAAAAGGGACTTTAAAGGCAGGGACATATTGGGGACTGTCATTCTCTGTCTTGACTGTTATCTCACATACTGTACCAGCACAAACATTAATATCATTGATTTCTGAATCTACTGTGGAGCTAAACAGTACTTATTAGTACAATTTCAGTGCTTGAAGCCTCGTCTTTGTAAACTAAGTCTAAAACTAGGCTCAATACATATCTGGAAAACAGTTCACATGGTATTCACAGCAGTGTTCATTATCCAAAGTGCATGTAAATCGTAACTTGCAGAGATCAATCTGAGGCCAGCTGATGAGAAAGAAGTCAGTTAACCTCGACAAAATCTCCCCTGTAATATTAAAAGAGGTATGACACACCTATTTACACATTGTCAAGTAATGAAGTGGTGCTGACATTGGCAGAATACAAGCCTAACAACTAGGGGCAATTTTGGGTAGGGTTTTTGTTACATATTTTATGCATAATTCATAGACTTTTTTTCTTCGGACTCCAGATAAATTCCCAAATCCACTCAGGGTTAAACAGTAAGCCTGGCAATAGCAGGAAGAATGAATTGCCCATTGAATTGCTATGTTTTGAGATATCCAATCAACCGACGAGCACCACTAACAACATGCGTCTTTCAGCAAATGTACAAGCACGGGGCATCAAAGAGAGTGCCTAAAGCTACAGTACTACGAGATCTTCTCTAGTAATAAGCAGGAGTCTAATGAAGTGAAATAAACGGAGATAAAGGCTGTCTTAGCATTGTTATCGCATGAAACACACCACAGAGCTGGTAAGCATGGTCAGTTTGGCTAATTAGCACAGATGAAGGGTCCAGTGGAGACTGACTCAAGGTCAAATTATATGACCCATTATGGTATGAAGGTTAACTTCCCTACTGACCACATTTTGTACCGCTCACTCCCGTTTTATAGACAAACTACTAGTTTACATATTTTAAACAAGTTATTATGGGCAAAAATCAGTGCACATCTTCTCAGAGTTGCAAGAGTTTTAGCTTTGGCCACATTGTGAAGATGTCGTTAAAGACGTGTACATTTTGTACAGAAAAGCACAGTACATAGATAATAAGTAGAGAGAATAAAATACAAAAGCAAAACATGGAAATGGGTCTTTTACAAAAAGAGATGGTACACCAATAATACCCTTTTTTCTCAAAGTAAAAAAACATTGCTCAAACCAAGGCATTTGGTCGATTCAAAGAGCTACCTAAATTCACAGAGTCAAGTAATGACTAAAGTATGACTAATATCCTTCCACCTTTACCTGAGTTTCTAAGCGTAGCAAAACATTACAACCAAGACCCCCCCCCCCCATATCCCTCCCCCCTACCCACACACAATACCAAAACCCCTATCATTGCTTTGGGAGAGTGTAAGCAGCTTCACTCCCGCTTAAAAGGGAGAATTTGCAGCAAGTGTGTTGAAAGTATTAACTAACTTCAGCAACTATGACTGCCATTTTGTGATCCAAGATTTGCTTAATTAAACTACATGTTTCTGGGTCTTTTATACAGAAAAGATGCAGATGCAGTAAATCCCCAAAGTATTCTTTTTTTCAACAGAAGAAGTGAGATTTCAGAGCTGAACAAAACACAAGTGATATTGTGAGACAGACATAAAACATCTGTATGACAAGAAGCTTTCAAGAGCTATGTGTCATTTTAAAGCGATACAGAAAAGAAACTGAAAGTGATGTGAATGCTTGCTGTTATCTGTATTCAGAAGTGTCAGACAACAAAACCATAACTGACTTTTAAGTCTTAAGACTAAGGAGTGTGCATGTATGTATGTGCATATGCGTGTCAGTGGAATGCTGAATTTGTTTCATTAAAGAGACACTAAATCAACACAGTGAGGGATGCCAAGACCTACCAGGCAAGATGGATAACCATAACATCCACTCAAATCTTGTGTTTGTGTGTGTCCACTGTTTGTGCGTGTGTGTGTGTTGCCCACACACATAATCTGCCGCATAAACAAATTTGTACATCAGTGCATGGGTACAGGAAGTTTCTTCCTGTATTTCAATGTAGCAGCAAATAGTGGGTGGAATAAAATTGGGATTTTAATAAGAAATCCCTCTCAGTTATGACCTACTTTCACCCAAGTAATCTTTCCTGAAAAGCAGCCGGTAGAACCGCAAGACTTCTAATTAAATAGGCTTCCCAGAGAAGTTCAGTAGCTGGGAACAGAGGTGGACTCTTCAGTAAGGCTGGTCTATCTGACAGTGGCTAACCTTAGAGATCAGAGTGTAGCTGAAAGCAGGCAGGGGGAAACTGGTAGTGCTCCTACTACCATTTGTGTGGAGGATAAATGGCAGGTATGGGCCACATACTGTAAGATGGTTGCGATAATGATCTGGCACTTTGGCCTCAATGGAGTACCCGACCCACAAATGTCTTAGCAGTGTGTACTGTAGGTGTGTACCGGTTTGTCATGTGCATCTGCAGGGTGTTTCATATTTTTGCAGTAGTTAGCACTTTACCGAGCAGATAACACAATGTAGTCAGATTCCTCTGGGGCCAGTGCTGCCTTAGTTGTGCTACTGGACGTGTGCTTTCCTGTTTGCAAGGTCAGCAGCTAGACAATATGAAAACCAGAGGGCCACAGAGGACACATCCACACAGAGATGAAGAGCCAGGCATTAAATAAAGACTTCAAAATGTCAAGCACCAGGTGTTAGTACACAGTGACCCGTAAAAATGTGTTCTCCCACCTCACGCAAAAGTCCAAACCAACTGAGGTAGGGAAAAACAAATTTGTAAAAAATTAACACAACTTGTGGAATATACTGAGAGCGACATCAGCTAACTGTGACTGGAGGGCGTTTCCGGAGTAAACAACAAATATCAAGGGATGGTGTTTTGTGTATTTTTCCAATGACGTCTATCCCAAGATCAGCAACTGTCTATTGATCATCCACCACGATGAACACATAGTATAACCCTACAATCTGCTCAGTATCAGAACAGTCGCAACGCTAATGAAGACTAATAGTCCTGAATGGAGGAACAGAGGTCCCAGTTGTTAGTTAACGTCCCTCTAGGATTTAAATTCGGCCCGTGTCTTGACTTTCAGATAGTAGATCCATGAATACATACGTCTTTGAGAAAATTCATCTCTCGCAGTTCGACAAGTATTCTGAAACCTTGGTGAAAGAACAGAAGGACACTTTTTCTTTTCCTTTTAATACCATGCTGTGGTAGTTTTCACGTCAGGAGAGAAATTGTTCTGCCTGGTCTATCCACAGCGGTTTGTCCAAGTAGCATCACACCTGAATGGCACTTTCAATTTGGCAGTAAAAGAATCTGATAGGTAAATAGTTTTTTGC
Source organism: Micropterus dolomieu (assembly GCF_021292245.1). Taxonomy (NCBI): domain Eukaryota; kingdom Metazoa; phylum Chordata; class Actinopteri; order Centrarchiformes; family Centrarchidae; genus Micropterus; species Micropterus dolomieu. Next base: position 25,710,850 of record NC_060167.1, read on the forward strand.
CTTTGAATACATATTCTGCCTCGGCTTTGTCATTTTGCACCTTGGCAAAGAAAAAAACACCTTGATTGCCTTGGAAACAGTGTTTTCAGTGTCACATCTCATTGCTAGAAGTGAGCAGGTCACAGATCAGTGGCTAGATCAAAATGGCCGACAAAGTTACACCTTCGGTTGTCACCTCTTCCTCCACACCTTTGACGACCAGATTTTCACTGTCTTGTCGCTAGAGCCAGAGTGAGAGAAACAGAGAGAGTGGTGGGATGATGAGCAAATGAAACACAACATAGAGAGAGAATAACAGAACATCAATCAGACAGTCTTCCCTTTCAAAACAACCCATTGTACATCAGACACAACATAAAGAGACTGACTTCAAAGTACACTTCACACAAGCTTGCCCACACATACACACTTCATTAAAGACCCTTCTCCATGGTGTAAAAAAAAGACACCTCTCAGAAAATGTACAAGTCAGTATGATTCATAACTCTGCAACAAGTCAATCTAATCAACTTGCCCATAACTGTACTCCCAATTGACTAGTCAATTTATTTTTCACTTTCTTGCACATTCTCGCGGCACTAGTTGTAACACCTTGCACTGGTCAATGAGGCAATACCCAGGACAGCACCACATTTCTCACTAGCTAAATAAGTTAGCTGTTCACTTTGGCTGGTGTTGAGATGCTAAATGTCAATTGAGCTGATTCTGTCTAAAAGGATAATGCTGAGGTGTTAAAGGTCCCCCAACTATGAGAAAAAACATCCTTTTTCTTTTTCTCCTGCTCAGTCTTTCAGAAAATGTGTGTGCAAGCACGCCGTTTGAATTTGCCTCCCTTCTTGATGTCATGAAGGGATCTGATTAGCACAGGACCTCCTCCAGTCCTTCAGCACAGTGCACGACCCAGGCAGCTGAACACGTGGTGTTCCATCACTGAGCTAGGGCTGGAGGTTGTTCAGTATGTTTTGCAGGAAATGCTTTTAAGGTTATGAAGGAAATATGTTCTGGTTTTCCCTCTGATGTCCTCTGGCTGCTCTGCTTAAAGTCTGTAATTTTTATATTTCCTGATGGACAGACTTTTTGCAAATGCTATAGTAACCGCTAGCTGCTGCTACCTCTAGCTGCTGTTATCAGCTAGCGCTGCCTGAACCAGCAGGTTCATGAGGTCCAAAGCTCCTCTACTAACATCAGAGGTGTAAACACCAACACACCCACAGAGAACTAAGCCTCCAGTCTGGGCAGAGTCAGCTAACAGGACGGCTAGCTGCACGGCAAACTGAGCTAACTAGCTAGCGGCAATTATCGTTAGTAGTAGTTAGTGGCTAAATCACCAAAAGTTGAGGCAGAGTAGCTGGATGACATCAGGGGGAAAAACAGAAAATATTTTCTACATTTCCTAAGAGTTGGATGAGAACATTGACACCACTCTCATGTCTGTATGATAACTATGAAACAGGCAGTTAGCTTAGCTAAGGAAATGTGGCGAAACAGCTAGCACACCTACCAGCACCTCTGAACTTAAAAAATTAATTACATCTAAAACGGGGTGGTGGGGTTACATGCTGGACTAGACATGGGTGTGGTTTAGATCTTCTCATCTAACTCGTGGTGAGAAAGTAAAAAGCATATTTCCCACTTAGTAGTAGAGAAACATGAGATAAATGTAATTTGCACACATGAAGAAAAAAATGTTATTCTGAGCAGAAATATGAGTCAATAATTCAGTCAACGAAAAGTTGTTTGTCTTAGTGGAGGCAATGGGCTGCAAATGAACCAGTAACCATGACAGAAGTTTTTAAAAATAGGAGAACTGAGCCAGACAGAGAATAAAAAACAGAAGAAAAGAATGAAAGAAGAATCAAGCAAAAAAGAAAAGGAGGATAGAAACAGAACAGGAGTAAACAGAAAAGTGCAGGTTACCCTCAGGTAAAGAAAACACAAAACACAAAAGGAGGGGAAAAGAAACAGCAGGGACAAGAAGGTGGAAATTAGCTAAGAGAGTACCAGAGGAAGGGAGGGTTGGTGAGCGGAGCAGAGGCAATCATGGGAGGCTGGTGGCTCGGCCCTTGATGGCCAGGACCCGTCGAGGAAGACATGGGGTCAAGCCTGGCACATAGTTCCACAACTTCACCCTGCAGTCACTGGGGTTAACAAAGGGAAGGGGGCGATAGAGGAGGAGGAGGAAGAGGAGGAGGACGGTGAGGGTGAAGAACATGAGAGGAGGAGTGGGAAGGCAAGAAAACAGCAAGAGATGATGCAGATCAAAGAAGTGATGATAGAAGAGCACGAGAAGAGAAGACAGGAAGAAGAAGCAGAAAGTTAGTCGACTTCAGTGAAAGCCCACCGGCTGAATGAGAAGATGAACACAGGCAGACTGAAGAGACCACAGAATGTCCCACCCAGACACAAAAACAGTAAAAAAAGCTTTGTCCCCGTCTGATGCAATTCAGAAAAACAGTAGTACAACCCTCTCCGAGCTACAGAGCTGACACACACCTATAGATAGATGATGAGAGGAAGAAAGCATGAATCATAATGCAGGGGTTCATTCAGAAAAGGGCAACAAATTTGGTAAAGGGCAGACATTTCCTCTCTCTCTGTACCAGTTTCAAAAACCTAAATATAGATATTATGCTCTAATTCCACAAAAAGACTAAAAACAACAATGCAGTAGTTCATCTCTCAATACTTTCTGACTTTGCTACTCTGCCTATGGCACTTATAGTCAAGGCCATGTGTTCCTACTAAAGATTTAAGTCTTAAAAATGGGGTCATAAATATAAAGTTTCAAGGCCAAGTAGTTTCCTAAAATAGCTGGGCACTTGTTTTTTTAATGCGCCAATATTAAGGCGATTTTAACTAACTCACTATCAGAACTAAGATAACATAAAAACAGTCTCTAGTATCTGCACCACACTGCAATGTTTCCCATTCATTGATTTATTTGTGGTGTCGTTTTGGTGGTTCTTAAAGCTAATAAGCCTGTTTCTTCCATGCTGGCATTTCACTGACTTGCTGCAATGTAACATCAGATCAGATCGCCAATCATCACTGGTGTGCCTTTAATAGTTCTTTTGCAGGAATAAGATATATCAGGCTTGCAATATTGGGGCGGCTGTGGCTCAGGAGATAGAGCGGGTTGGCCGTTAATCGGAAGGTCGGCGGTTCAATCCCTGGCTCCCCCTGGTTGCGTGTCAAAGTGTCCTTGGGCAAGATACTGAACCCCGAATTGCCCCTGGCGGCTATTCCGCCAGTGTATGAGTGAGGGCAATGAATGAATAAATTTACATTTACAATACATGTTATCAGGATCAATTAATAAATATTAACAAATAAATTGCATTTATTAAGACATAAAAGGTTTCTTTAACTCACAAAATAGGTAATATTATAAAGAAGGGAGTTTTTTGCCCTTTAATCACCTCACTACATAAACAGAATGCTGGAGAATAATATATAAATTAAATACCACTTGATACACTTCTGTTTTACAGCACTAAAATAGGAAACATTTTCAGATTAGTGGGGATGCAGTCCACACACATTATCTATCTTACCTGGACGCAGTAAAGATCTGTCTTGAGTTGGTACATATGGCGTTAATGGGGCTCTCATGACCTCTGACCTCTCCTATGGGGGTGAAGTTGTCTACGTTCCACACCTTCAGCATGCCGCCCCGACAGGCGCTCAGCAGCATGGGCCGGCCCGGGACATACGCCAGAGCGCACACCCAGTCCTTATGGGCGTTGGGGATTTGCTGTGGAGTCAAGGCAGAGAGACGTAAATTCAGAGAGGCAGATTTCACACTGCATGTTTTTACATTAAAAAAAATCCATTAATTGTACAACAGTTACAGGAATGTGAGTCATCTGTTTGTGTTCTTAAAATAGCAGTAGAAAAAACATAAATGTTCATTGCTTTATTTTTAATGGATCTAGATCATCTTCAGTAAAGCAGTATGTCTTGAATGTAAAATGCATGTCGTTGCCAGGCAACATACAAGTACAAGTGTGCTTTGAGTGTATCTGTACTCAGACTGAATAGTTATTCTTAGCTCATGTATCTGTGTTTCTGTATTTTTACAATAGCTTCACATATGATTCATGAGCTCAGAACAGATTCATCGGCCTTATGTTGACTAAGAAAATAAAATTTCATAAAGCAACAGGTGTTTCAACTTTCTTCATTTCAAATTACACAGCAAGTATGTGGCGGGTTAATTTATGAGTAATTTCAGCCCAATGGGCAAATCTAATCTCTATATGACCTTTAAGAGTTGGTGTATAAAGAAATTTTATGCAATATCTTATTGTATTCCATCACCTTTAGAGATTCAAACTGTATTTTCTGCTATTATTGTATTGGATTAATTATATAACTGCAGCGCCACACATGTGCTGTGAGGAACAAGCTCTAACAAGGCGGCAACAATACGTGACTGATAGCTTCTAAACTGACATTGCGCTTCTTAATCACACACGTTTGTACCAATTAAAGAGAAAATGAAGAATGGAGTGAACCAGAGTGACGCAGCACTGCAGAGGTGAGATATTAAACATAAGCAGGCCAAATACTATCAGTGCCTTAAAATACGGAACAAACGTACAAAACGCTATATTTTACATGAGGCTTTACCAAACTTTTACCAGTCCTAGACTGGATTTTGCCGGGAGTTTTTAAAAAAATCCTGTCTATCTCAACCATCTGGGCTGCAGATGAATTCAGCTCTAAACAATGGAACATATACACCTTTATTATGTTCATCTACTGTTGTGTTTTGCATCTGTCATGAACTGTCATTTTCATGTTGCATTTCGAGATTAGCTTTCAACCAAAATACCACTGCAAATGAAGTTCCTGTCATTATTGTTTCCGGCAGGTTTCTCACATAATAATTAGTTTTCTGTTTTGCTTTCCGTACATGTTTTCCACACTTTGTATAAGTAAGTCACATAATCTATATCTATTCCTCATTTGCATGCAAGTCTATTTTAACCCTACTCCTTATGCTCTAAACAGAGGACCCACAAGCTTAAATAAAACCATGTGTTTTTCCTGTTTTTAACGTTCTAAGCAAAAAAAGGAAGTAGTTTTTTTTTTACTGACAGTGATTTCATCTTGAAGCAGAGCTCCAAGTTTTTTCCTGTTCAGTGATTCTTACTGAACATAACTCAGAGCCAAGAGTGATTTAAGTACTGTGAGTGACATTATCCAAATAGCTATAATTTGCTATGTACCACATAATCTAGTGCTGACATCAAATTGCTTTGTATAAACAAAAGTGTCGTATTTGAAAACAGCATCAGTCGGTGGCATTCACAAAGTCATGAGCCACAATAGAACAAAAAAAAGTACCATAAGAGGCGACACATTTAGAAACAGAAACCGTTGCCTCAAATGGATACAGGTGAATTGGACGGAAACACTGTTTGGTTACCATGCACAGACAGAGTAGACAGCAGCTATAATGAAGATCTGGATTCTTACACAAAAGTTGGATCCACTGCATCAGTATGTCATCCCATAAGCAGGATTTGATGGCCCAGGAGGACATTTTCCATCCTTTCCTGTCATTTAATTGACCATTTGGTAATCATATCCCACTGCAGTCTAAATGTCCTCTTGTTGGCTAGCAGCAGTGACAGAGCTTTCTGCTGCTGCAACATCTTGAAGGTTTGAAAGGTCATGTTAATAGATATGTCCTTTGGCAGATAAACTGGTGCTTTTAGCTGTTATTTGTGTTTTTGTCGGCCATTGCCACTCATATAAAGTTTTTGGGCCGTAAATGTCAGCACAGAAATGAGGTTGAAAAGATGTATTTGAAGTAATTTAGACACTGTCACACTCTGCCATGCGGTGTTTTGCACTTTTGTGTTTAGTTAGCGTTATTTTGGTCTGTTGGGTTTTGGGGGTCTGTCTTGTCTTTCGTCTAGTGTTCGGTAACCCGTGTCATGTCTGTTACCCCAGTGATATATCTCTCTCTCTCTCTCTCTCTCTCCTGTGCCTCGTTAGCCTCATGTCTTTCACCTGTGTGTGTGTGTGTGTATATATACCTGGTGTTGCAGTTTGTTCTCGTGTCTCCAGCCTTACTCACTGTGTCTACCTGTTACTCAGTTTTGGATTCTGGTTTTCACCCTTTTGGATTTCTGCTGGACAGCCTTTGTTTTTGGACTCAGTCAATCAGCCACTCTGTAAGTGTGCTCGCCTTTTGTTATATTAAAACCCTTCACTGAACTGCACCTGCTAGCCTTCATGTCCTGCGTTTGGGTCCTCCAACCTGCTCAACCCTGCCTTCACCATAAAACCGTGACAGACACAGTGTCTCCATTACATAGTTTGTTTCACAGTAAAATGTCCCACACAGTACATACTTGGTCACAGTTTTTAAACAAATGTAAGGGATCCAAATAAAGTATTTTGTTTATATAAATATAATGTAAATATATCAGATATAAATATTGCTGTCAGCCTCAAATCCAGTATGGGTCGGGCACTTTTATTATCTTGTCTGTTTCAAAGATTCTGGCATCGGTGGTTACAGTATGCCATGTCCAAGGTTGTCAGCTCCCATGAATGAAACATCATTTGAATTTCCTTCTTGATGGAAAAATCTGCTTTTCTTTCAACGTACAAGCTAACCAGCAATTGTCAGCCACTACACAGCATTATGCTCTCAGGGTACATAGAAAACCAAAGCGAAATTCTTACGATTGCCTTACACTTCAAACTTGAAATAGTTTTTGGGAGATATGCATCAAGCAACTGAGAATCACTAAACTATTGTGCGGAGTAATTATAATCAAACTGCTTCACATTCTCTCAAGACACACACCATAGTGTATGCATTTTAACAGAGGGGTCAGAGCACAACAGCTCGCAGCAGCAATCCTGGAGGAGGCAGAGTTTAAGAGTCTACTGTAATATGTTCTATTATACCCTAAGCCACAATTTGATCCTATTACATAATTAGACAGAGACTACGGAGTTGGAGAGGCTGTAAAATGGATTGTGTTGGCTGCTTCACAAATGAGGTTAAGGTCATATGCTGCAGACCACACCACTGACTAAGTTAATTCAGCCTTTGAATGACAATGTCTTATGATGTTTTCTCTGTTTGGATAAACAAAGGCTAAGTAGAACTTGTGCAAACATCTTGAGAAAGTGCTGCTTAATATGCATCTTACTGAGAGTGCAAATGAGTAAGCCACATCCACCCACAGTGTGCATTATAATGCATTATTAACATATGCATGCAACAGAGGATACACAAGAGACACCACAGAAGTCAGCACATGCATACAAAGGCGCGCACACACACACACAAAATGAAATTCCTCTTGGTATCTGTAGCTGTGATGCATGCGGGCTCTAACGCCCTGATGTTGACACAGTGCTTTCCTGCCACCTTACACATGACAACACTCTGACTTTCTCCAGAGTGAACACTCTGGGTAAAAGAAGACATGAAGGGAGCTGTCCACCGACTGAACGCTGAACTGGCAGCACACTTTTTCACTGTCACGGCCGAGCGAGTGTCAGATAACGAGTAAAATACAGTCTCTACCGTTACTGTATGGGCACAGAAGGTGTGTGTGTGTTTTGTCATGTCTGTGTCATGAGTGTGCGTACAAAGAAGAAGCTGCCCTACTACACAGACTGGTTTAAGACCCCTGGTCCCGATGGACCAAATTAGGCAGTAATGAAGGGAAATCTTAGTTTTGTGCTCCTGTTCAAACACTGCCAACATTTGAATTTTTTTTTTGTTCTGTCCAAAGTCTACAATACAGCTGCAACAAATTATTGTTTTTATTCTCAGTTATTTAGTTCTTTAATTAATCATTTAAACGTGTAGTCTATGAAATATAGAGTTGTACCAAATAATCAAAAAGTTCAAAGCTTCATTCATAACGTTGACATTCAACTTCTAAATCAACATTCAAATGCTGTGCAGCTTTTTCTTCTTCACGTCTATTAATTCTGCAGCACGCAGGGTGTGAGGTCGGGACTCTATAAAAACATAGCGACAAGGTTACATCACTGTCTCCGACTCTTTCCTCTGCTCTCTGTCAGGTGTGTGCGTATGTTGTACCAGGGGCGGGGCTGAGCTACACATATGCACAGCAGACAGGATGAACAGTGACTTCGCTACATTCACAACATCTGGTAATGTGGCTCCTTCCTGCAGGATTTTGTGAGGTTGCAGCCGTGTTTTATTTTGTGCTTTAGAACGTAACCACTGGGAAGCAATCAGAAAAGAAATTTATTTTTCTCTGTGTCACTGTTTTGTTCTCGCTAATGTTAACTCTCCTTGTTCACTCTCGAGCTGGCTCACCCACCGCTGCGCTCTCTCTCTCTGCATGGGGCCAACTTTGAATAGTATGTTCACAGTCAGCAACCGACAAACCCTAATCCAAATGCGGCAATGTCAATCTGTCAGTCTACCACTTTGATCCACACTGAATTTATTGGACAGATTGCCCTAAAATGTTGTACAGACATTCATGATCCCCAGAGAACAAATCCTATTAATGTTGGTGATCCCCTGACTTTTCATCTAGCGCCACCTCAGGTCAAAAGTTTTATTTGTCCAGTAGTTTGGTTTATGATACCTTCCAAATTAATGCCATTCCCATCAGCCTCAGCTGTACTTTGTGTTGCTTTTGGGGCTGATAACCAAATTTTAGCATGCTAACACACCAACACTAAGGTGGTGAAAATGTTAAACATTATACTTGCTAAGCATCAGCGTGTTACCATTGCCACTGTGACTAGCACTAGCATTTAGCTCAAAGTACCGCTTGCCTAAGTACAAATGAACCGAGCTGCTAGCATAATTTAGAGTAGACTCTTAGTTTTGTTGCTTGATAAATTACTTAAATAATCAATTTATTAATCAAAACCACCACTTTACACCAGAAGCTGTCCTTTGAATTATCTCTCAAATCCCTTTGACACTGTGCTGCTGTGTTAGCACTCTATCTGTATTGCATCCACCATATTACTCATGTTTTGTTGAGCTTGTTGTCCTGTTAATTATGCTTATTCTGTGTATGTACATTCAGAGCGATGTCAAACCGCAGTAAAATTCCTCGTGTGTGTACACATACCTGGCTGATAAAAGTGATTCTTATTCTGATATGGAAAGAATGGCTTTGGGGTCAAGAGATCATGAATTAAAAGCCTGCAGGCTCACTGCACATAATGTCATGAGCAGCACTGAAGCACAGTCAGGGTTTCAAACAGTATGCAACATGCACACGTACACACACACACACACCTGAGTGAGCTCCTGCTGCTCCAGATCCCATTTCTTGATGCCGTTGTCTCTCGACCCGCTGAACAGCACATCTCCCTGGACAGCCAAACACTCAATGCCGTCATAATGGGGCGGCTCAAAGTTATGAGCTGGACCTACATTACCCATAGTTCCCTCTGCCACGTCAAACACCTGAGGAGAGAACAGGAATCAGCAGACTGTGAAAGGTGCGTCTGCATCTGTGGCGTGGTCTGAATATGTGTGTGTGTGTGTCTCTGCGTGATACCTTGACATAATGGTCTTTGGAGCCAGTGATTACTTGATCTTTTCCCAGAAGAGACTGTCCCACTGTCAGACACATGACGGAGCCGATGTGGCCTGTCAGCTTCCCCATCCCTTGCATCCTACACACACACACACACACACACACACACACACAGAGCAAAGGAGGTGAAGCAAAGGTCTGTGAAATTCATGACTTACAAGAATGTGATTTTCAAGGTGCCAGTTTCACTGAATGAAATCACTTTCCGTCTCAAGGGTGAAGTAAAACTGCTGAGACACAGCGATGCCATAGGCAAAGATGATACTAAAGAATTGTTTAATACATTCATTTTTCATTTCTTGGGGGTTCTTATGCATCATTAAATGGGTCTGAGCCCCTCAGCATAAACTGTCTGGTCCAATCAGTTAATCATTTCCCTCTAGAAGCATAAAAACTGAGGAGAAGGCGGCGTTAATGTAGGAATTCAGAAATAGGTGCCTGGTAGAAAACATTTACATTTATCTGATGCTTTTATCCAAAGTGACTTACAATTGCTATACTTGTCAGAGGTCGCACACCTCTGGAGCAACTAGGGGTTAAGTGTCTTGCTCAGGGACACATTGCTGGATGAGTAACAGTGGGGGACTGAACCCGGGTCTCTCACACCAAAGGCATAGTATTATCCATTGCGCCATCGCCAACACACTCATGTACACAATTCAAATCACCAGTGCTGAGTTCCTGCACTTTCTTTTGACCGCCTTTTTTAATCTGTTCAGTCAGATATTAATCAGCTCAAGTGATTATATACATCTGCATCCATGTCTAAAATAATTTAGAGCTGGCTGTAAAGAAACTATCAGCATGAATTAACCACTGAATGTGGGAATCTAACCACATACATCAGTGAAGGAATTAATAAACAGATAGATACATGAATGACTGACTTCATGCTTGAATCAATAATTGGATGTATAGGTCAATGAATGAATGAATGAATGAATGAATGAATGAACAGATGTACCTGTTGAGGTCCCACATGCGAACAGTGTTTCCAGCAGCAGCATAGAGCACAGAACCTGACGGGTTGAGGGCGATCTGGTTGATCTGACACTCGCCCTGTGCAAAGGTTATTGTGCGGGTGGTGGTGCCCGCACACGCATCACCTGAAACCACCTGCCCCGATGAACTGTAGGGGTAAAGAGAAGCCAAATAATGTTAGAGAGAGGGACAAATGAGAAATAGAGAGGCAGGGACATATGTAATCAGCAGAGTTTTATGTCCTTTGCCAGATGCATTTCACATAAAATTTTCATTTGTCACTTTTCTGCAACTTGAAACACATCACTGAACAGAAAGGGCACATGCCTAAATCACTTCTATCAAATATTTCCTCAGCTGTTCTTTTTCTTGGTTGGATTGCTCCAAACAGTTTAATCTGGCTGGCTGCAGGGAGGAAACTTACGTAAACGTGCGGACACACTTGGCAGAGTCACGGATGTCCCACACCTTGATGTAGGAGGTGGAGACAGAGAAGACCAGACAGGAGGAAGGGCAATATTTGACTGATACCACATTGTTTGGGTGGCCTTTGAGGGTGACTATCTCCTGACCTGTTACCAGGTTCCACATCTTACAGGTACGATCTGGAGGAGGAAAGAAGTGCAGTTCAAATACTCTGTGCAACAGAAGCACAGACTTGGTTGACACTTGACTAAGCCTAAAAGCAAAAAGCCAGGGAGAAGGGGGAAACAGCAAGCCTTGCTCTCTCCAAAGTGAAGAAATATGGCTATCGACCTCTCTAAAGCTGTGCTAACTAACACATTGTCTCTTGTTTGTTTAATCGGCACACAATCAGAGATGCAAAAATGACAAAACCACAAATCGTCCTTTTTACATCTCGTTTTATGTTCAGATGAGAGAAATAGTTAGAGTTAGATGATACTAATTTGGCACCTGTGCGGTAAATTAGGAATCTACATTCAGCAACCAGTTAACTTAGCTTAGCATGTAACAAAATCTGCCTGCCAGAACCTCTAAAGATCTATAATTCGCTTCATCTTGTTTGTTTAATCCGTACAAAAAACGATAAACAACATCATAAATTTTACACTTTTTATCCGTTTTTGTTAACATGTTTAACAAACGAGACATAATTTAATGTTACCTTTGGACAGAGCCAGGCGTTTATGCTAAGCTAGACTAATCACCTCCTGGCACCAGCTCCATGTATAACGCACAAACATGGGAGAGGTGTCCATCTTCTGATTTCACTCGAAAGAGAGCAAATTAGTGTATTTCCCAAAATGTCAAACTACTCTTTTACTGGTGTAATTGTTTTGAGATGACAAGCTTTAAGTCATCATGTCATTTGCTTCAACATTTTAAAGATCCATTTAAAAGAGCTTTATGTAATGCTATATACTATTATTTAAACAACAGCCATTAAGGCCATTTAAGGTTTCTGTGAAATACCCCTTAAATAAAGACAGTACAGTTAATGGTATGTGTACCTTTAGATCCAGTGAACAGCAGCTCATCTGTAGCATCCACACACAGGACTGGCTTTGAGTGGCCCTCGGCTACAGAAACACACTGCAGAGGCGCCGTCCGACCCCCCTTCACACCCCCAATGGGATTGATTACACCCCTAAAGATCATACACACACACAGCGTCACAGTCTCATTATTATAAATCAGTGAAGGTGATTACTTTCCACACATCTATAGATGCACGCACTGTTAGACACACATGCACACAAAACCACAAATATTCTTTCTGTTACACAGAGACGACACAAAACCACACAATCCTCACTGGATACATACAGATGATGTATTCCCCTTAGAAAACTATGCTCATATGCAATCACACACACAAGTTCCTGTTGTTTTTCTGAGGCCACCTGCTCGATCTCTCTTACCTTCCTCCACCCCTCATCCCTCCTTTCTTTTTGTTGTGGAACAGCCCAGTTAAGGCACTTCAATAGTAAGGGCTGCTTTTCTATTCCCCTCTCTCTCTAACACACACACACACTCATCCACACACACACACACACACACACAGTCAGACAGCCCCTCCTGTCAGCTGAGTGAATACAGGGGTAAAC
>NC_060167.1:25723497-25724817 GCF_021292245.1 Micropterus dolomieu
CCAATGGGATTGATTACACCCCTAAAGATCATACACACACACAGCGTCACAGTCTCATTATTATAAATCAGTGAAGGTGATTACTTTCCACACATCTATAGATGCACGCACTGTTAGACACACATGCACACAAAACCACAAATATTCTTTCTGTTACACAGAGACGACACAAAACCACACAATCCTCACTGGATACATACAGATGATGTATTCCCCTTAGAAAACTATGCTCATATGCAATCACACACACAAGTTCCTGTTGTTTTTCTGAGGCCACCTGCTCGATCTCTCTTACCTTCCTCCACCCCTCATCCCTCCTTTCTTTTTGTTGTGGAACAGCCCAGTTAAGGCACTTCAATAGTAAGGGCTGCTTTTCTATTCCCCTCTCTCTCTAACATACACACACACACACACACACACACACACACACTTCTACATCCCGCTGACAGGCCACAGTCCCAGAGTGCTCAGAGAGGAGTCAGTAGAGTGAGACAGAGCAGGCAGTGGGTGAGAAGAAGGAGGAATGTGGGAAAATTGGTCCCTTGTGGGCTTCCTAATAACACCAGTGGTGTGTGTGTGTGTGTGTGTGTGTGTGTGTGTGTGTGTGTGTGTGTGTGTGTGTGTGTGTGTGTGTGTGAGAGAGAGAGAGAGTGAGTGAGTGAGAGAGATAAATCCTGATTGCACGGCCACAGCCAGAAAAACATGTCTCTCTCCTGCATGTCTCCAGACAGCTGTGAGAGTGCACTTCTCTCTCTCTGGCTCTACTGCTCACTCACCCGGCTCCACGTCATTAGGAACATTAGTCAGTGGTAAGCATAAACAGGCTAGCAACCAGGGCAGGAACATACTTTTTATCCACCCTCCACAGAAACTGGAGGTGGGGTCAGGATTTAAGACCCATCGAAACACTTTCACTATTTCAGCAGCCATGTAAACAGAAATGATGGTAAAGAATTCATGGCTGGTTTGCTGCCAAAGTTAATTTTTCACCCTGGCATTCAGCTTTTAAAGCCCCAGTGACCCTGTACATACATTTACCATGATTTTATCTTGTAGCATCTTTCCTACTTTACTTTTCTACCATTTCTTTGGGCTTTGGTAATTGTGACCACCATAAAGAAATCTGAACAAATCCATAAGCTACAATACGTATTTTTCCATTTGTAAGGCTTTGGACTTCACATGATTGTTTCTTTACTGCACAGTCTTCTTCAACATGTACCCACAGCTTCATATTATCTTGAATTTCATCCCCAATTACTGCAGCACTCCCAACTGAAACATCATTATCTTAATGCCATTATAGGTTTTCATTAAACC